>NC_060138.1:719420234-719742734 GCF_021461385.2 Schistocerca piceifrons
AAGTAGTTATACAGAGATGAAGAGGCTTGAGTGGGATAGACTAACAAGGAGAGGTGCATCAAAGTAATGTTTTGTCTGACGATCACAACAACAACGCAGGCCGTCTCAATACATATGTCAGGAAATGTAAAGTGAAAACATGCCGAAATATTTAGCAAACAGTGGCATTCACACAAATGCAACGTCAACTTACCTTCACTTCGAGTGCTACAAGAATGTTCGAATGTTACACTGACGAAACGATGGTCCCAAGTGATCTGATTTAGTGCAGGCCAATTCTCTCTCGCTATATAATGTATTCTCTTCGCTCTTGACTATTAATGGTCATTTTTACTACTTACCATTCTCACACAATGTTTTGATGTTGCAGGTCCTGTACGGGCCTTTCTGGATACAGAAAATGTTCGACTGCTGCCCTGG
This sequence comes from Schistocerca piceifrons, assembly GCF_021461385.2. NCBI lineage: Eukaryota > Metazoa > Arthropoda > Insecta > Orthoptera > Acrididae > Schistocerca > Schistocerca piceifrons. The sequence goes on from NC_060138.1 coordinate 719,420,655, forward strand.
ACAGCACCTTCTCCAGATCTCTCACCAATTGAAAACGTCTGGTCAATGGTGGCCGAGCAACTGGCTCGTCACAATACGCCAGTCACTACTCTTGATGATGCCGGCCGAAGTGGCCGTGCGGTTAAAGGCGCTGCAGTCTGGAACCGCAAGACCGCTACGGTCGCAGGTTCGAATCCTGCCTCGGGCATGGATGTTTGTGATGTCCCTAGGTTAGTTAGGTTTAACTAGTTCTAAGTTCTAGGGGACTAATGACCTCAGCAGTTGAGTCCCATAGTGCTCAGAGCCATTTGAACCATTTTTGAACTACTCTTGATGAACTGTGGTATCTTGTTGAAACTGCAATATCTAAAAGAGAAATAATAATTGAACTTCACTGTAATCGAAATTCGTAAATACGTACACTGTGACATAGAAATAACGTACATAGACTCGTGCAAAAGTTTAATGAATAGTCTCAGATATGAAGCAGTTGCCATTTCTGTGATTTTCTGGTGTAGTTTTTAGATTTTAAAGGAAACTAGAGGCAGATTAAAACTGTGCGTCGGACTGAGGTTCGAACTCGAGACCTTTGCTTTTCGCGGGCAAGTGCTCTACCAACTGAGCTACCCAAGCACGACTAACGCCCCCTCCTCACAGCTTTACTTCTGCCAGTACCTCGTCTCCTACTTTCCAAACTTTACGGAAGCTCTCCTGCGCACCTTGCAGAACTAGCATTCCTGAAAGAAAGGAAATTGCGGAGACATGGCTTAGCCACAGCCTGGTGGATGTTTCCAGAATGAGATTTTCACTCTGTAGCGGAGTGTGCGCTGTTGTGAAACTTCCTGGCAGATTAAAACTGTGTGTCGGACCGAGACTCGAACTCGGGACCTTTGCCTTTCGCGGGCAAGTGCTCTACCTACTGAGTTTCACATCAGCGCACACTCCGCTGCAGAGTGAAAAATCTCATTATGTATGTGTGTCTTGCCTTCTGAATCGTCCTTCTCTGTGTTTCCAAATATTTTATGGAGCTTATAAGGCACTGTCCTTCATACTCCGTGTCAGGTTGTATATTATTCGCCGTGGCAGTTTTGTCACAGACATAGATAAAGAATTTTTCTGCAGCCCTTAATAAATGCTGCTAACTACTACGATTCCTTTCATGCTTGGGCTAAATACGACCTTCAGCTTGACATTCATTCATTCGTACAGTACTGAGGTATACGACGTGACGTATCCCCGACGTGGCTTTGCCGCGCAGTTGCATGACGATCCGTTGTCGTTCTTCATGAATCGACCTTAGGCATTTAATAGGTCGGAAGCAAGCCGCTGCCAGTGACACAATGCTCCCCATAATACTGTCGTGTCCAATCAAGCGCTCACCTTGCTGACAGCTTTCAAAGGCTAAAAATAGTCATGTGCTTGACGCTGTTTTTTGCCCTGTGGGGAGTAGGATGGGCATGCGTAACGTGAGGACAGGAAGTTGTGGTGTCGGTGCGATGCTGTTTAAAGGGGCACCTCGTCGCCACAGTGGCGTGTCGCCCTGGTAACCGCTTCCTGGCTGTTGCTGTTGCGTAACCTGCCGGAGCCGTGGGGGGAGAGCTGCTGTTGCAGCGGTAAGGGGAGCCCGTGTGGCTGGTCGCCATCTGGCTCATGCTGCCACGGGAACCCCCGTATTTCGAACGCACGGCACCAGGTTATCTGTGACGTGGTGCCACAAATACGGGATGCGACGTCATTTTCTTTAACCTGGAAAGTTTTCTCTTCTTGCTAACTTCTTGTTCGAGGAAATTCTCTGCAACATGTCTCTATAACTTACACTGAGGTGCAGGTAATAGCACAAAAACTAAGAACGTGAATGTTATGCAACTACTAGCATTACCATAATTCCAAACGGAAAAACCAGGGTGTATCGCAAACAATTCTTACATGAACCAAACAATGTTACTTTTCCTACAAAACCTACACTGACGGGATAAAATCGCCGTACCAAAAAATAATTAATGTAGAGAATGAAATTTCGGGTATACATTTGTCTAGGTAACCTATGTACAGTAATGGAAATAAGTATTCATACACTAGAGCGTGGAAAAGTAAACTGCCTTTATTGGCAATACGAAACCAAAAACACTAACTGGATATGCACTAGACACATTGGCCAGTCGCCAATGCAGTTATGCTGGTATATAGAACGAGAATGAACAAGCCTTTACAAAACAAAATACAAAAACGTCTGCCAAGTTCTCTACTGCTCCGGGAATTAAGTAGTCATACACCAACAGAAAATGACTCTTCTAACAAAGCCAGGACATGTTTAATACTTCGTATGCGTGCCCTTCCGATGTATTACTTCTCGCAACCTCTGTGGCATGGAATGGACCAATTTTCTTGTAGTTTCCGACGTGATACCTTCCCATTCTCGAAGGAGAGCCTCTTTCAAAGAGGTCTTACTACGGATGTCGTGTTTTCTCACTCGTGTTTCCTTCTCACTCCACAAGTGTTCGATGGGATTCAGGTCCGGACTCTGCGCTGGTGTTTTAAGAATGTGTGGAGTGTTGCAGAGCAACCACAGCCGGACAGTTTGTGCCGTAAGTTTGGGATTATTGTCCTGTTTGAAGTAATAATTTCTAGGAAGACCGAAGGCGTCAACACTCTGTTGTAAGTTCTGTTTGAGAATGTTCATATACACAAGTCTGCCCATGGTACCTTCCACAAACACTAATTTTCCGACACCGGAGGCTGACATACAGCCCCATATAATCACTCCACCACCTCCGTGCTTCACCGTGGGTTAAATGTTGTTTCGGTCGAGGTCTATATTCGGTCTTCCCCAGACCAAGATCCTACCATCATTGTGCACGATGTTAAATTTGCTTTCATCACTAAACAATACAGTATCCCAGGAGTCTGTTGTCTTGGATACATGCTGTTTTATCGATTCCCATCCGCCACTTCCTGTTCTTTTTGCTGCTGTAGGGCTTTCGTCTCGGGACCCTGGCTCTGTAGCCCGAACGATTGAGAATGGTACGAAGTGCCCTTCGAGTGATGTCCTTTCGGAAGTGGTCATGTACATATGCGGATAGTGCCGACGCTGTCGTTTTCGGGTTTTTCTTGATGATTCTTACTAGCATTCTGGTCTCTCTTGCTGTAAGCTTCTGTGGACGACCGTGTCGTTCACTGTTTATTTCTACATGTCTATCCTTATATCGCTTGCCGGCTGGTGTGGCCGAGCGGTTCTAGGCGCTTCAGTGTGGAACCGCGCACCGCTACGGTCGCAGGTTCGAATCCTGCCTCGGGTATGGATGTGTGTGATATCCTTAGATTAGTTAGGTTTAAGTAGTCCTAAGTTCTTGGGGACGGATGTTAAGTCCCATAGTGCTCAGAGCCATTTGAAGCTTATATCGCTTAATGATATAACAGTCGCTCGCTTTCGTCCTATGATGTTGGCAATTTCGGCATACCACTTGTGTTGAAGATATTGGGCGACAACGATGTTTCGTTCCTCAGTGGTCGTTTCCTTCCCCTTGCGGCCCATTCTGCTGTTCCATGGTACCCACGTCCGACGTGCTGTTGCTTCACGGCCGCCACACGACTACACAAGTGCACGACTACACAAGTGTAGCATGCACTCCGGGGCTGCGTCAGGCGTTTGTTTGGTTGAAAGTAGTCCGCTGTATGAATACATTTTGCCCTGTCGTTGACGGTGCGGAGTGTAACATATTTTATGTTCCCAGTATAGATTCATGGCATACGGGAAGCTTGATTACCAAGAACATGGTTATCTGACGCTACATCATCGTACTTATTCGTACCGGCGCTTTGGGTGATTTACTATCCCAACACACCATCGTAGTTCGTCTCCACCTACTGTATGAATACTTATTTCCATGACTGTAAGTAATTAAAATTGCATGATCACAGGTTAATGTAAGCACGAGACATGCCACTGCAAATGCGAAATGCTGCCCAATAATAACCTGCGCAACCGTCAGACTGTTGAATGCAAGTATGCAAACGTGCAGGCACGGTGTTGCAAAAGTGCCGGACGTCGTTTTTGGGATGGAGTTCCATGCCTGTTGCACTTGGTCGGTCGGTACAGGGACGGTTAATGCTGTTTGTGGATGATGCTGCTGTTGTCGTTCGATGATGTCCCACATGTGCTCGATTGGAGACAGATCTGGTGATTGGACAGGCCGAGATTATATGACCAAGCTTTGTAGAGCATGTTGGGTTACAACAGCAGCATGTGAGCGACCGTTCTCCTGTTGGAAAACATTCTCTGGAATGCTGTTCATGAGTGGTAGGACAACTGTTCCAGACACCAGACTGTCGGGGTGCGTGGGATAACGACGAGAGTGCTCCTGCTGTCATATCAAATCGCATCCCAGACCATAATTTCAGGCATTGGTCCAATGGGTTTAGCACGCAGTTAGTTGCAAGTCCTCAACTGGTCTCGTTCTGACAAGCACACAGCCATCATTGAGGCAAATCCAGCTTCCATCAGAAAACATAACAGACCTCCACCATGCCCTCCAATGAGCTGTCGCTTGACCCCTCTGAAGTCGCAAATGGCGGTGGTTCGGGGTCAGTGGAATGCATGCTACAGGGTGTCTGCCCCGGAACTGTGCTGGGAAAGTTCATTGTGTAACATGGTGCCAACTGCTGCTGAAACTGCTGTTGCGAATGCAGTACGATGCGACAGAGCAATATGACGAACACAATGGTCTCTCTCGGTAGTGCTACCTGACAGTCCAGGGTATGGTCTTCTTGTAACCGTACATTCTCGTGATCACCGCTGCGAGCAGTCATGTACAGTGGATACATTCCTGCCAAGTCTTCCTGCAAAATAGCAGAAGGAACATCCAACCTTTCGTCGTGCTATTGTTCAAATGTGTGTGAAATCTTATGGGACTTAAGTGCTAAGGTCATCAGTCCCTAAGCTTACACGCTACTTAACCTAAATTATCCTAACTGCAAACACACACACCCATGCCCGAGGGAGGACTCGAACCTCCGCCGGGATCGGCCGCACAGTCCATGACTGCAGCGTCTGAGACCGCTCGGCTAATCCCGCGTGGCTCCTGCTATTACACAACGTTATTCAAACTCAGTGAGGTGTTTGTTATGGCATCTTTTCCGCCTTAAAGGAATTCTTCACTTACATCAACTCACCACGTCCACTCTCAAAGGTAACTGACGCTCACGACTGCTACAGCGTGTAATTAAACCAAACCTGATTTGCAATCATCTACTAGCGCCACCCTTGTGCGACTGGCACGAAATAGACGATCATGTTTCAAATGTAGAAACCCGCCTACCAACTTTCGTTTATGTCGCACAACTTCTTGTTGGTATTACAGTTTATCCGTCGCTGTTTTCTTCGCATCTACGAAACTTCTAAAATAACTCTTTCTTGGATTTGATGTTAATTTTTTATTCTGTTCTCAAGATTGGTTGCAGTATTACATGTCAAGCGTATCACTCGGTGGATATCCCCACTTCGCTGACTAAGGTTGCAAACCTCTGCCGCTAGAGGGCTCCGAATTGTAGCGCGTAACATGGTGGTGTGCATCGTAACTATGTCGATGCATGAGAAGCATCTTGATGTATGCGAATTTCTAACTGCAGAAAATCTGCCTCCAAGTGAAACCAATGGAAGAATGAAAGCTGTGTGCGGTGGTGATTGTATGGAGATCAGTAATGTGCGACGCTGGGTGGTTCGTGCAAACAATGAAGGAAACGGTGGTGCTAACCTCAACGTATGTGACAGAGTTCGGAGTGGACGGCTGCATTCGGTAACCGACGAGATGACCTCATGAGAGGAAGTCGAAGCAGCCACTGTGCACACAGTTTTCTGCAACGCAGCTCTGCAATGATGGCCTGTACAGGCTCTCATGATGTGCCACACTTACCTGAGATTTGCGTATGTGTCAGCCTAAGATTTCCTCTGATGAGTTCGTTAACACGATTCCGATGAGTCTCGTCGGTTGCCGAGCTCGGTCGTCCACTCCTAGATCTGTCACATACGTTGAGGTTAGCACCACCGTTTCCTTCATTGCGTGCACGAACAACCCAACGTCGAACGTTACTGATATCGATACAATCATCGTCGTACACAGTTTTCCTCCTCCTATCGATTTCAGTTGGTGGCAGGTTTTGTGCGGTTAGAAACTAGATTACAGCACTCTGTTTCTCACGCACCTACATAGTTGCGTTACACACCGCTATGTTACACGCTACAATTTTGAGTCCTCTAAAGGCAGATGGTTGCAGCTTGTTTCAGCGAAGAGGAAAAGTCGACCGAGTAATATGCGTGACATGAAATGCCACAACCGTTACTGAGAACAGAATGAAAATTCGGAGGCATTACTTACGAGCATGCCGTTCTATTTAGCCAGAAGTTTTGCCCCAAAGGCCTATCTATTTTAAATAGAAATAGAGGACGCTATAAAGGTAATTGCTTGCAGTTGTCAGACAACTGTAGCAAAGCATCTTGAGCCTTCGGCTGTACACTTGCAATATTATTTCTCCAACGGTTTCGTTTATTACAATCATCATCACTGGATGAATTTCTGTACAATGAAAAATCAAAACGACGTTAACGTCAGATAAGGACACTATCCTATGCTCTATATAAATAAATCTCATGATGAAGTGCATACGTACAAACAATAAATCTTCAGTGCGATTCATATCGGTAGTGTCACTCTTTTTTATGTTAACGTCGCTTTGGTTTTTCACTATACAGCTCTTCTTCGAGTGACGATACCTGTAATAAGCGAAACCGGCTGAGAAATAAAGTTGCTTTATATCAAAGAAATGGAGGCAGTGGGTATTTTCCGTCGTTTACTAATAATCAGTTACACTCAGTTTTTTGAGAGATCATACTTAAACATACTTTAACTTAAAAAACGCGAATTAAACAGTCTGTAACTTGAAAATGTCCGTCCCTGATAGCTGGGTCGTCAGCGCAACGGAATGTCATACCTAACGGCCCGGGTTCGATTCCCGGCTGGGTCGCAGATTTTCTCTGCTCGGGGACTGGGTGTTGTGTTGTCCTTATCATCATCATTTCATCCCCATCAACACGCAAGTCGCCGAAGTGGCGTCAACTCGAAAGACTTACACCAGGCGAACGGTCTACCCGACGGGAGGCCCTAGCCACACGGCATTTCCATTTACTTGACAGTTTTGTTAACAAGTAAGTGCTCATTTTTCTTAATTGTTTAATCTTTTTCCTAAGATAATCTTTGTCAAAATAAACTAAAAGTTCTTCTTTAATCAAAATAAACAATTATCTATTCTTCTGGGACGGAAAACGAAAAGATTTCCAATAAGTGTTGTCATTTCAAGTAGACTTACAAAAAAATAACAGTAGTTAGTAGTTAAGTATTACTGATTCTCGTTTGAACCCGCTTTATCAACAAAGTTATTTTTCTTGTAAATCATTTTCTGGAATTCTTGACAGAATAATTTCAAACTGCACATCATCATCATGTTAAATTCCCAAGCCCAGGATTCAAGCGCCTTTGAAGTTGTGTACACATTTTTCATATTTTCTCTAAATTCTTCCACTTGATTCTGATGAACAGGGTGATTATAACTCAAGTTAAACTTTCAAACCGCTGTAGAAATAACAGCACTGGTCAGAAAGATGTCAAATTGCAACGGAATGTTATCGGAGAAAGGGAAGACGTACGGCATAAGAAAAATAAATGGTTAAAAAATGTAGCAATAGATGGCGCTGTAAGCATCATAATTTAATAGTAGTCGACTACAAATGACAAAAGAATCATACAATAATACCTAAGTTGTACGTTTGACGTTAAACAAACTGTACTACTCAGTTCGCACGGTCATCCCCGTTTTCAAGAAGGGACGTCGAACAGATGTGCAGAACTATAGACCTATATCTCTAACGTCGATCAGTTGTAGAATTTTGGAACACGTATTGTGTTCGAGTATAATGACTTTTCTGGAGACTAGAAATCTACTCTGTAGGAATCAGCAAGGGTTTCGAAAAAGACGGTCATGTGAAACCCAGCTCGCGCTATTCGTCCACGAGACTCAGAGGGCCATAGACACGGGTTCACATGTAGATGCCGTGTTTCTTGACTTCCGCAAGGCGTTCGATACAGTTCCCCACAGTCGTTTAATGAACAAAGTAAGAGCATATGGACTATCAGACCAATTGTGTGATTGGATGGAGGAGTTACTAGATAACAGAACGCAGCATGTTATTCTCGATGGAGAGAAGTCTTCCGAAGTAAGAGTGATTTCAGGTGTGCCGCAGGGGAGTGCCATAGGACCGTTGCTATTCACAATATACATAAATGACCTTGTGGATGACATCGGAAGTTCACTGAGGCTTTTTGCAGATGATGCTGTGGTGTATCGAGAGGTTGTAACAATGGAAAATTGTACTGAAATGCAGGAGGATCTGCAGCGAATTGACGCATGGTGCAGGGAATGGCAATTTAATCTCAATGTAGACAAGTGTAATGTTCTGCGAATACGTAGAAAGATAGATCCTTTATTATTTAGCTACAAAATAGCAGGTCAGCAACTGGAAGAAGTTAATTCCATAAATTATCTGCGAGTACGCATTAGGAGTGATTTAAAATGGAATGATCATATAAAGTTGATCGTCGGTAAAGCAGATGCCAGACTGAGATTCATTGGAAGAATCCTAAGGAAATGCAATCCGAAAACAAAGGAAGTAGGTTACAGTACGCTTGTTTGCCCACTGCTTGAATACTGCTCAGCAGTGTGGGATCCGTACCAGATAGTGTTGATAGAAGAGATAGAGAAGATCCAACGGGGAGCAGCGCGCTTCGTTACAGGATCATTTAGTAATAGCGAAAGCGTTACGGAGATGATAGATAAACTCCAGTGGAAGACTCTGCAGGAGAGACACTCAGTAGCTCGGTACGGGCTTTTGTTAAAGTTTCGAGAACATACCTTCACCGAAGAGTCAAGCAGTATATTGCTCCCTCCTACGTATATCTCGCGAAGAGACCATGAGGATAAAATCAGAGAGATTAGAGCCCACACAGAGGCATACCGACAATCTTTCTTTCCACGAACAATACGAGACTGGAATAGAAGGGAGAACCGATAGAGGTACTCAAGGTACCCTCCGCTATACACCGTCAGGTGGCTTGCGGAGTATGGATGTAGATGTAGATGTGATACTGTTAGTTACATAAGTCCATCCACCACAGCAATGTCATTCACACCGGATGGGAAAAATTGGTTTTTAATTGTCCTTAGGCCAAAAACCGCATAAAAGCATCAATCACAACAATTTTTAGTTGTCCTGAGGCAAAAAACCGCATAAAAAGCATCAGTCAAAATCAGATCGGATTATTAATTGCCGTGTGACTGGCGCAAAACATATTCAATATGCTGTCCACCGTTTTCTGCAACAAGTTGAAATCGAAAAACAGCATGTTTCACAACTGATCGAAGTGTTTCCGCGGTCATGTTCAGAATGAATTGCACAATGCGTGCCTTCAGTGCACCTAAGTTTGCAATCGGAACACTGAACACGTCTTTTAGATTGTCCCACAGCCAAAAGTCACACGGATTAAGATCAGGTGATCGGGACGGCCAGGCTGTAGGGAAATGGCGGCTGATAATTCGAGCATTTCCGAAGTGGTGCTTCAGCAGCTGCTGAACTGGATTTGAAATGTGCAGAGGTGTACCATCTTGCATAAAAATGATCCCATCCACGCTGTTGGAGAGCTGGAATGACGTGGTTGCGCAAAAGACACTCACGGCGCTTACCAGTGACGGTACAGGTATCAGTACCGGAAGCACCTGTCCCTTCTAATAAAATATGGCCCTGTGATAAAAGGTGCCGTAAACCCGCACCACACAGTGACCTTTTCAGGATGAAGTGGTACTGGTCGATTTGCGTGTGGGTTTTCCATTGCCCGTTTTCGACAATTCTGTGTATTGACATATCCAGTCAGATGGAAGTGGGCTTCGTCTGTCCACAAAATCTTCCACGGTTGATCATTGTCCACTTCCATGCGAGCAAGAAATTGTAAAACAAAGGTGTCTCTTGCTGGCAGGTCAACAGGAAGCAACTAGTGCACATGATTTTTGAATGGATAGCAAATAAGAATGTTACGTAGGATTTTATGCACCATGCTCACGGGTATTTCCAGTGTTCGGGCAATTCTTCGTGCAGTACACGTTTGGACGCCACCACTCGTCTCCTCCTGCACTGCTGTGGCCACTGCTTCCACTGAAGTCGAATCAATTCGTTTCCTCCCTCTACCAGATTGCACACCAAAAGAGCCCGTGTTTTCGAATTTCCGAATCATTTTCTCCAGATCCACGGCAGTCATCGGACCAACGACTTTTTTTTCAAATCCTTCAGTGTCCGGAACTTCTGCAGAGCGACGTGTGCACAGTCATCATTCCTATAATACAGCTCTACAAGCAGAGCGCGATCCTGCATTGAGACAGTCATGGCGGACGTCGCAGACGCGAAAGGAGGAAAAGCCGTGTACCCGTCGTGTTTATACCAACTTCAATGGGTCGTGCGCATGACAGGTGTTTTCATATACTCATTCTGACACATATAGCGCCATCTACTGATCAATTTTCACACTATTTTTTTTTATTCTGCCGTAAGGTTCCCCCTTCTGCGATAGTATTCCGTTGCAATTTGACGTCATTCTGACCAGTGGTATTATTTCTACAGCGTTTTGAATGTTTAATGATAATCACCCTGTATATAACGTAAGTTGTGAGTTCTGTCCTTCATAACCAAAAATCCTAATAAAAGCGAGACAGGCGAGACATGTACATATTTGCCCGGCGACGATCGTAAAAATCCGGACATGTCTGGCTAAAGCTGGACAATGAGAATTCCAACTCACGTCGCTTTCGCAGAGACACGCGGGGCAGTCGGCAGCCTGCTAAAGTCAGAGTGCCGTCGATGTGGATGTAGGGCGTTAGAAACTAATTTCTAGCGGGACTGTACAGAGGCGAATAGATTTTGACAGTCGACGACTGACAGTGCGTTTTCATGACCAGTGGTCACTCAGTGCCTTATTATTTCAAATGATTTTATTGGAGAACCTTTTACTTTAGTTAATTTTATAATTAGAACGACTTGTTCCAACTGTTATCTATTATTTGGTCTAGGCACAGCTAGAGCTATGTCACAGAGCCCTCTAACACTTAAGCCACCACTAATGTCCGAATACACAGTATAAATTCTCAGTGGCCATCCACTTTCCATAAAGAATCAGGAGGTCAGACGTATCCCTTGAGCTTTCGCTTCGCTCAGTACAATCTCCATGACCTTTGATACCCAGTCGGGTGACTGGAATTCGACTTACTCAGAGAACTGTGCCATAACGCGTTAGCTGGTCTGGACGAGCGTGCGTTCTTTTTAAAGTGCGTCATATCTAGTGTATATTTAGGGGCTTTAACGACAGATCTACACACAGAAAATTGTTGGCATACCAATATTGGCTTATTTGGTGGAGCACATGACACACAATAAAGAAGACTTAGAATGACAGAGATCCAAGAATTATCAGGTCGTCGGTAATGTGCGAGCTACCGCTGAGAACATCTTGTCTGTGTGTGCCACACATCCGGCGGTGTGTTTCAACTTAACGCCAGTGTCGAAATGGACCGACGAAAGCACAATTGATACTGGACCTGAAATGAATGGACGAATGTGTTTGATAGATGACTTTCACTACAATTTGTGGAATGATTCCTGTCACACATATTCCTGGTGGGGACCCAAAACAATCACAGGAACATCATTTAACGATACACTGATCAGCCAGAACATTATGACCACTTGCCTAATTGCCGGTATGTTCACCTTTGGCCCGGATAACAGCGGTGATGCGTCTTGGAACAGGAGCAGTGAGGCCTTGGTATGTCGCTGGAGGAAGTTGGCACCCCATCTGCACACACAAGTCGCCTAATTCCCGCAAAGTCCGGGGAGGGGGGCGATGAGCTCTGACACGATGTTCAATCATATCTCAAAAGTGTTTGATCGGATTCAGATCTCGTGAGTTCGGGGACCAGCACATCAATTGGATCTCGCCACGGTGTTCCTCGAACCTCACCATAACACTCGTGGCCTTGTGACATGGCAGATTATACTGTTGAAATACGCAACTGCCGTTGGGAAACATAATGGTCGTGAAGGAGTGTAAGTAATCTGCAGACAGTGTGCGATACTCCTTGGCCATCATGGTGCCTATCACTAGCTCCACTGGACCCACGGATGCCCATGCGAATGCTGTCCAGAGCACAATGGAGCTGCCGCCAGCTTGTCTCCATCCCGTTATACAGATGCCAAGGAGCGGTTCCCCTGGAAGACGACGGATTCGCGCCCTCCCATCAGCGTGACGAAGAAGATATCGGGATTCGTCACAGCATCCAGCGCTCTGCCACTGCGCCAACGTCCAGTGCCGAAGATCCTGTGCCCATTTCAGTCATAGTTGCTGATGTCATGGTGTTAACATTGGCATATGCATGGGTTGTCGGTTATGTAGGGCCATCGTTATGAGTGTTAGGAGCACTGTGTGTTCAGACACAGTTGTGCTCTGCCCAGCCAACAATGACTGACACCTGTAATGAGGGGTGGCCGCCCAACCTCACAACATTTGGACCTGCTTTCACCTTGGTTTCTCCACATGTTGAAGACACTCACCACAGAACTCGTCGAATACCCAACATGTTTTACAGTTTCCAAAATGCTCGTGCCGAGCATCTGGGCCATCACAATCTACCTTTGGTCAAACTCTGATAGATCGAGCTCTTCCCCAGTCTACACACGAACGGCATGCTCACTGGCAGTGAGCGCAGAGTAACGTGGTCGGTAGATGCGCAAATGGCAGGACACATATGAGGAGATGGGAAGTGGTATGGGTTATGGGCAGGCGCTGTAGGGAAAATGCCGAGCTCTGGAGGGGAAGTGCCGTACTAAACTGAAGGCTATGCTCACATTTTCTGTAAATATTAAGTGGGGGCTTCGACACCCACACTAGCATGGTGGCCATTCAGAAAAATCTCTTGACACGTATGCTCTGGTTTGTGTGTAGAAAGAATTTCGCCGAAAATGGAGCGATTTATTTTCGCCTGGCTTGTTAAACATTTCTAACTTCCAGAGAATCGTCATGAGTGGTGAGTTCAGCGTTTCTAATGTTAAAATTTTCCTCGTTTGCTAAAACGCAGCGTAGTTTACACCGTCTCACCTCACTAACATGTTGTGGAGATGCAGTTGCAAAAGAATTCTGAAAAAGTGGTTTATTAAGTTTATTAAGTGATGTACCAAGAAAAAGTGAAGTCAGTGTCATATGAAAAAGCATCACTCTTGGTACGTAATGAAAGTGTAATGTCTCCATTTTTGTTGTTCCTAAACCCATAGCATTTCTTGTTTCACCAGCTATCGATTGTTCTTAAAAATTGCATTCTTTAATCGAAAAAGTCTGTAGTCACTGGAGTAACATAGTGAATAACGAAGTTTTGCATAATAACCATATGGCAAAATACTCTCCTCTTTGCGTGCTATCATTTGCCAAAATCTAATTTCGGTATCTCGGTATCTTTATGAAACACGAGGAATGTTTTGGATATTTCACTGTGGCTTTATCGCTGGCGCGGTGCGTTCGCTAATGAGTGTGCTACGTCAAATCAATTTTGTCGAGATTAGTGGCAGATAGAGACCTTCAACCAAGTCTAAAGAAAAATTCAGTATGCCACTAAATTTCATATGCTGCAGCACATTATGTAATATGCACCAAACACAAAGTCATAGCGACCTCTATTCTTCTTCGCAAAATATTTCGAATTTCTCGCAATGTCTTACTTCCACATAAATCGCAAGAACTATGACCATTAACGAAATGATTGGCATGTCATGATGAACCTGACATGTAAAACTTAAGCGAAGCAATTTTTTTTAACCGAATAGTTCCTGTAAAATTGTTTGAGAAACATTGCAGAGCGTGCGCATCAATTCTCTCTCTCCGACCAGCTGGAAGGCTTTAGACACTGTCGGCCTCCCCTCCCGAACAAACGAATGAACTCGCCCAGCGCTTTGGACGAAAACTGGCCACTGTTCATCGGCCATCGTATCCTTCGCGGGCCATAGTACATCCACCGTGCGTGTAGGTGACGCAGTCATTCCTCGCCAGGCGTCGCTGCTATCTCCAGGACGGGTTTATATCGGTAGCAGGCCTTTGGTCATACTGTTCTGATTGACCAGTGTGCCAGTTTAACCGTGGTGAAGTCCAGGCGTAGACATGCATTTTGCTGTATATGCGTGCAGAATTACACATTTGATGTCGCAGGCGTACTGTTAAAACCGGAAAGTATTACAAACGCATGTGTGACATTTTAGAGGGGAAATTGGTCCTGGTTTCCTCTTCTATGACGATTTGAATCAATCACGCCACATTTTCGTCTGCCTTCATTATTTGTGGTTTATCTCATTCCTCCTTTCTCTTCAATACCTTTTGTTATATCGCTTCTGCTACCGCTGACAGTTAAAATCTACTGCCTGTAATTTGTCTATATTGATGTGTAGTAATTTACAAATGCTGTGTTCTCATTTGTACGTAACTTATAACATGTGTATCGTAATGAATGTAAAGCACATAGAATTCCCGGCTAAATGTTAGAGAGAGAGCCTGATAGCTCCAACATCGCCAGATTAAATAAACGAAATACGAGTACATAAGCCTAAATACCAGGCTGGTCCGCCTGCGATAGCTGAGTGGTCAGCGCGACAGAATGTCAATCCCAAACGCCCGGGTTCGATTTCCATCTGGGTCGGAGACTTTCTCCGCTCAGGGACTGGGTGTTGTGTTGTCCTAATCATCATTTCATCCTCATCGACGCGCAAGTCGCCGAAGTGGCATCAAATCGAAAGACTTGCACCCAGCGAACGATCTACATCTACATCTACATTTATACTCCGCAAGCCACCCAACGGTGTGTGGCGGAGGGCACTTTACGTAACACTGTCATTACCTCCCTTTCCTGTTCCAGTCGCGTATGGTTCGCGGGAAGAACGACTGTCTGAAAGCCTCCGTGCGCGCTCTAATCTCTCTAATTTTACGTTCGTGATCTCCTCGGGAGGTATAAGTAGGGGGAAGCAATATATTCGATACCTCATCCAGAAACGCACCCTCTCGAAACCTGGCGAGCAAGCTACACCGCGATGCAGAGCGCCTCTCTTGCAGAGTTTGCCACTTGAGTCTGTTAAACATCTCCGTAACGCTATCATGGTTACCAAATAACCCTGTGACGAAAACGCGCCGCTCTTCTTTGGATCTTCTCTATCTCCTCCGTCAACCCGATCTGGTACGTATCCCACACTGATGAGCAATACTCAAGTATAGGTCGAACGAGTGTTTTGTAAGCCACCTCCTTTGTTGATGGACTACATTTTCTAAGGACTCTCCCAATGAATCTCAACCTGGTACCCGCCTTACCAACAATTAATTTTATATGATCATTCCACTTCAAATCGTTCCGCACACATACTCCCAGGTATTTTACAGAAGTAACTGCTACCAGTGTTTGTTCCGCTATCATATAATCATACAATAAAGGATCCTTCTTTCTATGTATTCGCAATACATTACATTTGTCTATGTTAAGGGTCAGTTGCCACTCCCTGCACCAAGTGCCTACCGCTGCAGATCTTCCTGCATTTCGCTGCAATTTTCTAATGCTGCAACTTCTCTGTATACTACAGCATCATCCGCGAAAAGCCGCATGGAACTTCATACTCTATCTACTAGGTCATTTATATACATTGTGAAAAGCAATGGTCCCATAACACTCCCCTGTGGCACGCCAGAGGTTACTTTAACGTCTGTAGACGTCTCTCCATTGATAACAACATGCTGTGTTCTGTTTGCTAAAAACTCTTCAATCCAGCCACACAGCTGGTCTGATATTCCGTAGGCTCTTACTTTGTTTATCAGGCGACAGTGCGGAACTGTATCGAACGCCTTCCGGAAGTCAAGAGAAATAGCATCTACCTGGGAGCCTGTATCTACTATTTTCTGGGTATCATGAACAAATAAAGCGAGTTGGGTCTCACACGATCGCTGTTTCCGGAATCCATGGTGATTCCTACATAGTAGATTCTGGGTTTCCGAAAACGACATGATAATCGAGCAAAAAACATGTTCTAAAATTCTACAACAGATCGACGTCAGAGATATAGGTCTATAGTTTTGCGCATCTGCTCGACGACCCTTCTTGAAGACTGGGACTACCTGTGCTCTTTTTCAATCATTTGGAACCTTCCGTTCTTCTAGAGACTTGCGGTACACGGCTGTTAGAAGGGGGGCAAGTTTTTTCGCGTACTGTGTGTAGAATCGAATTGGTATCCCGTCAGGTCCAGTGGACTTTCCTCTGTTGAGTGATTCCACTTGCTTTTCTATTCCTTGGACACTTATTTCGATGTCAGCCAATTTTCGTTTGTGCGAGGATTTAGAGAAGGAACTGCAGTGCGGTCTTCCTCTGTGAAACAGCTTTGGAAAAAGGTGTTTAGTATTTCAGCTTTACGCGTGTCATCCTCTGTTTCAATGCCATCATCATCCCGGAGTGTCTGGATATGCTGTTTCGAGCCACTTACTGATTTAACGTAAGACCAGAACCTCCGAGGATTTTCTGTCAAGTCGGTACATAGACTTTTACTTTCGAATTCACTGAACGCTTCACGCATAGCCCTCCTTACGCTAACTTTGACATCGTTCAGCTTCTGTTTGTCTGAGAGGATTTGGCTGCGTTTAAACTTGGAATGAAGCTCTCTTTGCTTTCGCAGTAGTTTCCTAACTTCGTTGTTGTACCATGGTGGGTTTTTCCCGTCCCTCACAGTTTTACTCGGCACGTACCTGTCTAAAACGCATTTTACGATTGCCTTGAACTTTTTCCATAAACACTCAACATTGTCAGTGTCGGAACAGAAATTTTCGTTTTGATCTGTTAGGTAGTCTGAAATCTGCCTTCTATTGCTCTTGCTAAACAGATAAACTTTCCTCCCTTTTTTTATATTTTTTATATTCCTACCCGACGGGAGGCCCTAGTCACACGACATTTACAATACCAGTCGGCATCGAGGTGCTCTTTCTGCTCAAGATATCTCGCGTAGGCACTAGCCAGCAGGGCTTCTATTTGAGCCCTATAGATATGTAATTCTTCGCGCTTTCCCAGCGATTTGTTAACACACTTGAGGCTCCTGACGAAAGTGACGAGTCACATCACGGAAATAGTGTGCAAGACGACGGTCCTGCAGGATACATTTTGGAGATACGTTGCTACATATCAGTTGTCACAAGGACTCGTCTAGATGCACCCACAGATTTTTTTTTTAACTGAATCAGTTAGTGGCGGGATACTCAGGATACTTCTCAGAGACCATGCCATATATTTAAGAACAACTTTTTCAGCCTTTTTTCTTGTTAAAAAAAGACATGTCACGAAGGAACTATCCCAATGTGACCTGAATCGGTAGATGTGATGTACACGTTCAGAAAAACAAATGATGACAATTTCAAGAGAAGGAGCTTCACAAATTGAGCACGTCAATAAACGCATTAGTCCACGTCTGTCAATCATGCAAGCAGTTATTCGACCTGGATTTGTTTGACAGAGTGGTTAGATGTCCTCGGTTCAATTGGCACGATAGGTTGTCAACATCCCGAATTGGTTGGAGGGCCCTGGCCATAATATTCCAAACGTCCTCAATTAGGCAGAGATCCGGCGGCCTTTCTGGTCAAGGTACAGTTTGACAAGCACGAAGGAAAGTAAGAGAAACCATTGCCGTGTGCGGCCGGGTATTATCTTGCTGAAATGTAAGCTCAGGATGGCTTGCCATGAAGGGCAACAAAACTGAGCGTAGAATGTCATGGACGTACTGTTGCTCTGTAAGGGTGCCTTGGATGACAACCAAAGGGGTCTTGATATGAAAAGAAATGGCGCCCCAGACCGAGGCGCATTTAATCCTAGGCAGACTACGCACCTGTCTAGGGCGGCGGATTTTAACGGCGATTTATAAGCTGTTATTGTTTTTTTAAAAAAGCATTTTATTTACAACCCTTAAAAAGAGAACGCGAGTTTACCTCACAATGAAACGGGTATGAACATGATAACAATCAGCTCAAATTTCATGAACGGTCTGGTCAGCCAACAGAAAAATGAAAGGTTTTTGTTTTAGTAATGACATTACTTCGTACAATGTGATCATTAGAGTCACTTTGTCCAGCGTCGTACCTTCTCATGTGGTGTGCCTTAGGAAGGAAATCCTCATTGCTTGCAGTAAAGCTTTGTGATGGAAGGCGCAGATTACACTGTCATAGGAGTAGCTGGTGTTGACACTCAATAATGACAATTCAGATTGAAAGGAAACGCCTTCAATCATTCTAACAGCCGGCCGCTTGGCTGGGTGTTCAGTTCAATATGAAACGGTGAAGTGTGCAGCTGTTTAGTGTTGAGTCTATGATTTATATTTATATCAGTTAAAGTAGTGACAGTCGGAGAAGAGAAAGTGGTTCTCGGTAACGGAATATTCAGCTGACCCAAATGACGCATTTACAGCGAATGATTATAGTGATTCAGTATCTGACGATCCTGCGAACTGGATAATAAATGAATTCCTTTGTGAGCATATCGCTGATCAAGAGGTACTTAAAGGTTTGTTTTTTAGAACCATGACAAATGGCGAGAAACAACAAAGATTGCTTTTAGTATAACCTCAAAAAGTGTTCCATGTTTACTGTTATCGCAAAATTACTGTTTGCAGTACCTAATGAGGGCTTCGATGACTGGAAAAGCGGGCAATCTCTATTGATTGTGTATGAAAATCCAGCTGAACATAGGAAATGTTTGTTACCTCTAGAAGCTAGAGGACAAAAATCTCAGTTTGAGACGGAAGTAAAACATTGGAGGGATGTGTTACAACGATTTGTTTCTGTGGCCAAAAGCTTTTCCGTGAATGACCTATCTTTCAGGGGTCGCAACTATGACTTTGGCTCAACACATTTCGGAAATTTCGAGATCACACTACAGCTGACAGCAGGATTCTATCCTTTTCTAGCTAAACATATAGAATTTCATAGGGAAAAGAAAGAGACCACATCATTTCCTTCTTTTCAAACGTGTTGAGAGTTCATATCAGTTCCGGCAGAAAGAGTGAACAAGTAGTGTACTGTAGGCGAAGTGAAGGAAACTACTTACTTTTCCACCAAAGTAGACGCCAGCTTCTAAATTACACATGTGGGTCAGATGTCTTTTGTTACAGAGTATTTATCTAAAGGCGGATTTCTTGTTCGAAGATTTATCTGTTTTGCCACAAACTCAGGGCACAAATCCGAAGACTTACATGACTCATTAGTAAATTCATTAAGTAAATATGATTTAGACATTCTCTTACGCAGGGGTCTGCTTGCTCTGGCGTCCAAGTTAGAATGAAACAAATCAGCCCTCTTGCTGTGTTCTTACCGTGTGCAGCTCTCTCCCTTAACGTTGTTGGATCGTGTGCAGCAGATTGTTGTCCTCAAGCTGTTTCATTTTTCCCTTTGTTACAGCAAATTTACACATTTCATCTCTGCTTCGACGAGCCATTGCAGTATTTTTCAATCAAAATTAAACAATTCAGTCTGCCGTAAAACGACCTTCTGAAGTATGTTGGTCTGGGCGTCACGATGCGTACTATAGTCTCAATGTTAGAAATAATATCAGCTTTGCAAGTTATTCAGGAAGCTAAAACTCAAAAGGCTTCACAAAGATGTGAGGCGACTGGAATTCTGAGCAGTCTGCAGAGTCATAGACTGCGATAATGACAACTTAATGGTCAGCGATACTGAAGCGATTTAATGTTACCAATAAATCGTTGCGAAGTGTTGATAGCGATATTGGGACTGTAATAAAGTTTTACACTTCTGTACTTGAGTACCTTCGAGAGAATCGTTCTTTTTACGGCGCACATGAAAACGCTGGCACTGGAAAGAGTAAGATAAATATTAACAAAACCGTCACAGAATGGAAAAAGTCAAGAAAACTGAAAGCGGACGAAACAGCCGAATTTGATACTGCTTCTGAAGGAAAGGAAGATTTTCGGGCGAATACATTTCTGGTTATTATAGACAGATTGATATCTGAATTGCAGGAAAGGAAAAAGTCATTGGAAGAGTTTTATAGCATTTTTGCGTTCCTAAGTAATTTTCCCTGACGAGACAACGCCGAATAATTGAAGTATGCTAGAAAACTGCAACAGTGGTACAGAGAAGACATGCAAGAATCTTTGAGTGATGAGTTGCTCGTGCGGGCTCGGCCTTCTGTCGATTTCGCCCCTCTTTGACGATCTTTGTCTGGATAACTTTGTAGCTACGCCGGGGGCGCCATCGGTACGGACAACAGCCGCGAAGCGGGAAGGTTTTGGGCTGTGAGCCTGAACATGCGAAACGAGCCACTTGGCACAGCGGTTCACACAACTGTACAGATTAGTCTGGCATGCCGCCGGGTTCTGTACCCGGCCTCGGTATAAATTTTCACTTGGAGCTTCGGTCTGTATACATAAAATACCTCATAAACGTCCTTTTGTCAGGCACACGTCATGACACATACAAACGTATGAAAAACGTCAACATGTAATTGTGACCAATATTGCCATTGAATGTGCAGTATGACCAATTCCTGTACCCAAAACTGGAAGTGCTATTCAGATTCTGATCTGTCACTGTAGCACCTAACACAGTAATAGACTATCAAGGGTCAGGATGGTCTGACCATTAAGGACCACGTAATGAGTAGAGATTCCATTGCAAGGTGGTTGACAGAGCAGCAGGTAAGAGAAAGCAGTTCTTCGGCCTTCGTAAAACCACAAAAATAGTGGTAACAGTGACAGCTGTATTTAGTGTAGTTCATTCAGACGATATAGCCAGCGTCCCAGTGGCGCATGCTGGTCCTGGGCGGCAGCGTTAACTGTAGGAAAATTAGGTGGTGTGTGGCTGCAGCGTTAGTAGCTTCACTCAGCAGGGCATGGCAGTGGCTGACCTTGTGTGGTAAACATGTCGCTTCAGCTCGAAGTCATATGCTGATGCAGCACAGTGGGTCCAGCACGCTGGTAGCGCTTCGGCAGTGTCAAGTGCTGACCGGTGTACCCTGGACCGTCAGGGATAGGGTGGAAATTAGGTGGAATTCGGCCTGGACGTGGGACGCTGGCAGAGAATGCAGCATCAGTAGCCCATGGACACGAGTCTGCGAGTGGAGGAACACCAGACGGCGCCCTAGACTTTGTTGATGTCAGCCAGCAGTAGGCCCCAGCTAAAGGGTCCCAGTTCAGTGGGATCAGGACTAGATGCAGCTCATAGACCAGCAGCTAGCAGAGGCAGCAATTTGTTATAACTAAGATGGGATGACCCAAATTGGGTGGGCATCTGATGTGGAGTACTTCTCGGTGCAGGCAGTAGTCGACGTTAGATACTGTTGGGTGTGGATGGCCAGCATTTATACTGACTCGACTCAGATTCAGTGTGGGGATGTGCCACTTACCCGCACCTACGAGGGCTAGACAGCAGATGGTAGGGCCTGACGTATGGTAAATATGCTCACTTCAGTGCCAGAGTGGAGGCTTTCGCAATGCCAGTTCAGCGCCAATCTGGCTGTGGCAGGCTGTGATAGGCGCACTGACAGCTCGCCTGCCACAGGTTGCGGAGCCGACTTGTGTACAGTGGCTAGTATGCTTAATGGCTATCTTCTTTCTAAAGGTGAACCACTGGGTCGCTGTAGGTACATAGTGGGTGCACAAATGAGAACCAGGATGAAGATAATACCTGAAGTTGAGACTCCTGTCACTATGTTTCTGCACTGGATATTACTGAGACGCCGTTGCACATGCTGAAGCATTTGCTCCGCGCTAATATTTCCATTATGTGCTGGTATCAACTCATCCTATGTGCTAAGTAGCTTGGAATGTAAGGAATTGTTCAGAAAGGTCAGGGTTTGGGGAGGTAGGATATCTAGAGATTTGTAAGGATCATACAAGAGAGGATATGTCATGTTCAGAAATTTAGCCACTGTTACAGTTTCTGGCAGCAACGTGTACGATGGTAAACTCGTTGTACTGTTTATAAATATACAGTTACCTAGGAACTCCAGCTGTTCTCTACCCTTAGTTCGCCCCTGCCTGTAACAATTCACGAAAAGCAACAATGGG
The DNA here is from genome assembly GCF_021461385.2 of Schistocerca piceifrons. NCBI lineage: Eukaryota > Metazoa > Arthropoda > Insecta > Orthoptera > Acrididae > Schistocerca > Schistocerca piceifrons. The sequence continues at coordinate 719,442,856 of NC_060138.1, forward strand.
ACATATTTGGAATATATCCAAAGTGGACCTCCTGGAAACAGAGTTGCAGAGCAAGGATGTACTGCAGGTACACTTCCACTTCTCTACCTTCTAAAACTAGTTCTACTTCACTAGGGCAATCTGGATCGCTTAGGATGGGAATATTGTCACTTGCCCTCGTTGGCAGTGATGCAGGTTGTCTACTGGCATCAGTACATGTGTTTTCCCTTTTGGCTCAACCAGTAGTATTTCTTTTGTTCTGATTGGCATAAACTCTCCCAAAGCCTTCCCTCCATCCTCCCAGTCAGGGTGCTCATTCCGGGCATTTATACCCGTACATGCTAACCTATACTGACGTGAAGTGGTAAAACTGTGAGAGAATTTTCGCCTATTGAGGAATATCTCCAACGTAGCTGTTAGTTCATCACATGCCTGACGTAAGCCGGCCAGAAACTGCGACGCTTGCAACAAAAGATAGAGGTTAATTGCTGATGCACCGCGTTGTGAATGGCTTCCTGCAACTCCTTTGTCTTAATGTGGCCATCTCTTACACTATCAGCAAACATTCACAGCCAACTGGGTAGACAATAGGTGCAGCTGGGGCTATTCTATACTCAAACATCAGTTTACAGAGCTCTTTGCCGTTTTCACAAAAGTCGCTAGCTATTCCGTTAACCCCTGCAGCATTATAATATTATTCAATATTGCTTCTTCTAGATTTATTAGTTGTGTAATGTGCCATTCGATCAGGGTTGTGGTATCTTCTGCCTCCTTCTGCAGATATACTAATATGCCTTTGAGGTTCCCAGTGTCATCGGTATTTGCCGTTCCAAATACCGCTTTCAGCAATTTGCCAATTGCCTCTGTCCATTCTCACCTCCACCGTTTTTTAACATGTGAAATACCGTCCTCAGGTCTACGTCTTCCTGGAGACGCTCATACGAGAGATACAACACACAGAACTCCTCTCGTATCTCGCTTTCCCTGCTTCCCTGCTTCCAGGTATATCTCTGAGAAAGCCTCATTTCGCCTTCACACTTCATTTTTTACTCGCTGCGCAGTATAAATTAATCTCAGCATCTACTGGTTATTCGTCAAGATAATGTCCTCCTGCTTGGAGAGCAGCATTCCCTTCAGTGGTCGTCCCTGCAACGCGATCAGCCGTTTGCAGCTGTGGAGGTGCACCATTGCAATACTATGATGCACCCCTTTGTCATTGTCGCTAGTGGCATCACCTGGAGAAAGGAAAGTCGGTGTTACTTTCCCCTCCTTGATCGAAGTCCACCATCTAAGAATAATACCCGCAATTACAGTCCCTGTTCAATAAACTAACTCCATCCTAGTCGTCCAACATTCTCCTGCAAACAGAATAAACCCCCAAATTACTACAAAAACGCTGCGCGGAGTGGCCGCGCGGTTTGATGTGCCATGTCACTAATTGCTCTGCCCCTCCCGCCGGGCCGGCCGCGGTGGCCGTGCGGTTCTGGCGCTGCAGTCCGGAACCGCGGGACTGCTACGGTCGCAGGTTCGAATCCTGCCTCGGGCATGGGTGTGTGTGATGTTCTTAGGTTAGTTACGTTTCAGTAGTTCTAAGTTCTAGGGGACTTATGACCTAAGATGTTGAGTCCCATAGTGCTCAGAGCCATTTGAACCATTTGAACCTCCCGCCGGAGATTCGAGTTCTCCTTCGGGCATGTGTGTGTGTGTTGTTCTTAGCATAAGGTGGTTTAAGTAGTGTGTAAGTCTAGGGACCGATGACCTCAACAGTTGGTCTCTTAGGAATTCACACACATTTGAACTACAAAAACATGATTAATCAGGTGAACAACATACTCAGTATACCCCAAGTTAATCATTAACCTATCACAACATAAAACTTACCCACAGATATCTCAAAATTCTGCAACAATTTCCTTCACTATTTCTACAAAATTCAAATCTCTTTGTTAGTGTCACACATGAAACAACAAAAACGTCCAGTACATTGAGGCGACAAAAGTCACACATACTGATGGCGGTAGTGTCGCGTACGCAAGATATAAAACGGCAGCTGTCATTTGTACGCAGGTGACAAATGTGGAAAGGTGTCCGACGTGATTATGGCCGCACGACGGCAATTAATAGACTTTGAACGTGGAATGGTAGTTGGCGCTAAGCACATGGGACTTTCCATGACAGAAATCTTTATGAAATTCAATATTGCAAGATCCATTGTGTCAAGAATGTGCGGAGATTACCAAATTTCTGGAAGTACCTCTCACCATGGCCAACGCAGTGGCCGACGGCTTCACTTAACATCCGAGAGCAGTGCCGTTTGTGTAGATTTTCCATGTTAACAGGCAAACAGCACTGCGTGAAATAACTGAAGAAATTAATGTGGTACATGCGACGAATGTATCCATTAGGACAGTGCAGCGAAATTTGACGTTAAAAGGCTATGGCTGCAGACAACGGACGTGAGTGCCTTTGCTAACTGCACGACATCGCATATAGCGCCTCCCTTGGGTTCGTGACCACATCGATTGGATCCTAGACTGGAAAACCGTTGCCTATTCCGATGAGTCCAGATATCAGCTAAGAGGCGAAGACTCCATGAAGCAATGGACTCAAGTTGTCAACAAGGCACTGAGCAAGCTGGTGGTGACCTTGTAATAGTGTGTACTATGTTTACATGGAAGGGACTGGGTCTTCTGGTCAAACTGAACTGATTATTGACTTGAAATGGTTGTGTTCGGCTACTTGGAGACCATTTGCAGCCGTTCATGGACTTCATGTTCCCAAATAGTTATGGAATGTTACTGGCTCACAGTTATTCGTGATTGATTTAAAGAATATTCTGGACAATTTGATCGAATGACTTGGCCACCCAGATCACTCGACATGAATCCCATAGAACATTTATTGAATATAATCGAGATGTCACTTTGTGCACAAAATCTTTCACAGGCAACACTTTCGCGAATTATGGACGACTGTAGAGACAGCATGGCTCAATATTTCTGCAGGGGACTCGCGACTTGCCGAGTCCACACCGCATCGTGTTACTGCACCACGCTGGCAAAAGAAGGTCCAACACGATGTTAGGAGGTATTCCATGACTTTTGTCACTTCAGTGTAACGCACCAATATATTAATACACTACTACTCCTGTGGCTTCAGTTCATACGGTAATGTGCGTGTAGGTTGCATGGGCGCAGCGTGTCTCTACTTCTTTCAATCATCCTCTACCTCTTTCGTTGGGAGTGCTGCTGCACCAGTGGCAATGCATCTGGGGCATCCTGAAGAGGACATGTACATCCGATACGTCCAACCAATATATGTGTCGGAAGCTGCAGTCTGATTTTCACTGGTGAGGTAACCTCAGTTACTTGGTATGGACCCTGGAAGTGGTTGAGGAATTTCTTTATTTTTCCCTTTCGTGTGCCTGCCAACATTACACACTGACCCCCCACGATTCTCTGTAGTTTAGCATTACGCTGCCCCATCTGTTCCCATCGTTCAAGTACTATGTCAGTTGTCTTTTGCAGTTGCTTTCACATCTCTCTCAACGTTTTCCCAAAATTTCGCAGTGGCTCATCTTTTTTTCACGCCTTAGGTTTGATTACCTCAAATGGTGATCGCACTTTGTGACCTCGTATGGCGTTAGGTCTCCGGTTTCATGACTTTTAAAAGCCACAACTACATATGACAGTAATGCACGCCAATCATTGTGACAGCTATTTAGATAGTGGCCTAACATTTTCCTTATCATTCTTTGTATACACACTGTTCTTCTGTTAAGTTGTGGATGTAATAGACTTGTCCTTAGCATAAGAATATGCAGTAAATGGCACAGCTGCTGCACCAATTCTGACATCAAGTGGGTGTCATAACGCGTGATTATCCTTTCTGGAACTCTTAATTTTAGCAACTAATTGTTCACCATTGTATGTGCTGCTCTGTCATTTCTAGAACACTGCAATTTAGTAACTAATTATTCATTTTTTTATGTTCTACCACGTCAACTTGCTGATTCATTATAACGACCACTCCCATATAGTGTGAGAAATGATCTATTATGGTATTCTACTGATACCTGGTTAAAAGGTCCCAAATTGCCCATCAGTCATTCCAAAAGGTTTACTGGCTTTCTGGCAACGTTTGAAGAGTGTACATTGATGGCTTAAATCTACTCATTGGGCACATGGCATACAGATTGTCACACACTGCTTTACAACTTGTTTATGCATATGCTACCAGTGATGTAGCATGGTTCCATGCCCTTCATGACTGGTTAACACAACACGTCAGAGCAATATATTGAGTGCAACCTGTAGTCATAGCCCATGGTGTTGCCTGTGGCCTTGTGCAGGGGAGAGTGGTAGTAGGTATATCCCCATAGCCCAGTGTGACAGTGACCAACGCTAAAGTCTCAGAACTCGCACTGAGCACAGTTACCCTTAGGCTTGCCCCAGAAATCTGCATACCCTGGATGGCGGTTATTGTGATAAAGAGTAGTAAAGAGTAGACAGAAGTCCCAACAGCAACATGGAGGGTAGCCTAAGCAGCAGTCCCAGCATACAGCCAGTACGGAGGTACACACACTGCCAAGGAGTGGTGCCACCAGGTGCCAAGTTCCCAGGTAGAACAGCTTGCAGTCAGATAAATTAGTTCTTCTTCTAAAGAAGATCGGTCCAGGTTTCATCTTCAGTAAGTCACCATTGTGATCGGCAGCAATGGCAGCTCACAGAGTTGAAGTTTCCCCCCACAACCGGATACCTATGGACTCTGAGAAGCAGACTTCAGACTGGCAGTGGCAGGCAGCCGTCATATGTCACCAGGTCATATGACAGCCAATGGAGCTGGCCTTCCGTTGGTATCAGTGATGCAGACAGAACGATCAGACTCTGAGCCCTGAATGGAATGAAGGGAAGGGTCATATAGTGATTATTATGTGACTTTCCCAGACAGGAGACCAGATGTGCTCCAGTTTTTTGAATCTTTCAGTGTTCTCCACTGAACTAATGTTTAGTTCCAGAGTTTCAAGGCGTCCTTTTATGTAAGGTTTGCTACCTGAAAGGCTTTCTTGCATAGTCTTTAGGCAAAGTTACACCTCCTTTGCAGTAATGTCATGGTGCTGACTCAGGTCTTCTGACGCTCTCTCTCGCACTGTCTTTGGCAATGTGCTCCTTGCTTGTTTGTGTTCCAGCGCCCCTGAGTGTTTATTTTGCAAAAGATTGTGTATTGGGCAGTCACACTACTTTTGGACATCATTCTAGACAGCTCAAAAATTTTATTCTTCTATCTAAAATTAATTTTCTGTGTTGTATGTAAGAGACTTCTTCTTGCAGCCTGACAGGAGTCAAACACCTGGCCCAAGTTTTGTCCTCTTGTATTTTACACCATCACGTGTAATGGACTGTAGTTGCATTGCAAATAGTATGCATCCTGTGTAAGAGTCTTTCTCTCTTTGCCAATATGCAATTGTGTAATCTACTGTCTATAACACAGCTATAATCTCACTGAGGCCATTTGCATTACCATGCTTTTGGTAAATCTGGGAGAGGCGCTGCATGTGGTATAGAATGTGCACCCCCCCCCCCCCCCCCATAGTTTCGGTAAATGCCAACAAAGAGTGCGTGTATTGGCAAAACAGTTGCTCAGTAGACGCCAGCCTATAATAAAAGGATTTACGTTTAGATTGCGTACGTTTTACATAAGCTCTGGAGCAATAACTGAAGTAAGTCTATAAACATCCCTTCGAAGCTTCTGAGCTTCTTAATTACTCTTTAGTCTATGATAAAGGGTCAAACATTTCCAAATGTTTGAGTAGTTGTGTTAACAGCGAGTTCTATTGGGCGTGGTTCGATTCTAGCTTGGCCATCTTGGCTATCAGGGATCGGAATTTATAAGGTGCTGCATCTCTCCTATATAGGTCAGGATATATGCTGCAACAAAATCTAGTACAAACGCTGTACTTTTTTTCGTTAGGGATACTTCCCACACAACAACATTTCTGTTTTGTTTGTATTTGCATTCAAATAACTTAGCATGCATTTTTAGGGTGTTCGCATATCTCATGAAGGTCAATGCGCAATATTATTCAATATTCCTGAATATATACATTAGCCAATTACTTACAATTTCTTCGCCAGGTACTGACAAAATAAGTATACTCAATTTGTAAATAAAATTATATTTTTAATTTTTAGAGTAAAACACTTATTCAACGTTTGTAAATATTACTTCTGTCTTTGATTTAATATTTCACTTGGAATTTTTGATTGTGTTGACTAAACATAACATATGCCTTAGTTTTAATGTTTTCAACTATCAATAAGTGCACTAGTTATCCAAACCAGTGAACTACTTAGATGCAGACATAAGATATTATTAAAATAACTACTGTTAACACTTCGTTGTTTTCTCTTCACCACACAACATATTTATAAGCACATATATATAGGTTTTCACTTAAAAAACGGGGTAGTTTTGCGGTTTTATAGGGTGTTGCATATCACCCACAACATAAGAAATAGACGCTGCAATGTAAAGATGTTTTCATTGTCAAATATTATGTTTAAATATTACAACGAAAAAAATGAAAAAAGTCGTATGTCATACACAACTGTTGTGTTCTGTAGTACAAAAAAATTACTAAAAGTGCACTATGGGACCTCATATAAGCGATTTCGAAGATATGCACCATCTTTACCGAATTTATACTATGGATTATTTTGAAATCAAAATCTCTTAATTTCAGCACCCAACATGTAAATCTACTTGACGGATCTGCTAACCCCAGCAGTGTTAGGGCAAAACGGTTTCTGGCACACTGTGCATTGTTGCCAGATGTATCCAAGATGGCAGCGATGATGTCATCCAAGATGGCGCCGTGTAGACCTGGCCACAGTGCATGACAACATCCAAGATGAGGGATGCAGATCAACAATATGCCATGCACTGGATAGGGTTTGAAGGTGGATCTGCCATGCACAATGCACAAAGTGGATTTGGGAAGCAGATCCACAATACACCACATCCGAGTTAGTGTTAGAGTGTGGATCTGCTGCGCAATATATCTGGACTGATGTTCGGAGGTGGATCCACCACATGTCACATCTGTGATAGGATTTTCGGGTGGACCAACCACACGTTGTGTCTGGACAGGTATTCTATGTTCGAAGTTTGGTCCACCAGCGGAGGGGACTAGGTCCTGGGAGCCGTCTGCGACACACACATATCCACTGACATACAGAAAACAGAGCAAATGCTCTCTAAATGTGACTGGACGCAATCGAGTACAGTGCTATACTACACCTCCCAAGCTGTGCATTTGGGCTAGGTGTTGGCAGCTGTCCTACATTTACAAGCAGTTTTAGAATACAGAACGGGAGGTTATGTCACCATCGAGTGAATAGAACTGACATAGAAAAATCGATGGAATTGGGAAACATGGCGGGCGAACAGCTATAAATTGACCAAATATACACCAAAATGTGGTGAACTTGAGGAAGTACTTGCATATCTTCCGGTTCGCACAGAACAGTTTGTACATGGGGACGAGTGATCTGAGAAAACGTCGACATGGAAACGAAGGGAATCGAGGGAGCATTCGATTTTTTCTCTGTCGAGGCAGCATTTTACTGTATGTCTAGTGAGGTAGCAGTGACACCCGTTGACTACTGTATCTGATGCTTTTCAGGAAGATCGAGAACCATCTGCCTCTAAACTAAAAGGATAATTCTCTCTTACCAATATCTTCCACGTACCGATTCTAGACCCCACAACAATACTTTAGAGTTGATAGCTTGGTTGATTTAGGTATAAATGCATCGAACTCCATCCATCTGGAGCAGTTGTATGGGGGCTGACTAAAATCAGATTGGAATTTTACTGTAGCAGACAGGTTCGAGAAAGGTGACTCGTTTCGAGATGTGGGAGTGCCAAAATATGATTGAGTAGTGGTTGTAAGGAATTGTCAATAGGATCCAATGCAGGTATGTGCTTGATTGGAAAGACCTGAGTCCAAATCATAGACATCATTTCTAGTGGATGGCGTAACACTAGAGATCTGAAAAGCTATTGTACTTTTTCATACAACCTCAATCAGCACACCATCTACTACTGTTTGTAATCCTTCTGTCAACCATCGCCTATAGCTTATAGCCCAGTCTGACATGGGATCAAGACAGAATGCACTGCAAAAGCTCTAGAAATATTTAGCTGCGATGGTGTGAGGGATTCGAAAATACTGGTTTCATACCATGTTCCTTAGCCGTATCACTTTCTAAATTGGGTAATTTTATTGTGAGGTTGCACCATCGGCGATGTGTAAGCGCACTATTGGTCTGATACCGTATACTCCTGCAATCGCCGTCGTGGTATTTGTCTGGACAAAAAACCACCTCATTCAGAGGTAATGTCGTACCCCAATTTGTGAAGCAGGTATTGCTTTTAACGTGGATGCTTGTATGCACCTGGAGAACCAGGACCACTTGTGGCAGTAACATACAGTAGTTGTTGGGATCGCGGTTTTTTTAACATCTGGCGCTTTGTAAGACAGTTAAACCTCTCTTTCTAAGACAAAGTGGTAGCATTCGCAAGAAAAACTTATGAGACATGTCCACGCATGGTTCATTTTCTCTCAGTATTATATCTTATCGCCAGCGATCAGTTATTGACGAAGTATTATACTTAGTAGTAGGGGGTGCATGATATGTTCGCATTTGAGCATCAGGCTTATAAAATATGTGTTTGTGTTCTGACATGTGCAAAGGAAATGACTATGTCCAATAGTAAGAAAGGTATGGATTTGACGGGGGGTACTGTGATAGCATGGGAAGAGTATGTCAAGTCATAAGAATGGGTACCAATATTTCTATTTCCAGAGGCACAGCCGTTAGCAGGGTATATTTCCGATACTTCGCTCATTGTCGAGTGTCATTCAACTGAGACCGCAATGGTACCGTTTAGTTATAAGTTCAGGGACAAAATATATATGTGAATGATTTCATAGGAGCATTCTGTCTATGCGCACTTGGCCTGTAGCACCAGTGACCTGTGCGAAAATGATTCACGTCTCTGGCCACCCGTCAGGGATGGATGACTGCCGACCTCGCAGGCTATGTGAAAAAATAACAACCGAGGAGTATATACTGTGCTGTCTGTCATCGTGGTATATGTATGAATGATGTAAAAGGGGCGATTTTGTATGATTACTACATCGATATGGTACGCAGTGATATATTGCTTGGTTGGAGTTCAGTTTCACTTGCTAATATTCAAGGTCCTGTTATCAGTCGGAGAGCAGTGTAAGCGAGTAAGAGTCTTTCCGTATTTGACGATATGTAGGGCCACTTTGAAGAGTTTAATTGTCGATGCAATATGCCTGTGTAAAATAGTTTCTTTCCCGCTGAATGTCTCGTCTGCAGAAAGAAAGAAAAGGTGGACGGTGCTTCCACAATGGTCCCGTCAGTAATTCAGAGGGTAAATTCGGTAAGAGCCAATCATATTGCTCGATTCATTCACAAGACATTCTTTTGTGCTGAGATATAGGAATCTCTATATAGCGGTGGGAATATTTGTGTGTGTTCAAAGCAGAAAGGGTAATACATGATGGACGAGGTACCATGTTCGGGATGTGAGGAAGACTGAATTCGGTGTTATTCTGTGCTATTTTCGTAAACAGGTTCTGTTAGGGCAAGATTTCCGTGCATACAAGCTTAGACATCAAGAAAGCGAGCGTTAACTATTTCTGGGACACTATAAAATTTCCGAGAGGTCGACTCGGTTGTTATTTTTTCACATAGCCATGTGACATCAGTATAAGACTGAGAACCTTGTTATAAGTGCTTGTAATGATTTGTAGCTACGTGCATGTATTTTGCAGCATTGCGTCAGTCCCACTGGGTAGTTAAGCACGGTTAGACGAGTCTCGCATGTCGTGCTAGGAACAATGCACCCTGTGCTATTCAGTGATGTCAGTATCCCCAGGTATTGCATCAGCAACACGTGCTGCCCAGAGGTGTTTCGCATATGGGACTGGTGTGAGCGTGCATTGGAGATCTGTGACATTAGTCTAACACTCAGAGAACTCTAGCTGTATACTCGAAAATAGAAGCAACTTTCACCGTGTCACTGTAGGCAGCAGCGGTGTGAGAGCGATGGATCACATTGGCATGCGTCTGGCGATGGCTCACGGCGGCTTTGGCATGCTTGGAACATAGGTCTTCATTCCTGTCTATTCGCGTCAGCAACGGTGCATAGGTAAACACGTATTTCAAGAGGAATTTCTCAGGTAACAAGTATGAAAGGGATGTCGCCACTACATGCTTGCGGGACCCAAACGGGCACCTGTGCAATGTCTGACAGCTGATGGCCGTGTCACTTAATGTGGGCTGCCTGCAGCCCCCTGTGCGCATTGATTGCGTGTCTGTTGCATTATTTTGCGAGCAGGTCTGTAGGCTGTGCTATGCACTATTTGGACAGTTTACGAGTTGATTTCATGTCTGCACATCTGTGTACTGCAGTATTTAGGAAGAATTTGCATGTCTTCACTGAAATTATTTTTGTAATTTAGGTGTTGTTTGAGTGTCTGCAGAGCGTTATTTAGGAGTAGTTTACGGGTCTGTGGGCTGTGTGGCGTGACCTCAAACATGTCAGTGCGTGTGTTCTGTATCAGTGTGATAAATATACTCCATCCCTAAACAAATTGTTTCAAAATAAAGAAAGTACACTCCTTCCTTACTCTCTCCAGAAGCCCAGCACAGGCTGAGTCATTTTAGCATCATTTTCCCCATCCAGACCACCATCTTGGATTACATCACAGGAGGGACGACAAAGCACTGTATGGTGGCAGTACTGTGTACTAGGTCAGTTGGACTCCAGATCTCATGGTGGAGACACTGCTTGCAAAATAAAGACTTACGTTCAGCACAGGCAGAGTCCTTTTCCTGCCATTTCCCCCCAGCCTGGACCATTATCTTGGATTATGTCACACAATGGACAACAGCACTCTCTGGTGGTGGTACTGTGTACTAGGCTCAGACCTTGTGGTGAACACAAGGTTTCCCGCTATTTTGGATAACGGTATTTGCATCATCTGATGTCAAGGCAGCCATCTTTGATTATGTCATGGATGAAAATGCTCTCTGGTGGTGGTACTGTGTACTAGGTCAGTTAGAGTCTGGACCCCTTGGTGACCACACTGGATGATGGTAGTGCCGCTAGTCTTTTGAATAAAATAGTGCATGCAAAATAATAAAGACTTACGTCAAACACAGGTCAAATCCTCTCCCCACCTACCCCTAGGGAGAGGTGGCAGTTGGGTGACTTAGGTTAGTGGAACTGGCCCAACTGCCCTTTCTTTTCTGCCATTTTCTTAGGTTAGTAGAGATAACCATGGTGTGATGTATTATCCTGTTGGAATTTGAACTTCCCGTCATTATCTGGGTGAAAGTAGTTGAGGGGTTAGATTAGTGGAGGTTGCCCAATTGACCTATCTTACCGCCAAAATCCGCCATCTTGAATGATGTCATAGCCGCCATCTTGAATGATGTCATGCCCGCCCTCTTAGATTATGTCATACACTGTGGTCAAGTATAAACGCCGCCATCTTGGATACATCTGACAACAATGCAGAGTGCACCAGAAACCACTTTGTTCCAATACTCCTGACAGTTACTTTGACACTGTGTGATCCATTATCACACCAAATATATGAGGCTCAGCATCTCCTTTTGTATAACAGAATATTTCCCCTCTGCTTTGGTCAGTTGTTGTGGCGTGTAAGGGACCAGATGATCCTTGCTCTTTGATTTTTGTCCTTGACAAAGATAAGACAGGTAGTGTGTTAAAAAAAGCTCTCTTTTGAATTTTTTTTTTTGCCTAGATGCATTCATTATAAAATTTTTACCTGTCTAATACAAACAATCCGTGAAAAAAAATTGACTATAGATGAATGTGTTTTCTTCGTGGTTGCTGTAAGGAGAGAACGGTTTAGGTACAGGATGATTTGGCGGTCAGAAGTTTCTGTTTCTCCAATTCTCAGAGAACGTCAGTCAAAGTCGGAAAAAACTGCTACAATCCGCGATGAGGACGCTGTCTCCCTTAGCAGCTACAATGTTGACAGTCGCTATAAGATTTTATTTTCTGGGAGCCCTTTCAGAATGATAACGTTGAGCAACATTGGCAGTATGATATCTTCTGACTAACAAACTGGTCGCTTAGGGAACGTCTTGAACATACAAGCCGACGGCGAAATATTGCGCGTAGTTCGGACCGTGATAGTAGCAGATTCGCCCAGAATTGTTAAATCGCGAAGAAATCACTGTGCACCGTGTTGCTAAACACACTAACAGTTTTTATGAAGGTCCGAGGATCCAACATCGAATAAAGGCTCGTAAAGATATTTACCTTCATTTTTCCACAAATTCAATTTATATTCTTGATAATCGCGATTAAATGTTGACCTTTGCACTTCACATTACTTCCATGTGCAAAACGTATCCGACCTCAAAAAGGCACAATGTCCAATCAGCATTTCTTATCTCCAACATTTACAAGAAAACATAGATGCTCCTCTTTTTTTTCAGCAAAGAGCGTTGTCAGAGCAAAGAGCGTTGTCGTATCAAATTACGGTAGCGCATCATCGCTGGTACTCGCAGCCGGAATATTACAATCATATTACATTATGCAGGGACAATATTTAACACACTGATTTTAAATGTTTATACCCACTTGCAACATCATAGATTCGTCGTGAAGCCTTTACAGATGGCTCTGCGTTCTAGTCGCGCGGTTGGCCATGCGCGCTCCGCCTTTATCCAAGCGCAAGGCAGTTGCGATCAGTGAGACATTTATGCTTCAGGCGGACACATGGGTAAATGTAAGGACGTGACAAGTATTAAAAAGGGCAAACGTGTTTGGTAGTGTCGATGGTCACAAATTGTGTGAAGTTGGCCGGCCGCGGTGGTCTAGCGGTCCTGGCGCTGCAGTCCGGAACCGCGGGACTGCTCCGGTCGCAGGTTCGAATCCTGCCTCGGGCATGGGTGTGTGTGATGTCCTTAGGTTAGTTAGGTTTAAGTAGTTCTAAGTTCTAGGGGACTTATAACCTAAGATGTTGAGTCCCATAGCGCTCAGAGCCATTTGAACCATTTTTGTGTGAAGTTGCTGGATTTGTTGGTGTTTCGCAATGGACTGTTCAGAGTGTTTACAAGCAGTGGTGTAAAACACGTGGCCGAGAAATACAACGTCAGAGTTGTGGTTGGAAAAAGATCCAGACTGTGAGGGACCAGAGAAGCGTTGGACGGCTTATGAATCAAAATCACTTCCAAACCCGACAGGAATTACTGCATGTAGTGAATGAAACTTCATCCCAAGCTATTATCGAGAGAACGTTGCGACGGAAACTGCGTGCAATGAACATGTGGAGTCGGTCACCTCGCAAGAGGCCATTGTTCACACACGCACATAAAGACGACAACAGCAAAGTTTGTCGGACTGAAAGAACATGTGACAGGTTTTCTGAACAATATTACATCTAGATTAACCTGAAAAATCATCTGACTTGAACCCCATAGAAAATCTGTGGGACATGTAGGAACAGCGTATAAAACGCCGACAGCAGCATTTCTACAGTTTGGTGTAATTGCGTGGTCAAATCCCCAGCGAGTGGCTTTAACCAGCACAACCTTGTGGACTCACTTCCTAACCGAATCCAGGCGTAATTACAAGGTACTAAATGATGCTTGTAATGATTTCTCTATGGGTGTTTAATTGTTTGTCCGGTGAGCTTGCCAAGAAAGGGTAGGGAACAGTGACAAGCTGGCGCTGGTAGCACGAACAGGAGCCCTGGCGTAACGGGTAGCGCACTGCTAGTGAACCGATGTTAATCGATATTAGAAATAATTAGCTTTGCCTAAGTTTATGTGAGTTTCTAAATTAGCGTTGATAGGAATTACATCCAATGAAAGACTGAAGAAAATGAAATACTTTCCTGAAACAATTATGGCTTCTCTAATATAACTGTGCACTTTATGTACCCGTTTTCTGGACGACAATAACATAAAGCTGTTCATATTAGCAGCAAGCCTTTAAGTAAGATCGCTGCGTTATAAAATCGAGAAGATATTGCAGACCATTGCGGTTATCGCCTCATCGCAAAAATACATCATTGTATCAAATTAATTGCAGCCTCTCAGTTTATTCGACACGTAAAACTACAACACAGATAACATTTTTTTTCTAATGAGAACCGAAACAGTGTTTTCCTTTGAGGTTGGGCATGCTATGAGAACATTCCTTTAGCAGTCACTAAGACGAAACTGAAATGTCTTCAGAAATAACATACAAAAGAAGGCAACTGGCGAATCTTAGTGCATACATTCGGCAGACGCTCGTTGAGCCTTTTTCGGGTAAACAGTGCCCTGCAGACGCCATATAAATTTTAGTTTGTCACTGTTTTATTATAGATGGGCTGAAACGATATGTATGCCTTCGGGGGACAGCCAACTCACCTAGGCACGTATCAGGGGACTTAAGAAATATCTGAAGTTGGAGCCATGGCGCATTAATCGCTTATTACAGTACTATTCGGTATTGCCACAAATATTCTAGGGCCCGTTACAGATTGATGTCTGGACGTAACGATTACGATCATCAAGGTTACGAACCGACACGTTCCAGGAGGAACGGGGCATAGTTCCATGTCAGCTGTCTCTTATCTTGCGCTAGCAAACCATTTCACTCGAACGCGCACATCAATTACTCTTCGCAGAATGTTGTAGGCTTCTCTGTGTCGGAGGACACATTTGTATTGACTTCGTTGCAGATGGCGTGATTAATCTTAACAAAAGAATATTTATTCCGTTACTTTACGAGGAAAACATTTTAGCTAGTGACATTTAGATGGCTAAAACTGAATGACAAGATGTGAAGAGAAAAAGTATATCGAGAGAAGCGTTACGTAAAAAGATTAGGAGCTATGTTATATAATGTGTGTAGCACGCTCACCCGAGCAGACCGGTACATTTTGTGCTACAGGTTCTGCTCACCTTGGTCAGGTTCATTTTCGAGCTCTATATCCGTTTTTTAAGTAGCGCCACTGGTGGTTGTGGTACGAGATACTCGGCTACAGGCAGAAGCCATCCGAGTCAATAAACTGGGCGTCTTTACACGTTCCCATGAAAGGACGCTAAGCCTGCTGGGAATTCGCCTAAAGGCACGGTCATTTTAGACTGTAGAAGTGTGGTTGTGAAGCAAAAACCTGTTCAGAGTCGTCACACCAGCTGCAGACGCTTTCCACAGGCGCTGCTTTGAGATCTTTGGCACAGTGTCAGGGCCACAACTTTGACGGCACCATCTGATACCGACGTACTGCTCGAGCTAGTTACGCAGTGTGTAAACCACAGAGGTAATACATGGAAGGTGGAGCGGAGGTGCTAACACCATTCGGCCACCCCGAGCTCTAGAATTTCGTTCAATCACTTCCTGTTGAAAAGAAGATGCTTCCTATATATATGCTATAACTACTTATTCGTCCCATCCTTCATAAATTTAGTGCTCTGTCTCCATGAACCTCGATATCCATAGAATGGCAAGCTAAAAACACAGAGCAGCATCTTACAAATTGTACACCCGGTTTAGTTACATTATTACACGGGTTGGTTAACGTTCAGTTGACACCAATAAGTACTACACATCTTTATAAATTATCGAACAGTTCACTGTAAGAATTAAATTAGAACCTAAGAAAATTACCAGCATTCTGAACTGAAGTCATACGACTTGATAGTCCCTGTTACGAAATTGAAATGGTGTACTGAGAACAGCTTGCAGAGAAACAAAATGAAAAATGTACCAGGGAAATGACAGTATGGATTATATCATATTCTTGTCGGATTTCCAGCCGGATCAAACTGTCGTATGAGAACAATATTTTCGCAGTCCACCTGACGGCCATCATCACGTGAGAAAAGCTACGCTACTCTCTTCTTTAACTGATTCTACTCGTTTTTTTTATTAATTGTGATTTCATTCCCCTGCCCCATATGGGCAGGGGAGGGCTGTCAGCAGCACAATCCGCCGCTCTGCAGTCGAGTGACATGATAACTAAAACAAGAATAAAATAATACATACATAAGGAAGTAAAAAAGGGGAACATAAAACAGAGTAAGGGGAGAAAATGGAGGTAAAAATACACTGACATGTAGATGTTCATTGGGGACAGTTAAAAAAGTCACCAGAAAGTTTAAAAAAACGCAGTTGGCGATTCTTAAAACACAGAGAAGACACTGGATGCGCATGCACAGGTTAAAAGTTGGCCACAGTATTAAAAACACTCCGAAGCAACACACTTAAAACCCACTTGGAGCACACATGACGAAGAAGATAACTACCAGGTGGAACCTGCCGAGGGAAAGGGCAGAGAGGATGGAAAAGGAGGGGAGAGCATGGGGCAGCTGGGGAAGCGGCGGGATGAAGAGAGGAGGGGCAACTGTGGGTTCACGAAGAGGCAGGAGACACATGGGGCGGGAGAGGAAAAGGGAAGACAGGGCAGGAGGGAGCACAGAGACACTGAAAGAAGGCACAAGAGATGGAGGGGGAGTAGGAGGGGAAAATCGCTCAGAAGGAGGGAGGGGAAGGAGAGGGAGCTCTGAGGAGGAGGCAGGAAGAGGGGGTTAGAGTTGGTAGGAAGGGTAGATGTCAGGGCGAAGCCCATCATCCGGGAGTGGTAGACGGTGGAAGTTGTGTTGGGAAAGGAGATGGAGGGTGTGGAGATGGAGAGAGGGAGGGACACAACGGTGAAGGCGCGGCAACTGGTTGGGAGTGGAGAGGAAGGGAGACACCAGGGGGTGAGGGGGATCAAGGCAGCGGACAATATATAGTGTGCGGATGTGTTCAAGGAAAAGGAGAAGGTGGGGGAAGGGGATGAGGTCATAGAGGATGCGCGTGGGGGACGGAAGGCGGATGCGGAAGGCGAGGCGGAGTGCATGGCGTTCGAGGATTTGGAGGGCGTTATAGAACCAGGGAGGGGCGGAAATCCAAGCGATGCTGGCATAACAAAGGATGGGGCAGATCATGGATTTGTAGGTGTGGAGGATGGTGGAAGGATGCAGACCCCATGTCCGGCCGGACAGGAGTTTCAGGAGGCGGAGGCGGTTGTGAGCTTTGTTTTGGATGGTAAGGAGATGGGGAGTCCAGGTGAGGTGGCGGTCGAGGGTGAGGCAAAGGTATTTGAGGGTAGGAGTGAGGTGGATAGGACGGCCATAAATGGTGAGGTAGAAATCATGGAGGCGGAAGGAGCGGGTGGTGCGGCCTATGATGATCGCCTGGGTTTTGGAGGGATTAACACAGAGGAACCACTGGTTGCACCAAGCGGTGAATTGGTCAAGGTGGGTTTGGAGGGTACATTGGGACCTTTGAAGGGTAGGATAAAGGGCTAGGAAGGCGGTGTCATCAGCGAACTGGAATTCTACTCGCAAATGACTGCACCTTTATATGCATCGGAAGTAGAACAGCGCATGCGCTAGATACAGTACGCACGCGCTCAGTCATTCCTGCTGCCCCCTGGCGCCAAAAACAGTTACAGCGTCGAAAACGATATATCGTTACAAATGATTATTCGTAGTCGGCCGGTTCAGATGCCGTTGTTTCTTCATGTCTGATGAAACAGGATTCCACGTTTTACTTAGCGGGTATCCATTATGACGATTAATGCTATTATCTGCTAGTCTGATTTCGACAGCTTCTTTTAGGACACAATCCCAATACCGCGAAGCATTTGCAACTACTTGCGTCTCATTATATAGTATCCCTCTGTAAGCAATACTCAGCCACCGTAGATTTATCTGGTTGTAATAATCACGTATGGTGATGATGTTCAATACACCTGTCTTTGACGGTACGAATAGTTTGACCAATGTAAATCTTCCTGCACTCACACGGTATTTTGTAAACGCCAGACTTTCTCAAACCTAAATCATCTTTGACGGACCCAAGAACTGCTCGAATCTTAGCTGGTGGACGAAAAACACATCTGATCTCATACTTCTTCAAAATCTACTTTTCTTGGCGAACACATTCCCAGCATACGGAAGAAAAGCCACAGACCTAAAGGTGTCTTCAGAAGGTTCAGGTAGAGGTCCAAACCCAAAAGCACATCAAATTTGTCGGTCTGTATAGCCGTTATTATTGAACACTTACTTAAGATGTTGCAGCTACTGTGGTAAATTTTCAACATCCGAAACAGCATATGCTCGTTGAACCAAGGTCCGAAGGACTCCTGTACGTTGAAAAGGTGGATGGCAACTGGTAGCATGTGAATACCTGTCGGTATGAGTCGGTTTCCTATAAACCCTGTGTCCGAGAGTCCCGTCTTCTTTTCTATAAACTAGTACATCCAAAAAAGGTAACTTTCCTTCCTTTACAATTTCCATCGTGAATTTGATGTTCGGATGAAGACAATTAAAATGGTCCAATAACTGGTGCAAAGAGTCTATTCCATGTTGCCAAACAAGATACATATCGTCAACATATCTCAGGAAACACGAAGGCTTCAAAAAAGATGTTTTCAGGACCATATCCTCAAAGTCTTCCAGTATGGATTCTTCGTGATAAGAAACGACTTAATGGGGGACAGTGAGAGACACAAGCAGGTGCCCGCCAGGTTAGCCGAGAGTGCTAATGCGTTGCTTTCTGGACTCGGGTAGGCACGCCGGTCCCGGATCGAATTCGCCCGCCGGATTAACGGCGAGTGCCGATGTGCCAGCCAGCCTGGATGTTGTTTTTAGGCGGTTTACCACATCCCTCTAGGTGAATACCGGGCTGGTCCCCACATCCCGCCTCTGTTACAGGACTCACAGACATTTGAAACACATCCGCACTTTTCCATGATTTACACTAGACGCAGGCAGATGGGGTACTCTGATTCCATCCTGGGGGGTACGGGGTGGCGGCAGGAAGGGCATCCGGCCACCCCTTCCAATTAATACGCCAAATCTGATTTAACGACGCCAACCCCGCGCTAAATGCGGGACAAAGGCACAAGCGATAGAAAAGTGAGGGACATAAGCAGGACAAGCTTGGGTGCGAAGAACTCAAGATCGTAATTTATAGAGTACTCTGGAAGAGGCCTATATCCAGCATTGCATACCGTTTCCGAGATGAATTACGAACCCTGCAACAATCATCCAAACTCAAAACAAGCTAAACAATCAAAAGAAATAATGATGTTGGCACATCGCTCGCAGCATAAATGAATTTATGAAGAATTGCTGTGAACTTTGAGGTCTAGATCGAATTGCTTCACGAGAACGATAAACAATGTACCGTTCCCTTCTGAGTACCACCATCGCCTGGGTTTAGCTAGACTTGGTGTGACACGACACGAACCTGGAATAACTACGAGACAATACCGGTAAATTTTGGGTTTTCTAAAATGGTTCAAATGGCTCTGAGCACTATGGGACTTAACAGCTGAGGTCATCAGTCCCCTAGAACTTAGAACTAGTTAAACCTAACTAACATAAGGACATCACACAGCCGGCCGGAGTGGCCGAGCGGTTAAAGGCGCTACAGTCTGGAACCGCACGACCGCTACGGTCGCAGGTTCGAATCCTGCCTCGGGCATGGATGTGTGTGATGTCCTTAGGTTAGTTAGATTTAAGTAGTTCTAAGTTCTAGGGGACTTATGACCACAGCAGTTGAGTCCCATAGTGCTCAGAGCCATTTGAACCATTTTTTGACATCACACACATCCATGCCCGAGGCAGGATTCGAAAGTGCGACCGTAGCGGTCGCGCGGTTCCAGAGTGAAGTGTCTAGAACCACTCGGTCACACCGGCCGGCGGTTTTCTAAAGTTTTCCCAACATGCCTGATGGAAGCTAAACTTTAAAGTTAGCTGTTCCATTTCCCTACATTGACGACTGGCTTATAATGTTAGGCACTGTGGCAGCACGAGACTCTGAGGGATACTCAAGGCCCTAATTTCAACCTAAATGTGTTAGACATTCTGAGACAGCTATTTTTATGCCGGCGGAATTCACCTTCTCCAAATAGATTAAAGCGATGAGATATCTGAAAGATCTTCCTGCTATCAACCAAAGCAGTGACAAGCGCACACGCTTTCTGCGTGAAATATTACCCGCCCGGTGGCTATGGCAAGGTCAAATCGTGTCTGGCCTAACACCACGTTTTATTCTTAAAAGCGCATAAAAGCAACTTTCGTGGTCGTCATAACCTTCGCTCGTCGTTGGCTGAACGTGAAGTTATAAATTGTGAACGGTGTGAGCTACAAAAAGAAGCACTCGACCACCTGCAACTACAGTCGGTCACTGCATCTTTCTCGTTATTCCCCCAACTGATAGTGGCTCCCCCACGCGACCGAGCTGGAAATACTTCCCTGCCCAGCCCTCTTTCACAGCACGAATTGTCGTTATCATACAGCTGTCTGTTGTATGTCGATTTTGCAAGCGCAGAGATGTTATCCTATCGCATCTGCGTAGCAAAACACAAATTTCATGTAAATTTCTCTACATTTGTATTATTGCTTTTGCTATTCTTCTCCATATCATAGAAATATGTTGAGTACTGTGGTTAATCTCTGTCATCACATAACGAAAATGTATAGTGAACAACATACGTGATTGTCCCATTCGTAGAAGCTTAGTGACACCGCTAATATTTGCATCACATAGGAAACGATGTCTCAGATAAAGTTGCCAATGGAATTCTAACTCTACTTCTACAATCCGCTAGCCAACCTACAGTGTGTGGTGGAGAGTACTTCCGCAACCACGTTCCTGTTGCGTTCTCGAATGGGGCGTGGGAAGAATGACTGTTGTTTAAGCTCTGTGTGACTAATTTCTCTGATTTTCTCGTTGTGATCATCTCATGACAAGTACGTGGGAGAAAGTAATATATTGCTCTAGTCTCCTTGAAATGCACATTCTCGAAGTTTCTGCAGTAAAGCTCTCCGTGATGCGTAATGCCCCTCTTGTAGCGTCTGCCATTGAAGTTTGTTGAACATATCCGTAATGTTCTCGTGCCGAGGAAACGAGCCCGAATGAAACGCTTCGCTCTTGGTTGGATCTGCTCAACCTGTTCTATTAATCCTGTTTGATAAGGATACCAAGCTGATGTTGTCAAGAATCGGTCAAACGAGTGTTTTGTAAGGCACTTCTTGGTTAACGTTCTCCCACTGATTCTCGTCTGGCATCTGCTTTTCCAGTAATTTCCAAGAACGCTTGCAAGTGATATGTATCGAAAGCGCGACTGTCGCGGAGCAAGATATCGATTTTTGTGCAGCGATCGAAACTACTACGTTGAGATTAGATTAGATTAGATTAGATCAGTACTTGTTCCATAGATCATGAATACGACACTTCGTAATGATGTGGAACGTGGCAGGTTAATAAAAGGTGTCTATACAAGATATTACATTACACAAAATTTCACATGACACTTAATATTTTTAATTTTTTGTGGGTGTTGGGGAAATTACCCACTTACTATATCCAAAAATTCATCTAATGAGTAGAAGGAGTTGCCATTAAGAAATTCTTTTAATTTTCTTTTAAGTGCTGTATGGCTATCTGTCAGACTTTTGATGTTATAAGGTGACCAAAGACTCTTGTGGCAGCATAATTTACCACCTTCTGAGCCAAAGTTAGATATAACCTTGAGCAGTGAAGATCATCCGATCACCCTTTCTCCTAGTGTTGTAGCCATGTAGACTACTATTACTTTTGAATTCGTTCGGATTGTTAATAACAAATTTCATAAGTGAAAAGGCTACAGTGAATATTTCTAGCTCTTTAAATAAGTGTCTGCAGGATGATCTTGGATGAGCTCCAGCAATTATTCTGATTACACACTTTTGTGCAATGAACACTCTTTTACTCAATGATGAGTAATCCCAGAATGTGATGCCATACGAAAGCAGAGAATGAAAATAGACGTGGTAAGCTAATTTACTGAGACGTATATCGCCAAAATTTGCGATGACCCTAATAGCATAAGTAGCTGAACTCAAACGTTTCAGCAGATCTTCAGTGTGTTTTTTCCAGTTCAACCCCTCATCAATGCATACACCTAGAAATTTTGAATATTCTACCTTAGCTACCGATTTCTGGTCGAAGTCTATAATTATTAATTGTGTCATTCCATTTACTGTGTGGAACTGTATGTACTGTGTTTTGTCAAAGTTTAATGAGAGCCCATTTGCAGAGAGCCACTTAATGATTTTCTGAAAAACATCGTTTACAATTTCACCAGTTAATTCTTGTCTGCTGGGTGTGATAGCTGTACTTGTATCATC
The DNA here is from genome assembly GCF_021461385.2 of Schistocerca piceifrons. NCBI lineage: Eukaryota > Metazoa > Arthropoda > Insecta > Orthoptera > Acrididae > Schistocerca > Schistocerca piceifrons. Next base: position 719,465,136 of record NC_060138.1, read on the forward strand.
GGCAAAAAGTACCCGCTTTGCATCTTCGTGAATATAGAATGGCAAGTCATTAACATATATTAAGATCTGCAGAGGAACAAAGGCCGAACCTTGCAGCACCCCATTCTTGATTGTTCCTCAGTTTGAGAAATCACCAGTTTTTTGCATATTATGTGAACTGCTTATTGCAACTTTCTGCGCTCTTCCATTTAGGTATAATTTAAACCATTTGAACGCTGTCCCATTCACACCGCAGTACTTGAGCTTATCTAGTAGTATTCCATGATTTAAACAATCAAAAGCCTTTGAGAGATCACAAAAAGTCCCGACGGGTGACTTCCGGTTACTCAGAGCATTTAATATTTCGTTAGTGAAAGTATATACAGCATTTTCCGTTTAAAAACTTTTCTGAAAACCAAACTGACATTTTGTTAAAACTTTATTTTTGCAAAGGTGTGAAGCTACTCTACAATACATAAATTTTTCAAGAATTTTGGATAAGGCAGTCAAAAGAGAGATTGGACGGTAGTTGTTGACATCTGACGTATCTCCTTTTTTCATGCAGTAGTTTAACAATGGCATACTTCAATCTATGTAGATAAATACCCTGCTTCAGAGAGCTATTACAAATGTGGCTAAGAATCCCACTCATATCTTGGGAACATGCTTTTATTATCCTGCTTGAAATGCCATCAATTCCATGTGAGCTTTTATTCTTGAGTGAGTTTATTATCTTCCAAATCTCAGAAGGAGAGGTGGGCGGAATTTCAATTCTATCAAATGGTGTGGGTAAGGCCTCTTCCATTAACTGCCTTGCTTCTTCTAATGAACATTTAGATCCTATTTTCTCTACAACATTTAAAAAATGATTATTCAAAATGTTTTCGACTTCCGGCTTGTTGTTTGTCAAGTTTCCATTCGCTTTGATGCTAATGCCATCATCCTGTACTATTGGTCGCCCTGTCTCCCTTATAATAATATTCCAAACTGTTTTGATTTTGTTATCAGAGGTATTAATGTCAGACATTATGCACATGCTTCTGACTTTTTAATAACTTTTCGTAATGTAGCACAGTAGTTTTTATAATATTTGGCTGTTTCTGGGTCATTACTCTTTCTTGTTGTTTGATACAGTTCCCTTTCGTGGTTACAAGATATTTTTATTCCCTTAGTAAGCCAAGATTTTAGCACGGTTTCTTATAATGAAATTTAACTGCTTTCTTGGGGAAACAGTTTTGAAATTCTCTTACAAGTGTATCATGAAATAAGTTGTATTTTAAATTAGCATCGGGTTCCTTGTATACCTCATCCCAGTCTAACTGCTGAAGATTTTCTCTGAAATTTCTAATTGTTGAGTCATTAATTGAACGCACAACTTTGGAGGGTAGTTTTAAATTACTGAATGGAGCTATGTCATATACCGTAACTAGCTGAGCACCATGATCAGAAATGTCATTCTCAACAAGATAAGAATTTATGTTTTTAAACTTATCTTGGTCTATAAAAGTGTTATCCATCAATGTGCTGCTGTCCTTTACTACTCGTGCAGGAAAATTAATGACAGATGTCAAATTGAAAGAACCGAGCAAATCTTCCAGGTCATTTCTTCCTATTGCCCTCTTTCAGTGAATCAACATTGAAGTGCCCACAAATAATAATTTGCTTTCCGCTATCTGACAGATAGCACAACATGGCATCCAAGTTAAAAGATCGACGATGTGGGTTTCGGTTATAGCATCGGAAACGACAAAAATAATAAATGAAAATTGTTCAATAAAGACATTAAATGTTATTTCACGTATCTTATCTTCGTCCTGTACAATTCCGCGTAATGTGTTTGCTGCTGCCGCTAGAGGTCCTTTTTCCAAAGCCGGGGTATATTCTGGCAATATCTCTTTAAAAAATTAGCAGTCTCACAGGGACGTTTTATACCAGGTAAGCGCAAATTGTGGAAGTAGATGTATTTTACATTTTTCGGTTCATCCCAGTCTCCCGGTCGTCGTCGTTCGCTTTCGATGGATGATTTCATTCCACAATCGCTCGATGTTCCGTGTGTGCACAGATGGATCATCAGAAGACACGAATTCGACAGAATGGTTTACAGACTTGTGGTGAAATCTCTCTTCCTTCAAAGTGTTCCACGGTTTCCATCCATCTGTAATGAGTTTGGTGCCAGGCAAGCTGAAGTTCTTAATAAGAGGTACTAAAGTTTGTTTGGTCGTGGAATACGTTTTCAGAATGTAACATTTTCCTGAATTTCTTTCTATGCCTCCGAATACCCAAATCTGATCAGTTGGGTTCTTGGGAAGTCATTCTTTCCCATATTTTCGCGTTATGTGTGACGAATCTATTTCCACAATATTCCCGTTGGACCACTGTCATTAGTCACAATTACGTAACACACGGAAGCCGTAATCGTCACAAACAGTATTAATCGACAGTGCAGTTTTCGACACTGTGTTTTCCACTATGTAATCTTTAATCCAGCACGAAACCAAGATGATGCTCTGCTCTATTGTCAGTTTAGAACTATCAAACCACGTGCTTTTCCTTGTACTTGTTTCTTTCCGACTTTTTATACAACTGTAATGGGTACTCACAATCGCTACTTTTTGAACCAAGTTTGACGCAGTTCTCCCCATAACAATCCACGCAATTTCAGGTGTCATGATTCGACGGCAGATGGTACTCCCAACAGAAGTCCAAATAATTTTCAACGGTACACAACTTAGGAATCAAATCACGCCACGTTAGACAAACACAACTAGGAACTGTAGATGCTCGGTTATTTCTATGAGACTACTGAAAATAAATATTCTTTGCTACGTATTACGTGTCAGTGCTGTTGCTCGAACTAAGATTCTTTGCCGCAGATTACGTATCATAGCTGTAAACAAAATCGATATCTCTCTCTGCGACAGTCGCGCGTTCGATATATATTGCTTGCATGCATTCTTGAAAATAACGGCTTTTGCTACTATATATTTTATGTGGCCACTTCACTTTAGGGAGACAACAGAGAGTTTTTTGCTCTGTTTGGTACTCTCAGTACTCGCATAACTGCGTACACTAGGGGCGAATTTTTGCTGATAGTTACCGTTTGAAAGTTCCTTGTGAGTACTTTCTGTGGTAGTCCTCCACACAGCAGTGTGAGAGTGTCTGTCAAGGCTGAGAGTTCACTGTCTGCGATATTTTTCTGCCGTAATTTTGTGCATGAAAGAAGAGGTTGCGATGCAAGAGGATCAGGCTGCAGCTACACTTTTGGTGCTTTGAATGGCAAAGAAAAAACGTAAACGTCTTTGTTCTTGTTGGTAGGATACAAGAATGTCACGATCATATTTGTAACAATATCAAAATTTTACGAGAATGATCAAAGATGGAGGAGGAAGAAATACTATTTATAACTGGACACAATATTGCCGATCTATAGTCTGACTAAAATTACTTGATATTTGACACTTCACATATTCGAGGTGTCTTCCTCCGATCAGAGCGCTCATCGTCAAGCCCGATCTGTTTGTCCTTGCCAAACTGCCACAGCAAACTGCCAGTTCACTTCCATTTCCATGTCTAGCTTTTTTCCTTGGTGTGTTTGGATCCTTCTATTTCGAGTTTCATCACACATTATAAACGCACCCAAGACAACACTTAACAAAAGGATGGAAACGAAATCACGCACGTTTCTGTCACATAACTAGCCAAAGACTACTGTATTCTTTCGTACGAGAGGCGATTGGGCTCCATATATTCTAATATTATCATCGCAGAGATCAGCTTCAGAAGGTAAACTTCACACCACATGGTGTGAAACCGAACTTTTTGAAGGCAGCGAAAGATTGTCGTAACTGGTTCTAGAGATACATAAATGTAAGATCACAATTCCAGGGTCTTTCGTAGCGCAATGTTGTTTGATTTAGAGGTTTAGGGTTCGAATCCTGTTAGGTGACGACATTCTTTCATGAAAATGACTCTGTTTATTACTATTTTCAGTCAATTGGTTTCAATGTAACTTTTTATTTTTAATCTATTTGTCACATAATTTTCGTCATCGTATCGACTCTTTTATAGGCTTTTATTTTTCTTTCTATCACCCTTTCTTCATTTGGAATCTGCCTTTGTCGCCTATAACTTGTAAATGATTTCTAACCAGTACTACTCATACACTCCTGGAAATTGAAATAAGAACACCGTGAATTCATTGTCCCAGGAAGGGGAAACTTTATTGACACATTCCTGGGGTCAGATACATCACATGATCACACTGACAGAACCACAGGCACATAGACACAGGCAACAGAGCATGCACAATGTCGGCACTAGTACAGTGTATATCCACCTTTCGCAGCAATGCAGGCTGCTATTCTCCCTTGGAGACGATCGTAGAGATGCTGGATGTAGTCCTGTGGAACGGCTTGCCATGCCGTTTCCACCTGGCGCCTCAGTTGGACCAGCGTTCGTGCTGGACGTGCAGACCGCGTGAGACGACGCTTCATCCAGTCCCAAACATGCTCAATGGGGGACAGATCCGGAGATCTTGCTGGCCAGGGTAGTTGACTTACACCTTCTAGAGCACGTTGGGTGGCACGGGATACATGCGGACGTGCATTGTCCTGTTGGAACAGCAAGTTCCCTTGCCGGTCTAGGAATGGTAGAACGATGGGTTCGATGACGGTTTGGATGTACCGTGCACTATTCAGTGTCCCCTCGACGATCACCAGTGGTGTATGGCCAGTGTAGGAGATCGCTCCCCACACCATGATCCCGGGTGTTGGCCCTGTGTGCCTCGGTCGTATGCAGTCCTGATTGTGGTGCTCACCTGCACGGCGCCAAACACGCATACGACCATCATTGGCACCAAGGCAGAAGCGACTCTCATCGCTGAAGACGACACGTCTCCATTCGTCCCTCCATTCACGCCTGTCGCGACACCACTGGAGGCGGGCTGCACGATGTTGGGGCGTGAGCGGAAGACGGCCTAACGGTGTGCGGGACCGTAGCCCAGCTTCATGGAGACGGTTGCGAATGGTCCTCGCCGATACCCCAGGAGCAACAGTGTCCCTAATTTGCTGGGAAGTGGCGGTGCGGTCCCCTACGGCACTGCGTAGGATCCTACGGTCTTGGCGTGCATCCGTGCGTCGCTGCGGTCCGGTCCCAGGTCGACGGGCACGTGCACCTTCCGCCGACCACTGGCGACAACATCGATGTACTGTGGAGACCTCACGCTCCACGTGTTGAGCAATTCGGCGGTACGTCCACCCGGCCTCCCGCATGCCCACTATGCGCCCTCGCTCAAAGTCCGTCAACTGCACATACGGTTCACGTCCACGCTGTCGCGGCATGCTACCAGTGTTAAAGACTGCGATGGAGCTCCGTATGCCACGGCAAACTGGCGGACACTGACGGCGGCTGTGCACAAATGCTGCGCAGCTAGCTCCATTCGACGGCCAACACCGCGGTTCCTGGTGTGTCCGCTGTGCCGTGCGTGTGATCATTGCTTGTACAGCCCTCTCGTAGTGTCCGGAGCAAGTATGGTGGGTCTGACACACCGGTGTCAATGTGTTCTTTTTTCCATTTCCAGGAGTGTATGTCGATATCGCATCAGCTCGCGTAGCGGAAGAGGGATGTTGCAGTTCGCTTTTAGCGTCGAAACTGAATTTTTTTTCTCTTGGGTTTGTTCGCACAGGTCAGTTTTAATCGCTGTGAGCAAAGCGGGCGTCATTGATAGCTTTGCCACAGATTGGTGACCGCCGTTTTTCGGATATATTGCACATCAAGAGGTTGTGGTTGGGTTAGGACACGAATGATAAATTCAAGGCTACGAAACACGTTGTCAGCCGCGGTTCAGTCATTAGTCTTTTAAAATCAGTTGTGGACAGAGCATATCCCGTACCCGCTGTACCTAATGGCAGCAGCTTCCACCATCGCTCATCGTTACGTGAACAGCATTTCAGCACTTCTCAAGCGATGCGTCGTGTTTGCGTGTCGCCTTTAACTGAGTGGTAGGCGAAGTGGAAACACTGCAACACCAGGTGACAGACGTCAACCATCAAGTAATTTTAAACGGACTATAGATACTATAATACTATCTGACTATAGATATTGTAATACTATGTGTAAATCATTAGTGTTGAAGACAGATTACTTGCGACACTAATATTTCTAGTATTATCTACGTTTATTGTCTTTAATATTTCGTGTAGTAATAATTACGATGAGATAACATTACAGCAATTTCATATTGATACCCACAGCCGTTCAAAAGCGAAAGAGGGCGAATATCAGCTGAATGATGCACTTCTGGACATACAGTTATTTGAACGTTTTTACTTGTATTGACTTCAGGAACCATTCGTAAGTTCCTCAAGGTCTGTTCTTCAACATCCAATATGACAATATAATCAATAAATACCATGTCATATAAAATTTCAGATATATCTATATTGTATTGTATTGTTTGTTAACCGGGCACATAGAAACGACGGAGAGGCTCCGTCCCCGCCGCAGCCGCAGTGGTCCACAACCCCACGACCACTACCGCAGTCCACTCCACCCCTCCGCCGCCCCACACCGAACCTAGGGTTATTGTGCGGTTCCGCCCCCGGTGGAGCCCCCAGAGAGCGTCTCACACCAGACAAGTGTAACCCCTATGTTTGCGTGGTTGAGTAATGGTGGTGTACGCGTACGTGGTGAACTTGTTTGTGCAGCAATCGCCGACATGGTGTAACTGAGGCAGAATAAGGGAAACCAGCCCGCATTCGCCGAGGCAGATGTATAACCGCCTAAAAACCATCTACAGACTTGATAGTTCACCGGACCTCGACACAAATCCGCCGGGCGGATTCGTGCCGGGGATCAGGCGTTCCTTCCCGCCCGGAAAGTTGTACGTTAGACTGCACGGCCAACCGGGCGGGCTTACATCTATGTTACTTGAAGTTAAATAACAATTTTCCAAGTTCCAAAACGATTACATTCGAACATAACTTCATTTTCGTACGTTAATCAATCCAAGTTATAAAACTGGTTTGCTGATTGCGTGAGTTGCGGGTATTCTGCTAAATTTCTTCTATCGATGAGCTGATAAACTACAGCCATTTCAGACAATAAACATTGTTTCTGACTTCAGTTCCTTTCGTCCAGTAAGCCTACATTCACAATGCTCGTCTTTCCCAGTACAAAGTAATGAAATGCACATTTCGTCCTGCGTCAATTTCCTGGTAGCTTTCTTCATTACTTTTTTGCGGAGATGTCAATAACATTCACTCACCGCGAAAATAGCAACCGTCCCGACAATGACGGTACACGTTGATAGAGCGACATGATGCAGAGTTGACGCCGCGCTGTAGGTAGCACGTTAATCTTCTATTAATATTTCCGAGTTAAGGCATCATAGAGTTTCTTCAGTAACAAAATTTTTATTTTCGTTTGTGACACTGGCTTTAGCTGCTACCCAGAGAGCACCTGTCGTAATTCGGATTACGGAGCGTGTGAGCAATAGTAAGATGGGTAGCCTGTCAAAAACTCAACACAGATCAAGCATGAAGAAGGGTACTGAACTGTGGAAAAAAAGCAAAAATAGAAATGGTCCTAGATTAACAAGCGCAATACTTAGCGTACACAATGAACTTGTGTGTCATGGGACGTCCGCCCAAACAAGTGTCACTAACAATAACGAAAGAAATGAGATAAAAAGGTGGTCACTATGTTGGAAGAAGAATAGATAGCTTTGAGAGATGAAACAGTGAAGGCAGCAGAGGATGAAGTAGGTAAAAAAGCCGAGGACTAGTAGAAATCTTTGGGTAACAGAAGAGATACTGAATTTAATTCATGAAAGGAGAAAATATAAAAACGCAGTAAATGAAGCACACAAAAAGGAATACATACGTCTCAAAAATGAGATCGACAGGAAGTACAAAACGGCTAAGCAGGGATGGCAAGAGGGCAGATGTAAGGATGTAGAGGCATATATCACTAGGGGTAAGATAGATACTGCCTACAGGAAAAATATAGAGACCTTGGAGAAAAGAGTACCACTTGTATGAATATCAAGAGCTCAGATGGAAAACAGTTCTAAGCAAAGAAGGGAAAGCAGAAATGGAAGGAGTACATAGAGGGTCTATACAAGGGCGACGTATTTGAGGACAATGTTATGGAAATGGAAGGGGACGTAAGTGAAGATGAAATGGGAGATGTGAAACTGCATGAAGGATTTGACAGAGCACTGAAAGACCCAAGTCGAAACAAGGCCCCGGGAGTAGACAACATTCCATTAGTACTATTGATAGCCTTGGGAGAGCTAGCTACGACAAAACTCTACCATCTGGTGAGCAAGATGTATGAGACAGGCGAAATACCCTCAGACTTCAAGAAGAATATAATAATTCCAATCCCGAAGAAAACAGGTGTTGAAACGTGTGAAAATTAACGGACCATTAATTTAATAAGTCACCTTTGCAAAATACTGATACGAATTCCTTACAGCTCTGCGGTCATGGCAAATAAGATCAGAATATCGACATCACTAGAGTGCGATTTTCACTCTGCAACGGAGTGTGCGCTGATATGAAACTTCCTGGCAGATTAGAACTGTGTGCCGAACCGAGATTCGAACTCGGGACCCTTTGCCTTTCGCGTGCAAGTGCTTCTGTGAAGTCTGGAAGGTAGGAGAGGAGGTACTGGCAGAATTGAAGCTGTGAGGCCGGTCGTGAGTATTGCTTGGGTAGCTCAGTTGGTAGAGCACTTGCCCGCGAAAAGCAAAGGTCTCGAGTTCGAGTCTCGGTCGGGCATACAGTTTTAATCTGCCAGGGAGTTTCAATTGACATTACGTTTCAACTTTTGTCCGGAATGTGCACGACCAAAAGCCTTATATGTGGTTTGTCTTCTCCGTGGGTAGCCGAAGGCCGCGCGGGATTAGCCGAGCGGTCTCAGGCGCTGCAGTCGTGGACTGTGCGGCTGGTCCCGGCGGAGGTTTGAGTCCTCCCTCGCGCATGGGTGTGTGTGTTCGTTCTTAGGATAATTTAGGTTAAGGAGTGTGTAAGCTTAGGGACTGATGACCTTAGAAGTTAAGTCCCATAAGATTTCACACACATTTGAACATTTGAAGTAGCCGAAGATTCCACCATCGGAACTTCTGGCTGTCCATCTCGGTTCTCAGTAACACCGTTTATATTAAAACGATTAATGACGCTACACTCCAGCGCGTTTTCAACGCGACCAAATAGGGACTCCGTGTCCGTCACGCTAACGGTAACGTCGGTGTAGTCGAATTGGAACAAGTGAAATTAGGCATTAAAACTATTCGCGAGTTCGAACTGCCATTCGAAGTACCTGCTGTGGAGTTCATAGCGGCATTCCGCATATAATGTGTTCTTAAAGGGGTTCGTCAGATCAATGATGATCTGCGCAGCCGTATTCCGTCTTATCTGACCATCGGTGGATGTTCGGCCGTAATCATCTATGATGGACAGCCGTGTACTTCTTCTGGGTGTTGAAAAGAGGGCCACATAAGATCTGAATGTCTGCAGCGAAAGATAACGCAACAACCGACTGGAGGAACGGTTCTTCCCTCGTCGTCTATGATGCATCCGGTCACATAAGCGACGGCATTTAAGACGCCGCCTGCCTGCCCAGCGGCTCTCGGAATCATGTGAACAGCTGATGGGCAGTGTTCCGATCCTTTCTGAATAGGTTGTGGACGCGGTGACTGACAATGTGACTTCAGCCATGCCCTCAGCTGCCAGCCGCTTCAACGGACGCAGGAAGGCGCGCCGATCTCCCGTCTCACGGCGTCGCAGCTCGCACCAGCCAGACCGATGTCGTAGGTTGACTCCTGTTGCTCTCGTGTCGACCGCGAAGTCACTACCCCTCGCTATACGCTGCGGCCCACTGGACTCATGTGGCGACCTCAGATGCGCCGACGCACAAGACGGACAAGTCATCTTGTGTCTCAGTGCGCAACCGACCAACCGATCGATCCAACCGCCAATGACCGTTGCCTGAGCAACTCGAGCAGACTGGCGGCCTAACGCGCAGACTCAGATGCGGGAACTAAGCCCCGACAGGGCGATCATTCGCTGAGTTCTCTTCCTGGCGGAGTGGAAAGACTCTCATTTTGCCGGCTTTAAAGGTTGATCCGAACGACTGACATACTAGCACTCCGAACGACAGACAGACACTAACTGCCTAACAAATGCGGACGAGAGACAGACTAGCAAGCTGGGGACGACTGGCCGACTGGCGAGTTTTTTTTTTTTTTTTCTTTATTGTGATTTTTATCACCTTACACAAGGCGGGCTGTCAGCAGCTGAGTACGCCGCTCTTCAGCCTTGAGATTTACAATAAGTAATGAATAGAGGGGGCACAAAGAATACAATCAAAACGGCGGGCAAAACAATGTAGACACTAAAAAACAAAAAAACACGGAGCCGTTCACGCCTGACGAGAAAACATCACTGACACTAGTTGACACGGTGCACAAAACATGGATGATGGCGATGGTACACGTGAACAGTGGCGGCGTGACGGCGAACAAACACTAAACACAAACGAAGGCGCACACACACGAGACACTGATGGCGAATGTTCACTGTGCATGTGCGAGTCCGGGAACCTGCCAAAAGAGGAGGAGGAGGAAGGGGAGTGGGAGAGTGAGGGGGAGAGCAGAGATGCCACGGGCAGGGGAGATAGGGGGAGGGAGGAAGGGGGAGGGGAAGCCCGGGGGTAGAAGGGTGGAGGGAGGGGACAGGGGAAAAGGAAAGAGAAGGGAAGGGAAGGGAGGGAGGGTGCCTAAAGGAAAGGACACCGGAAGTGGGGGGGGGGGCAGGGTCAAAGTTGATAGGAGGGGTAGATGGAGGGGAGGAGGACATCATCAGGGAGGGGGAGCTGGTGGAAGCCACCTTGGGAGAGGGCAAGGAGGGTGGAGAGATGGAGACCGGGTGGGACGTGGGAATACAGGCACGGCAGCGGGCAGGGGTGGGAGAGGATCGGGTAGACGAGCGGGTGAGGAGGATCGAATTTACGAGAGGTGTACAGGATCCGTATCCTTTCAAGGAAAAGGAGGAGGTGGGGGAAGGGGATGAGATCGTACAGGATCTGCGTGGGGGAGGGGAGACGGATGCGATAGGCGAGGCGGAGAGCATGGCGTTCAAGGATTTGGAGGGACTTATAAAAGGTAGGGGGGGGCGGAGATCCAAGCCGGATGGGCATAACAAAGGAGACTGGCGAGCTCAAAGCGCCCCTTAAATGCACGTGAACAGGCAACCTTTCCCACCAGAGGGAGACACCAAAGCTGCGATTGCCATAGCTACGCCACCGCCAGAAACGGAGGGCGACTGCTTCACACTACGCGCTGCGGGGCGCTCTTCAAAACAACAATTTTTACCACGGCTCAAGGACGATTGCGTGAACAATACTGCCCTAAACGGCGCGAAAGGAGGAACCGTACGTGATACCACGGTGATGGAGTCACCGCTGACGCGGAGGGTGAGGATTTTGAAGAAACAGCAGATCCCGTACAAGAGTCCCCGTCGTAAGGGGAGGCTACATGCTAATGTCACCTTCTGCGCCGTACGATGAGTGGCTGCAGCGCTTGCCACCGAGTGCCTTCGCATCTTCACATGAGCGACCTATAGCCATCCACACCGGTAGGAAGTGAATTAAAACTGAACAGCGAGGGGGTGCAGCACAGCCATGGGTGGGCCTCGGGATTCTGAGCCTTTCTACCTTGTCTCCTCCAACCTGAAAAAAATAGAGGGAGAGAGAGAGAGAGAGAGAGAGAGAGAGAGAGAGAGAGAGAGAGAGAGAGACTTGAAACACTTGAAAATGATTCAAATGGCTCTGAGCACTATGGGACCTAACTTCTGAGGTCATCAGTCCCCTAGAACTTAGAACTACTTAAACCTAACTAACCTAAAGACATCACACACATCCATGCCCGAGGCAGGATTCGAACCTGCGACCGTAGCGGTCACGCGGTTCCAGACTGAAGCGCCTAGAACCGCACAGTCACTACGGCAGGCTGAAACGCTTGAAAACCGCTCTCGAAGTTAAAAGAAAGCAAAAGAAGGAAGATGGTAGAGCACTTGAAAAAAAAAAGAAAAAAAAGTTGAAAAAGGAACTGTCTAGAGAACCAAAGATTTCAGGTAAAAAAAAGTGGAGCAGTGGATAGCGCATTAGCCCTTCATTCATGTTTCAAATTAACGAGTGATCGAGTCTCTTCGGAGACAATTTTTTTTATTTTCGTTTGTTAATTGTATGTAATATAGGTATTAAGTTATTGTATGTTATTTGTCATACAAAACTGTTTATGTCTAAAACTTTTTAATCAGGCTACAGGCTAGTGCTGTGCGTTGGAGGTAAAACGGGAGATTTCTTCTCTCAGAAAAGTGCTACGGCCACAAATTACGGTCAAAACACCCAGATTCGTGAGTAATTTTATTTAATGAGTGCAGGAGTACGGTGATGTGGTGGTGCACAAACTGTGAAACATGGCATAAATCTGGGACTCAGTAGGGCCGCTCAGCACTCTCCAAGTACACTCAGCTCTCCTGACAATGCAGGTATAGTTTTTCGTGCCTGCGACATACGCGAGCAGCTTTCGAGAGGTAGATTCTGCCATCTACACGACAGGTCTAAACTCGCAGAGCGCGACTATCTGAGACCTTAACCCACTCTCGGACACTGCCGCTCAGATGATTCTCAACGTTGTTTACACGACACATATTACTCGCCTAAGCTCTCTGAGAGTGAAAAATTCTCGCGTGTATACCTAGCTTTACGCGTTCCTAGGTATTTTAGGCTGTTTACGTTTTCGAGAGATCTGTCGTTAATAGTGTAATCGAAGAGCAGGTGATCTCTTCGCCTGATTATGCGCAGTACGTTACATTTATTTACTTTCAGGATGAATTGCCAGTCTCTGCACCAACTGTCGGTCCTCTGCAACCTTCCTATAATCAACAGCGTCGTCCACGTGGAGCCCTTCGGAGCCTCCAGTGACATCCAATAGGCCATTACCATGAATTGTAACCAGTAGCGCCTCCATAACATTCCCGAAAATATCTTTAGATTTTGTTCTGTTAAGAATGACGTGTCGAGTTCTATCTGCAATGAAACCCTGTGCCGAAACACAATTCCGATTCGATACTCGGTAAGGCCATATTTTCTTCACTAAACGACAATGCGGAACCGTTAATACGAGTACATTTATCCCACTGTGAGACAAGACGGTCAACGTTTCACAGAATTTGTTCGCGGTTGCCTACCGAACGTTGGTTGCAACCTGGCCTGTACCGCCTCGTCCGAAGCAAATCAACAGCCACGAATGTCTTCCTGCAGGGCTCCAAAAATATAGAAGTGGCATTGGGAGGGATCGGACTGCATTTAGGATGTGTAAGAGCTTCCCAGTAAAACTTCAGCAGCGTATTTCAAACAACCTTGGTAACACGTGAGTGGGAATTACCTGTAACAGAATGCCGTCGTTCGTCAACATTCCTAGGCGTCTGGACTTGATGGCGCTCTTCAGTCAAGTTTCGCTGGGAGAAATGCCAAAGATATTCTGGTCATGTGTAAAATACACTAGCGGTAAGACCCAATAAATCGGTTCTCTGTGCTACTGCAATGGTAATGTTACCGATGACAGTGCCATTAAAATGCAGTTACTAAACACGGTCTTTCGAAATTCCTTCACCAGAGAAGACAAAGTAAATATTCCAGGATTCGAATCACGAACAACTGCCAACGTGAGTAGCTTAGAAGTTGATACCCAAGGTGTAGCAAAGCAAATTGAGTCACCTAATAAGGGCAAGTCTTTCGGTCCAGCCTGCATACCGGTCAGGTTCCTTTCAGAGTATGCTGAGGTAATAGCCCCATACTTAGCTATCTTATACAACCGCTCGCTCGACGAAAGGTTCGTACCTAAGGATAGGTAAGCTGCTCTCGTTACACCAATACACAGTAAAGAAAATAGAAATTAACCGCTGAATTACAGACGCATATCATTGACGCCGATGTGGAGTAGCATTTTGGAACATGTGCTGTGTTTTAACACTATGAATTACCTCGAAGGAAACGATCTTTTGTCACACAGCACGGATTCAGAAATATCTTTCTTCTGCAACAGAACTGGCGTTTTATTCATACGAAGTACTGAGTGCTATCGAAAGGGGGTCGCAAAATGATTCCATATTTCTGGGTTTACAGGAGGCTTTTGGCACCATTCCTCACAACTGACTTCTAATCAGATTTAGTGCCTATGGAGTAACGTCGCGGTTATGCGACTCGATTCGCGATTTCCTTTCAGGAAGGTCACAGTTCGTAGCAACTGACGGAAAGTCATCGAGTGAAATAGAAGTGATAACTGGCATTCGCGAAACAAGTATTAAGTACTTTCTGCTGTTTCAGATCTGTATAAACGGCTTAGGGGACAACCAGAGAAGCCCTCTTCGATGTTTTGTAGATGACGCTGTCATTTACGGTCTAATAAAGTCATCAGCAGGTCAAAACAACTTTGCAAAACTATGTAGACAAGATACCTGTATGGCGCGAAATGTGCCAATTCACTCCCAACAATAAAAAGTGTGAGGTCATTCACCCGAGTACGAAAAGGAATCCTTCACATTTGGATTATACGATAAACCACATAAATCTGAAAGCTTTCAATTGAATTAAATACCTAGGGATTACAATTACGAACTACTCGAAACTGGAACTGTGACAAAGAAAATCTTCTGAGGAAGGCGAACCAACGGCAGCATTTTATTGGTAGAACACTTACATAACGCAACGAATCTACTAAAGAATCTGTCTGCATTATGCTTATCTGGAGTATTATTACGCGGTATGGGATCCTTACTAGGTACGATGGACGAAGAATATTGGAAAAGTTCAAAAAACGGCACCTCTCTTTGTATTATCGCTGAATGGGGGAGAGAGGCTACTGTTTATGATACGAGATTGGAGTGGCAGTCATTAAATCAGAGACCTTATTTCGTTGTGGCGAAGTATTTTAGAAATTTCAAACTTTTTCCTCAGAATGCGAACATATTTTGTTGACGGCCAGCTACATAAGGATAAATGATCATAACACTAAAACAGAGAAATCAGTGCCAGCATGGAAAGATTTAAGCGTTCGTTTTTCGCAGGTGCTATCCGAGAATGGAACGGTAGAGAAGTGGGAAGGCAAGGCAGTAACTCAGAGAAAGAAAACAGCAGAATAAAATTAAATGTCAGTAATAAAACTTCCACAGTGAAAGTTTACAACAGCAATTCCACGAATCCTCTGTGAAGCACTGAAGTGTGAATTGGTAGTAGTCATGTAGATATATATACGCAGAAATATGATTAGTAGTACATATGAGCGCCTCCACTCGCCTTCTTCCCAAGTCAGTCGTGATACTGAAACAGTAAGGTATAGTCACAGATTTTGAAATTTTGTTCCCAGGTTCAATATGCACTAAGAACAAGAAGCTGCAAGAGAGTATCAATATGCCTACAACAGCAAACAACAGAAATCGGAGGGCGAAAAATCGGCAAGAACTTGTACGCTCTACACTGTAGGTCATCATTCAGTTCACAAGAATCCATTTCAACCAAGAGCTCAGAAATGAATCAACACTTACAGTGTAGCCGGCCGGTGTGGCCGAGCGGTTCTAGGCACTTCAGTCTGGAACCGCGCGACCGCTACGGTAGCAGGTTCGAATCCTGCCTCGGGCATGGTTGTGTGTGATGCCCTTAGTTAGGTTTAAGTAGTTCTAAGTTATAGGGGACTGATGACCTCAGATGTTAAGTCCCATAGTGCACAGAGCCATTTTTGAACACTTTCAGTGTAGTATTAAAGCAGCTGACCAAGGTCCTTGGTATATAGGTGAAACACGTCTGGCTGTAGTCAGCCTGATGTTTCATTCTTAGTAAGCACTTCAATTAATTCTGTAATGTCATATGCAGCTTTTCTGTCGTTAAAGTGATGCAGGCACAATGTAGATTTGATTCGTATATGGGGTACAAATGATGACGGATGAGGTCACTCTTTCCTATTTTGTAATGTTTCATACTGAGCTACTATTTAGTTACTGATCGTAGCGGCTGATGAAGGTGATTCCATTAAGCCACCCACGCACAGACCAACGAGCTGGCCAATCCTCCTGCCGAGCAGGTCGCCAATCAGTCTGATTATGTGTGAGCACATTGCGACCATGGGGCAAATCATACCTGCCTCCAGACGCGTGGGAGCTTTCTCCATACCAAAACATAAGGGGAAAAGGGGGAGGGGGGAGTGCGGGCTGGCATGTAGCAATCGGGGCTTGCAGGTAGCAGTGCAGTGGTGGAGCCATTATAATAGTAAGAGGGACACTTGGGACTGGGGAGCCCGAAAAGGGCTGAGACCTGGGTGCTGTGTGGTAGTTGCCCACTCAAGTGGGCTGTTAGCAAGCTGCATTTGCGGGGATTAATGTTTTCAGCGATCTTGGGATGTCTAGTTGGCGCAGTTCTCTTAAGCTGCCTATTCAAGACCTCTAACAAGTGTGTCTGCCCCAACATGTTCACCTTTGTGTGGGAGATTTTTTAGCAATTGGATGTGTAGTTTGGGTGTGTCGGCTTCACTGGCACACTGTTACCTGCTGGCCATGACTACTATCTGGTACCACAGATTGCGCCCTACGTTCTCTTTTGGCACGATGATGCCACATGACCGGATGCAAGCAGGGTCCGCCACACAATCACAGTGGGCCTACAAACAGTGAGACAGATCGGCGACCCGCTCAGTGGGGAGCAGGGAGGGGACTGGCCGACTCATCGGCCTGTGATTGGTTTCACAGTCAAAAGCACGTCCATCAGTTTATGACATTTATCAGTGGTACGCCTCATGATTGCAGACCACCACACGCAAGTTGTGTAGGGCATCGAGAATCTGGCAGTGAACAGCGAGCGCCTGTAGCCTGCCCAGAATGGTATGTATGGTTCAAAATGTGGGAAATGCATAGCGCCACTGTTAAGGAACAGCTTTGTAGTCTGCTGACACGTTGCTGGCGTCGCTATTTAGGGACTGTCCACATGGAGTTCTGGACACAAACCAGGCCGCATTGTGCTTAATCGGCATTCGCAAATTTTACAACCAGAGTTCTGTCATTTGCTTGATCTCGCAAGTTTCCGAAACAGTAGTCTCCCACCACTTGGTTTTTCTTCTTTCTTCTGAGCTATAAATTCTGCGTAATGGAGAGAAACATTAGAGTCATAGACTCTATTCGCCAGGGTTGTGACATTCCTTCGGACTTGCTTAAGTGTAATTTTGGCAGCATCGCGAGCGAGGGTACTACAGAGTGCAAGTTTTAGCCTCATTGTTGGTTCTCGAATCTAGTTTCATTCATGGTTCTTGACTCACGATTTTCCCCTTCTACATAAATTCACCATTTGTGTTAGAGTGTTGGGCTTGGTGGCTGGTACGGCTTCCATGTCCGACATTAGAGAGATGCTTGACAACTAGGTATGTCATGAGTTTATTATCAGAGTTTCTCCCATTTCTTCCTGGGGTATCCATTCTGATCAAATATCATAACAAACTAATTTACATGGAATAATATTCCATGTCTTACTCATCTCCATTTAGTAATTTTATGCCTGTGTTGTTTTGCATGTGGTCATACTTTGTCAATAAGTCATGATTGTAATGAATTCCACTTTAATTTCAGTAATGAACGTACCCTCCCATACAAAAACAATATTAATTTAGTCAAGACCCAAAGCTGAGATTCATTTGTCACGGCCACCGACCTGTTCTCTCCTTGCGCATACCTCATTATCACACATCTGAATTGTAGTGGGCCAGCAACATATTGATAGCGGATACTCGATACAGAACACTGATTTAACATGTACATGTTTTCCCATAACGCCAGTGGCATCTTGCATTAAAAAGGCGACGCTTGTCGACTGGTTGTCTTCCGATCAAGTTAGAAAACGACTTTTTTTATTTTGATGATCATTCCTACCTATGTAGGTTGGGCTCAACAAAATATTTTCGCATTCGGAAGAGAAAGTTGGTGACTGAAATTTCGTAAGTAGATCTCGCCGCGACGAAAAATGTCTTTGCTTTAATGACTTCCATCCCAACTCGCGTATCATATCTGCCACACTCGCCCCCCTATTACGTGATAATACAAAACGAGCTGCCCTTTTTTGCACCCTTTCGATGTCCTTTGTCAATCCCACCTGGTAAGGATCCCACACTGCGCAGCAATATTCTAACAGAGGACGAACGAGTGTAGTGTAAGCTGTCTCTTTAGTGGACTTGTTGCATCTTCTAAGTGTCCTGCCAATGAAACGCAACCTTTGGCTCACCTTCCCCACAATATTATCTATGTGGTCTTTCCAACTGAAGTTTTTCGTAATTTTAACACCCAGGTACTTAGTTGAACCGACAGCCTTGAGAATTGTACTATTTATCGAGTAATCGAATTCCTACGGATTTCTTTTGGAACTCATGTGGATCACCTCACACTTTTCGTTATTTAGCGTCAACTGCCACCTGCCACACCATACAGCAAACTTTTCTAAATCGCTTTGCAACTGATACTGGTCTTCGGATGACCTTACTAGACGGTAAATTACAGCATCATCTGCGAACAACCTAAGAGAACTGCTCAGATTGTCACCTAGGTCATTTATACAGATCAGGAACAGCAGAGGTCCCAGGACGCTTCCCTGGGAAACACCTGATATCACTTCAGTTTTATTCGATGATTTGCCGTCTATTACTACGAACTGCGACCTTCCTGACAGGAAATCACGAATCCAGTCGCACAGCTGAGACGATACCCCATAGGCCCGCAGCTTGATTAGAAGTCGCTCGTGAGGAACGGTGTCAAAAGCTTTCCGGAAATCCAGAAATACGGAATCAATTTGAGATCCCCTGTCGATAGCGGCCATTACTTCGTGCGAATAAAGAGCTAGCTGCGTTGCACAAGAACGATGTTTTCTGAAACCATGCTGATTACGTATCAATAGATCGTTCCCTTCGAGGTGGTTCATAATGTTTGAATACAGTATACGCTACAAAACCCTACTGCAAACCGACGTCAATGATATAGGTCTGTAGTTCGATGGATTACTCCTACTACCCTTCTTAAACACTGGTGCGACCTGCGCAATTTTCCAGTCTGTAGGTACAGATTTATCGGTGAGCGAGCGGTTGTATATGATTGCTAAGTAGGGAGCTATTGTATCAGCGTAATCTGAAAGGAACCTAATCAGTATACAATCTGGACCTGAAGGCTTGCCCGTATCAAGCGATTTGAGTTGCTTCGCAACCCCTAAGGTATCTACTTCTAAGAAACTCATGCTAGCAGCTGTTCGTGTTACAAGTTCTGGAACATTCCATTCGTCCTCCCTCGTGAAGGAATTTCGGAAAAGTGCGTTCAATAACTCCGCTTTAGCGGCACAGTCGTCGGTAACAGTACTATCGGACTGCGCAGCGAAGGTATTGACTACGTCTTGCCGCTTGTGTACTTTACATACGACCGGAATTTCTTCAGATTTTCTACCAAATTTCGAGACAATGTTTCGGTGTGGAACCTATTAAAGGCATCTCGCATTGAAGTCTGTGCCAAATTTCGCGCGTCTGTAAATTTTAGCCAATCTTCGGGATTTCCGTTCTTCTGAACTTCGCATGCTTTTTCCGTTGCATCTGCAACAGCGTTCGGACCTGTTTTGTGTGCCATGGGGGATCAGATCCATCTATTACCAATTTATGAGGTATTAATCTCTCAATTGCTGTTATTACTATATCTTTGAATTTGAGCCACATCTCGTCTACATTTACTTTTGAATGCATTATGGGAACAGCTATAAGAGGGACAGTTGGTATTATTAACAATTGGACGAATTGGTAAGTTTTGTTTGTGTAATTTGATTTGCGATCTCAACTTAGGTAAAGTGGGGTTCATAACTTTAAGTGTTATTTTATCTTTAGGTGAAAGTAAAGAGTCATTATCATCAATCAGTTTTCTAATTTTTGTTTGAAATCTTGAAGTCGGGTCTTTATTAACCTCAGTTATTCCATTAGCGTTAAAAAATTGTAAAGTTTTAGAAACATAATCCTCTTCGCTAACAATGACTAGAGTATTCCCTTTATCTGCCTTGATTGCAATAGCTTTATTAGTTATTAACTTCTGGTTGATTTGCTTTACAAGTTTTAATTCATTATTATATTTATTTTTATCTTTTTCATTAGTAATAACATTCTTAGTTTTACGTGCAATGTCACATATTTCAGACCTACTAAATTGTGCATGTTTTGCAGCAATCTTTACATCAGCAATCACACGTTTAATATTTGCATTGCTCAATTGTGGAGCTAAATTATATTTTAGGCCTTTGTTTAAAAGTGTTGTCTCGGCAGGAGTAAAAGAAATTTTGGTTAGATTGGTTACTCTTGGATGAAAGTGATGTACATTTGGTGAAACATCTTGTGAACACATATTTTGATGACTAACAAGGGCTGCAATTTTTTTATTATGCTTATTAAAAATAGTTTCTCGCACTGCATTAATTTTCTCATCTGTAAAGTTAAGTAGCTGTGAAAATATTAATGGTGACAACTGACTGCTAATTTTTAAATGTAAATTGTACATTTCAAGATTTAATGTATCTTTTTCTTTATATGCATCTCTAATTTCAGATCTGATCCACAGAATGCTACTCTTCTGTCGTAGAAACGTTTCTATATTTGATCTGGTATTAAAACTAATTTTTACATAATTAGGAATCACATTATTCATCAGGCATTGTTTGTTAAAAGATATTTTGGTATTAAGTTTCATAATTTTAGTGCGTAACCCTCTAAACTTCTTGTAATCTCCCAATACCTGACTAGGCAATAATTGTATTACTTTTGAATGCATTATGGGAACAGCAGTGATCAATAAAATTGTAAATAATTACTATTAAAAACAGTCTTGATCACAATTTATTTTATAAGGTAACCGGTTTCGACCACTGCTGTGGTCATCTTCAGACCTACAAGATGTATACAAAGCATTAATTAGAGGGCTACAGGCATTAATGAAAATACATAGAGTTATACGGCTATAAAACGTTGAATTACCATTGAGTGGAAACCCCTTTCTGTTGGAGAATCACAACTGGAGAAACCAGTGCACGTCTTACTTTATATAATGGAGGCTCCACCCACTTCTGACTGCATGATGTCATTATTAACCAATGAGTTATAAGTCGAATTACAATTTAAAATTTCTTAGTTAAAAGAACATTGTCAAGAATTAGAAATAAATATACATTAAACTTTGCTTATTTAACAGCTATTGTCAATTAAAAAGCGTTAAAAATATTTAAAAATGTAGGAAAATGAACTTCAGTTTGGCAGTACATGGGTTGCCCTCTCGTGGCCTGTCAGTGAACCATTTGAAACCACTGGTTGCTATGGTGAAGTTAGACGCCGTTACAAAGATGAAGGAGCAAGCTTTTTCCACTGAAGTTGTTGTAGAGTCGATAGTTGAACTAGTGGTTGCCATGGTGAGGACAAACCCCAATGCAAAGATGTGGCAGCAGGCTTCTTTCCAATGAAGTTGTGGCGTCAGACGATGTATTATTGAGCAGCAACTTGTCTTTATTGGAACGAAAAGAGTAAGCTACAATAATCTGTAGCTGATATATATAACTCATGCTGCACAAATACGCTATGAAGTAGTTGACTGTATATATAAAATATTATCTATGAAGTTGGTATGTAGATTACCAGTGCCATTTTTTTTTTTTTTTTTTATATAAGGCATTGCTATTCTTCAAGTTACATACCAGTCATATAAGCAAATAAAATTGAAAGAATTTAAAATTATAAAATTATTAAATTATGAGCCATTGTCAATAATAAAATAAAACGATGTGAATTGGCAGTCTAAAAGCATAAAAGCAATAATTCTAAAACAGGTAGTCAATCATAAAATAATGTTTGGTAAAATACAATTACAATGTAAAGATAAAATTATTTGCTAAAAGTCTTAATAATTAGAAAGACCTTTTTTTTTTTTTTTTTTTTTTAAAACAAATACAGAAGAGTAGACATTCTAAAGCAGATCATCGAAAAGCTCAAAGAAATGTTTGTCTTTGAACTGAAGTTGTTCGTTTAAAACAGATAATGGATTACTTTTGTGAAGTGAAAAAATTTCAATTTCTTCTAAGGTATTTAGCAGTGGTCCTTTTGGCACAGTATGTAATATTTTCAAATTCCTAGAAATGCAACCCTCAGAATGATTGTATTCATCAAGATGTTGACCGAATATTGATTTGATACGTGCAGCACCAGTAGTATGTTCTCTGAAACGTGTTAAAAAGTTTCGGCCAGTTTGGCCAATATACTGTTTCTCACAGTCATTACATATTATTTTATAAACACCTGACTTTTGGTATCTATTTGAGTCTCCAATTGTGTGTTTCAGTTTCATCTGTAGGGGGTTATTAGTTTTAAATGCTATTGCCACGCTTGTGTTCTTAAATAATTTATTTATTTTATCTGAGATAGGTCCCATGTATGTCATTTGTGTAAATCTCTTCTTGGAATTTATAACGGCATCATTTTTTTCTTGTAATTTTTTATATAACAGATCAACTTGATGGGAATTATAATTGTTAGCAACTGCTATCTGTTTTAATGTATCAATTTCCTTTTGGATAGCATCATGTTGGAGAGGTAATTTCAGTATCCTATGTATCATAGTTTTAAAAAATGCCATTTTGTATCTTAATGGATGGCATGATGTAGCATTTATTATTACGTCGGTTGATGTGGGTTTTCTATAAATAGAAATATTATGTCTTCCATTCTGTTTTGTAATTGTGAGGTCAAGGAAATTAATACTATTTTTACTTTCATGTTCTACTGTAAATACAAGTTTTGGATGTAAATTATTTAAGTTGTTAGCGAAAGCATCAATTTCTTCCTTAGAGCCGTTATATAATAGCAGTGTGTCGTCAACATATCTTTTGTAGTATATAATTTTATTTGTTATTTCTGGATTATTTTTGAAAAATTGGATTTCAACATAGTTGACGAAGATATCTGCTATAGTGCTAGCCAGGGAATTTCCCATTGCAAGTCCATCTTCTTGTATGTATATTTTATTATTAAATGAAAAATAATTAAAATCTAGAGTAATTCTTAACAGTTCAATGAATTCTACTATTTCTTTGGGGCTCATGATTTTGTGATGCGTTAGGTTATCATTAATAATAGAGATAGTCTCTTGAATAGGTATATTTGTGTAAAGATTTGTGATGTCTAACGATGCAAACCTTGCGTTTTTTGGAATATCCACATCATAAATTAACTTAGTTAATTCGAAACTGTTTTTAATACTATAATTTTCTTCATAAACATAGAAGGATTTTAAGATTTGATTGAGCTTTTTGTTTAAGTTATAAGAGGGACAGTTGGTATTATTAACAATTGGACGAATTGGTAAGTTTTGTTTGTGTAATTTGATTTGCGATCTCAACTTAGGTAAAGTGGGGTTCATAACTTTAAGTGTTATTTTATCTTTAGGTGAAAGTAAAGAGTCATTATCATCAATCAGTTTTCTAATTTTTGTTTGAAATCTTGAAGTCGGGTCTTTATTAACCTCAGTTATTCCATTAGCGTTAAAAAATTGTAAAGTTTTAGAAACATAATCCTCTTCGCTAACAATGACTAGAGTATTCCCTTTATCTGCCTTGATTGCAATAGCTTTATTAGTTATTAACTTCTGGTTGATTTGCTTTACAAGTTTTAATTCATTATTATATTTATTTTTATCTTTTTCATTAGTAATAACATTCTTAGTTTTACGTGCAATGTCACATATTTCAGACCTACTAAATTGTGCATGTTTTGCAGCAATCTTTACATCAGCAATCACACGTTTAATATTTGCATTGCTCAATTGTGGAGCTAAATTATATTTTAGGCCTTTGTTTAAAAGTGTTGTCTCGGCAGGAGTAAAAGAAATTTTGGTTAGATTGGTTACTCTTGGATGAAAGTGATGTACATTTGGTGAAACATCTTGTGAACACATATTTTGATGACTAACAAGGGCTGCAATTTTTTTATTATGCTTATTAAAAATAGTTTCTCGCACTGCATTAATTTTCTCATCTGTAAAGTTAAGTAGCTGTGAAAATATTAATGGTGACAACTGACTGCTAATTTTTAAATGTAAATTGTACATTTCAAGATTTAATGTATCTTTTTCTTTATATGCATCTCTAATTTCAGATCTGATCCACAGAATGCTACTCTTCTGTCGTAGAAACGTTTCTATATTTGATCTGGTATTAAAACTAATTTTTACATAATTAGGAATCACATTATTCATCAGGCATTGTTTGTTAAAAGATATTTTGGTATTAAGTTTCATAATTTTAGTGCGTAACCCTCTAAACTTCTTGTAATCTCCCAATACCTGACTAGGCAATAATTGTATTACTTTTGAATGCATTATGGGAACAGCAGTGATCAATAAAATTGTAAATAATTACTATTAAAAACAGTCTTGATCACAATTTATTTTATAAGGTGACCGGTTTCGACCACTGCTGTGGTCATCTTCAGACCTACAAGATGTATACAAAGCATTAATTAGAGGGCTACAGGCATTAATGAAAATACATAGAGTTATACGGCTATAAAACGTTGAATTACCATTGAGTGGAAACCCCTTTCTGTTGGAGAATCACAACTGGAGAAACCAGTGCACGTCTTACTTTATATAATGGAGGCTCCACCCACTTCTGACTGCATGATGTCATTATTAACCAATGAGTTATAAGTCGAATTACAATTTAAAATTTCTTAGTTAAAAGAACATTGTCAAGAATTAGAAATAAATATACATTAAACTTTGCTTATTTAACAGCTATTGTCAATTAAAAAGCGTTAAAAATATTTAAAAATGTAGGAAAATGAACTTCAGTTTGGCAGTACATGGGTTGCCCTCTCGTGGCCTGTCAGTGAACCATTTGAAACCACTGGTTGCTATGGTGAAGTTAGACGCCGTTACAAAGATGAAGGAGCAAGCTTTTTCCACTGAAGTTGTTGTAGAGTCGATAGTTGAACTAGTGGTTGCCATGGTGAGGACAAACCCCAATGCAAAGATGTGGCAGCAGGCTTCTTTCCAATGAAGTTGTGGCGTCAGACGATGTATTATTGAGCAGCAACTTGTCTTTATTGGAACGAAAAGAGTAAGCTACAATAATCTGTAGCTGATATATATAACTCATGCTGCACAAATACGCTATGAAGTAGTTGACTGTATATATAAAATATTATCTATGAAGTTGGTATGTAGATTACCAGTGCCATTTTTTTTTTTTTTTTATATAAGGCATTGCTATTCTTCAAGTTACATACCAGTCATATAAGCAAATAAAATTGAAAGAATTTAAAATTATAAAATTATTAAATTATGAGCCATTGTCAATAATAAAATAAAACGATGTGAATTGGCAGTCTAAAAGCATAAAAGCAATAATTCTAAAACAGGTAGTCAATCATAAAATAATGTTTGGTAAAATACAATTACAATGTAAAGATAAAATTATTTGCTAAAAGTCTTAATAATTAGAAAGACCTTTTTTTTTTTTTTTTTTTTTTAAAAAACAAATACAGAAGAGTAGACATTCTAAAGCAGATCATCGAAAAGCTCAAAGAAATGTTTGTCTTTGAACTGAAGTTGTTCGTTTAAAACAGATAATGGATTACTTTTGTGAAGTGAAAAAATTTCAATTTCTTCTAAGGTATTTAGCAGTGGTCCTTTTGGCACAGTATGTAATATTTTCAAATTCCTAGAAATGCAACCCTCAGAATGATTGTATTCATCAAGATGTTGACCGAATATTGATTTGATACGTGCAGCACCAGTAGTATGTTCTCTGAAACGTGTTAAAAAGTTTCGGCCAGTTTGGCCAATATACTGTTTCTCACAGTCATTACATATTATTTTATAAACACCTGACTTTTGGTATCTATTTGAGTCTCCAATTGTGTGTTTCAGTTTCATCTGTAGGGGGTTATTAGTTTTAAATGCTATTGCCACGCTTGTGTTCTTAAATAATTTATTTATTTTATCTGAGATAGGTCCCATGTATGTCATTTGTGTAAATCTCTTCTTGGAATTTATAACGGCATCATTTTTTTCTTGTAATTTTTTATATAACAGATCAACTTGATGGGAATTATAATTGTTAGCAACTGCTATCTGTTTTAATGTATCAATTTCCTTTTGGATAGCATCATGTTGGAGAGGTAATTTCAGTATCCTATGTATCATAGTTTTAAAAAATGCCATTTTGTATCTTAATGGATGGCATGATGTAGCATTTATTATTACGTCGGTTGATGTGGGTTTTCTATAAATAGAAATATTATGTCTTCCATTCTGTTTTGTAATTGTGAGGTCAAGGAAATTAATACTATTTTTACTTTCATGTTCTACTGTAAATACAAGTTTTGGATGTAAATTATTTAAGTTGTTAGCGAAAGCATCAATTTCTTCCTTAGAGCCGTTATATAATAGCAGTGTGTCGTCAACATATCTTTTGTAGTATATAATTTTATTTGTTATTTCTGGATTATTTGCATAGTCAGTTCGGAAGGAATGGAGATTGTCTCTTAGGAAGGCTTCTAGTGACACTTTATCTTCTTTTTTAAATAAAATTATTTTGCGTTTGTTTCTGGTGGATTTGGAAGAAACGGTATTGAGCCTAGCTACAACGACCTTGTGATCACTAATCCCTGTATCAGTCATGATGCTCTCTATTAGCTCTGGATTGTTTGTGGTTGGAGGTGGACCTCGGTTTTGTCAGCTTGCGAGCAGCCGAAATATTAGGTTGTCATGGTATCACTACGAGTCTTAATTTGTGTACCAATTAGCAGAATGTGTAAGTGCGAAATAGGGCGTGATAAGCAAGCACCTGCTGATAGAAGCCCTGGGTTGTCAGCTGCAAGCAGAAACAATATTGGGGAATGCTCAGATTACAGCGATCAAAAATTTCCTTGGATATAGAACAGTTTGACCACAAGTGCTACTTGTCAGATAGAAAGTTTCAAACATTCAAGGACAGTGGAAACACGATGCATCCAAATGCTTGGCTTGAACAATTAAATCGATGTTTTTTACCAATGTGGTTGTTAATGCATTGATTAGAATCTTTCTGGAGACTTCTGGGGGGGAGAGACTGCCCCGAGATTGTGAATGACCATGCAGCAGTGCTTGACGTACAGAGTGCCAAGATGAATTTTTAGGCAGCTATTGATTGAAAACTACAAGAGAGGGTGGAGGTGGGGATAATTATGGGATGTGACTTCGAGAGATCTGGAGCACGTAGCCCCATGAAATTCCTGGAAGGAAAATCGGTTCCTAGAATTGTCTCACAGTCCCTCAGAAATAATCAGATTTTGCTACCAAACGTTATCACCACACTTTCAGCAGATTCTTGCAGGACATAGAGCGGAAGATATAGAGGTCTTTAAGAATCTGCGGCAACAACTATAATTCGTGCAGCTAGGAAACTATAGTTGAAATCGGCCCTATGATTCAGGACGCAATTCTGCAGATCCACAACGACCATATAATGAAAGTAAGAAGGAATGGATTCAAATGAATGGAGGCGACAATTTCCAACAGCCTCAACCGCACGACAACGGATGGAATGGAACTCCACAGCACAGATTTAGACCAGGAGAACCGCCGCAACCGTCAACGGAAGGTCGCTGAAATACGTCCACCCAACCCACCATTTAATCCTGTTGCTGGCTCGTCGTTAAGACACTGATGATCAGCTTGCACAAGTCAAGCAGAAGAAGCTGCCATGCCAGGTGTTTTAGAAAATAAGGATTTACAACGCGCTGAGAAGAACAGATAGGAGTGACCCAGTAGGAATGGAAATTGTCGAGAATATCATGTGGCCAGAAGGTGCTTATCAAGTAGCTTAAGCGGTCCAAAAAGTAAAGAGATTTATGCCATAAGTTTTTAACACTGTATTATGGGCCATTATGCATTCATCGATTCATGCATGCTGATGTCTTTGAGGTTGAATCTCTAAAGTGTTGTCATAGCTCTGTATATGCCTACTGCTTTCGCCTGCAGCCATAAGCACTTCACAGTCGAAAGCTGGCAACAATACTGCAAGCTGTCATGGATCTTGCTATGCTTTCTTGACAGTAGGTATCGTACAGATGCACTGGGCAAAACTATTTTACTGAGGGAGACAAGGTGAGGCAAGCGAGTCCATGAATTACTTCTTCAGCAAGCATTCAGACGGTTACATACTTGCCTCATGTTGCAGCTTCCACTAACGATGTCTCTAGCAGTCGTGGTCGTATCGTGCTCTAAACCAATAAAGTGTGACTTCTATAGGATTGTGGGTAGCCACCATTAATCAACGCAGAAATTTGGATGCCATCATGGTGTATTTACTGTAAATAAACCACAGTAATAACCTTCCGATATTAATAAACATATTTAAATTGGAAAAGACTACGCTTCTAGCCAAACTGGGGTGTCGACTGATTCCCACCTCATTAACCTCTGACTCGGTGCACTGTAAAATTTGTTACGTAACTTTGTACTACTCCGTACTACCTCGTATACTCTCAGATGTGACTGCTCCAATCATTGGAAGAGACTTAGCCTGATATTTTCATATAAAAATTTATTATGACATCCAGTCGCTTAGAAGAATTTCGAGTCCAGAAAGCCTGCCATTTATACCATTACCCAAAATATTAAGTGCCATGTTTGATATACCTCGGAGAGTAAGCCACAGCAAGAGGGCCACAGGATGTTAACCAGCAAACCTAAAGCAGTAACATTTATCGACTTCAAGAAAACAGTTGATTCGGTAAATGGAGAAACAGTAAATTAAATCATTAGAGAATTTGGTTGTAAAGCAAAAGTACGAAAAACTCTAAGAAATACGGTATCTGATGTTAAATTTTTGTGGGAGAAGCATCTCGGTATCTTGTGGAACCCATCATTTAAGTGGAATAAATATGTTAGAATTGGCCGGCCGAAGTGGCCGCGCGGTTCTGGCGCTGCAGTCTGGAACCGCGAGACCGCTACGGTCGCAGGTTCGAATCCTGCCTCGGGCTTGGATGTGTGTGATGTCCTTAGGTTAGTTAGGTTTAACTAGTTCTAAGGTCTAGGGGACTAATGACCTCAGGAGTTGAGTCCCATAGTGCTCAGAGCCATTTGAACCATATGTTAGAATTAAGCGACGAGCATTTAAGGTGCTTTGTTCCTGTGGGTGAATGGGGGTTAATTAGTGTAAATGCTGATTGAAGTTGGTGGTGTGTGTGGTAAAGTATATGTTCTTCTGATTGAGTTAGGTGACGAGTTTTCAAGAATATTTCGACTGACTTCTGTTGCTGGCATAGGCGGTGAAACCGTCAGCAATTGTCCAGTCTCGGATGACGTATGGATATTAAAGTTGTGGTGTACATGTCACAAAGTGTTGTAAGTAGTAAACTGAGAAGTGTTCAAGTCGCACAATGTGCGGTTTTAATTAAGTTTTAGAATGTCGCAAAATCGCGGTCATTCTTTGTCAGAGGTGACTAGGAGGTGTGCTCGAAAAGGAGTTTAGCATTGGTGTTCTTCGTGGAACAGGGTAGTCTTCGCTGGCATGATAGCGCTTTTAGTATTTGGATCTCATCAGTTTATTAAGTTTCCTTTAATTTATGTCTATGGTCACAATCTTTTCTGTTTAACAGATTACCGGTTTCGGTCTTTAATGACCATCATCAGATCTGCAGCAAAAATGGGAAAAATATAAATACACTCGCAAACTGTATTCAGATTAAGAACAATACATAGAGCATATTGAAAAGTAGTACTGAGGAACTAACAAAATTTACATTTGTGCGCTTTAAATGTGAAGAGGCATAAAAACAAAGTGCTAATGCACTGCAGCCATAGTGGCATAGTCAACTGTTAAATGCGGAATCAGCACCAGCATCGTCAAATACATATAAATGACATCACATGCACGAGTCATGTAGTCAGTAAAACTACTGTTTAAAACAAGCTGCCGTACAGTAGCCACAAGATGTTTGTGTACTAAGTTGACCAGATGTCGCTAATGTCAGCATGCACTAGTTTTCAATAATTAATTGAAACAGCGAAAATAAAAGGGGGATGCAATAGTTAAAGTCTGTAATAAGCTTATAAAGTATAAAAAGTGTTACAGTAATAAAAAGCTATAAAAAGATGAACACGACAGAAGTAATATTGTTAAAAAGACGAAGAGTTAAAAAACAGTGGTTGGCATATGCTCTAGTGCCAATATTCCAGGCAATGACATAAATATTAAACACCGTTGATATCATCAGTTTATGTTCCTGAAGTATTAGAATTGGATGCGTAAGTTAAAAGTTCGCCCTACGTTATTATCTTCTTTCACGTATAAGATAAATTATTGAAATAGGGCGAATTTTGGTGAAACACCTTGTAATATGAGCAAGTTTTCTGCCTTTATTCTGGCAACATGGTACTATTCGCGCCTCTCGCCCTTACGTAACCGTCGCGAGTGAACAGAACACGCAGCTCCTGCAGGAACTTGTCTGCAGCTGCAGAGGGACTGCTTCGGAGTGGACCGGTACTGGTTCTGGGGGTCGCGAGGAGAGCGATTTATAGCGCCCGGTGTCGGCCGCTGGCATCGACGTGAAACAACTCCGCGGGAGGATGTGGCTACCGCCTAGCTGATAACGTGAAGCACGGCTCCTGTTGCGGGAGGGAGCTGTTGTGGAATCTCCAGAGTCCGGACCCGGGGCCGCTGCTGCGGTGGCGTCACATCTGAGGTAGCTGGCCGCAGCTGCGGTGAGCGGCCGATGTAGTGCCATCAGGAAGAAAAGGGACACGCTCTGAAAGCGAGCGGGTTTGAAATCCCCATGCGGTAATTGTGATATAGGTCACCCTTCGTTTCCCTATATTGGTCAAGCTGAAGGTCGGAATTATTCTGTTGAGAAGTGAACGACCAATTTCCCGAGCTTGTACAGCGCCTCTGATGGTCGTGTCGCCAGCGGGACTTGAATCTTCATATACCGGAATATTTATATGGTGAAATTGTTTACCTCAAGGACTGGGGGGAGGGGGGGGGGTTGGGGAGGAGACCAAACTGCGAGGTCATGGGTCTCATCGGATTAGGGAAGGACGGGGAAGGAAGCCGGCTGTGCCCTTTCAAAGGAACCATCCCGACATTTGCCTGGAGCGATTTAGGGAAATCACGGAAAACATAAATCAGGATGGCCGGACACGTGATTGAACCGTCGCCTTCCCGAATGCGAGTCAAGTGTGCTAACCACTGGCCACCTCGCTCGGTCAAGGACTGGGCTTCACAGTAAACGTGCTCCGCGAGCAGTCGGTGAGAGCGGACCTGCGAGCAGCGAGTACTGTGCATTCCCTTCATCGTCACAGCGAACAGGTTGGGGAGACTACTGGAGACTCGTGTGAAGGACGAAATCGACCCTGAGGGAAATGCTTGGAGAAATCTAGGTGTATGCACACTCACTGTTGCCTTACAAATCAGTTACTTCAAGCTGCAGACCAGCGCTAGCTGGTTACTGGTTAGCTGCTCGATTATCCCATTCAGTTGTGCTACGAATCCTGATCTTTTCTCCTCACTATTGCTAATGGTCCGTCTGTAGACACATATACCAATAAATTCCGTGGCAAACCTACATCATTTACTCTTTCTTCTTTGCTACTAAGAACGTCACATCAAGCTGTGTGCTTCTAATACCTACACCTTCATAAAGCGCTAATCAATATCCAACAAACTCTTTATAACGATTTTGCAACTAACTCTGAACGTAGCCTGCCGTAATCTGCGTGAGACGTATGATTATCATTTCCGATAACGACACCAAGCGAAATTGGTCTACCGGAAGTGGACATAAATCTTCAGCTGCAAGTACCAAATACACTACTGGCCATTAAAATTGCTACACCACAAAGATGACGTGCTGCAGACGCGAAATTTAAGCAAGAGGAAGAAGACGCTGTGATATGCAAATGATTAGCTTTTCAGAGCATTCAGACAAAGTTGGCGCCGGTGGCGACACCTACAACGTGCTGACATGAGGAAAGTTTCCAACCGATTTCTCATACACAAACAGCAGTTGACCGGCGTTGCCTGGTGAAACGTTGTTGTGATGCCTCGTGTAAGGAGCAGAAATGCGTACCATCACGTTTCCGACTTTGATAAAGATCAGATTGTAGCATATCGCGATTGCGGTTTATCGTATGGCGACATTGCTGCTCGCGTTGGTCGAGATCCAATGAATGTTAACAGAATCTGGAATCGGTGGGTTCAGGAGGGTAATACGGAACGCCGTGCTGGATCCCAGCGGCCTCGTATCACTAGCAGTCGAGATGACAGGCGTCTTATCCGCATGCCTGTAAAGGATCGTGCAGCCACGTCTCGATCCCTGAGTCAACAGACAGCACAACAACCATCTCCACGAACAGTTCGACGACGTTTGCAGCAGCATGGACTATCAGCTCGGATACCATGGCTGCGGTTACCCTTGACGCTGCATCACAGAGAGGAGCGCCTGCGATGGCGTACTCAACGACGAACCTGGGTGCACGAGTGGCAAAACGTCATTTTTCCGGATGAATCCAAGTTCTGTTTACAGCATCATGATGGTCGCATCCGTGTTTGGCGACATCGCGGTGAACGCACATTGGAAGCGTGTATTCGTCATCGCCACACTGGCGTATCACTCGGCGTGATGGTATGGGGTGCCACTGGTTACACGTCTCGGTCACATATTGTCCGCATTGACGGCACTTTGAACAGTGGCTCTACTCTTCATTCGATCCCTGCGAAACCCCACATTTCAGCAGGATAATGCACGACCGCATGTTGCAGGTCTTGTACGGGCCTTTCTGGATACAGAAAATGTTCGACTGCTGCCCTGGCCTGCACATTCTCCAGATCTCTCTCCAATTGAAAACGTCTGGTCAATGGTGGCCGAGCAACTGGCTCGTCAAAATACACCAGTCGTTACTGTTGATGAACTGTGGTATCGTGTTGAAGCTGCATGAGCAGCTGTGCCTGTACACGCCATCCAAGCTCTGTTTGACTCAATGCCCAGGCGTACCAAGGCCGTTTTTACGGCCAGAGATATTTGTTCTGGGTACTGGTTTCTCAGGAACTCTGCACCTAAATTGCGTGAAAATGTAATCACATGTCAGTTCTAGTATAATATATTAGTCCAATGAATATCCGTTTATCATCTGCATTTCTTCTTGGTGTAACAATTTTAATGGCTAGTAGTGTCCTCTTTCAATAAATAACCATCCGTGAAAGGGTTCAAGGACTTTGCTAAACATAGTGCAGTTTTGTAACCCATCTCAAAGGCATTTGATGTTTCTTTCTTCCCTTCTTCCTCGTCAACTCTTGCACACGTTTTGAAGTTGTAAGGGTTGTGCGTCTTACACCACACTAAAGATTTTTGTGTGTAAAATGATAAAGTTCGTCGCACGCCAGATTGAAGAGCAATGATACTGTCGCTGTTACACAATGCCGGCAGTCCAATCTGACCCTCCGTTATTCCACAGTTGGCACCTCTCTCCTACTGCCGCGACAGCAAGATACGTGCGCATTTCCTCAGTCCCCACTGCGCCGCAACTGGTCTGCTCGCGAGCAAGAGCGTGAGTAGGCGCGACTACTGATGCTCAAAATCAGCGAGTTGTTGATCACTGGCTTGGGAAGTGTATTTCCCTGGTAAAGGAAGCAATGCTTCGTTATCAGGCAGTGCGCCAGCGGTAAAAATAAAACCTCAGATCGCTCCGCAGAGAATAAGGGAGCGGTAGTCTGTAACACTTACGATGGTTATCTGTCTGCTGATCGGGATGTTAAAGCTTGGAGGTCTCTGCGTGATCTAGCGGGATGGAGATCTAGTAGTTTACGTAGTAAGCTGCGACTCATTTTGCAACTACATGTATGAGTTCATACATGATTCTGAACACAGTTTTATGCCCTGAAATATACCCAGAGACATTGAATATGATGCACTGAACCGCACTCTGACTTTTAGCTAGCAACTGGAGACGGCAAGCTTACGAAAAGTGGGGAATACCACAGAATGTTGGGGATGTACATGTCCAAAGTAAAATAAATCGCACCTTACCGGTCCGATTTGTGCAAGAATAAATGTCTTTTCGTCTTTTATCTACATTACCTAATAAACCTAAAACATTGAGGTTGTGTGGTGAATGTGATGAACTGGAATTACGTCACCTCGGTGGCAGATTAGCTTGGGGGACTACATCAGCATCAACTTACCTGGATTGCCTTAAAACATTTCAAAACAATAAATACTAGCGGGGCACGCATGTGCAATGTATCCCGTGTCCAAATGAAACGTAAGAGTAAGAAACACGTTTCCTTTCCAAAACAAATTAACGTGGAGGCAAATACATGAGCTGGAAATGGTACTACTTTGAAATATACACTCCTGGAAATTGAAATAAGAACACCGTGAATTCATTGTCCCAGGAAGGGGAAACTTTATTGACACATTCCTGGGGTCAGATACATCACATGATCACACTGACAGAACCACAGGCACATAGACACAGGCAACAGAGCATGCACAATGTCGGCACTAGTACAGTGTATATCCACCTTTCGCAGCAATGCAGGCTGCTATTCTCCCATGGAGACGATCGTAGAGATGCTGGATGTAGTCTTGTGGAACGGCTTGCCATGCCATTTCCACCTGGCGCCTCAGTTGGACCAGCGTTCGTGCTGGACGTGCAGACCGCGTGAGACGACGCTTCATCCAGTCCCAAACATGCTCAATGGGGGACAGATCCGGAGATCTTGCTGGCCAGGGTAGTTGACTTAACCTTCTAGAGCACGTTGGGTGGCACGGGATACATGCGGACGTGCATTGTCCTGTTGGAACAGCAAGTTCCCTTGCCGGTCTAGGAATGGTAGAACGATGGGTTCGATGACGGTTTGGATGTACCGTGCACTATTCAGTGTCCCCTCGACGATCACCAGTGGTGTACGGCCAGTGTAGGAGATCGCTCCCCACACCACGATGCCGGGTGTTGGTCCTGTGTGCCTCGGTCGTATGCAGTCCTGATTGTGGCGCTCACCTGCACGGCGCCAAACACGCATACGACCATCATTGGCACCAAGGCAGAAGCGACTCTCATCGTTGAAGACGACACGTCTCCATTCGTCCCTCCATTCACGCCTGTCGCGACACCACTGGAGGCGGGCTGCACGATGTTGGGGCGTGAGCGGAAGACGGCCTAACGGTGTGCGGGACCGTAGCCCAGCTTCATGGAGACGGTTGCGAATGGTCCTCGCCGATACCCCAGGAGCAACAGTGTCCCTAATTTGCTGGGAAGTGGCGGTGCGGTCCCCTACGGCACTGCGTAGGATCCTACGGTCTTGGCGTGCATCCGTGCGTCGCTGCGGTCCGGTCCCAGGTCGACGGGCACGTGCATCTTCCGTCGACCACTGGCGACAACATCGATGTACTGTGGAGACCTCACGCCCCACGTGTTGAGCAATTCGGCGGTACGTCCACCCGGCCTCCCGCATGCCCACTATACGCCCTCGCTCAAAGTCCGTCAACTGCACATACGGTTCACGTCCACGCTGTCGCGGCATGCTACCAGTGTTAAAGACTGCGATGGAGCTCCGTATGCCACGGCAAACTGGTTGACACTGACGGCGGCGGTGCACAAATGCTGCGCAGCTAGCGCCATTCGACGGCCAACACCGCGGTTCCTGGTGTGTCCGCTGTGCCGTGCGTGTGATCATGCTTGTACAGCCCTCTCGCAGTGTCCGGAGCAAGTATGGTGGGTCTGACACACCGGTGTCAATGTGTTCTTTTTTCCATTTCCAGGAGTGTAGAAAGGTCTTGATAGCCCAATTCATTATTAAGGTTTTCGCGTTTCAAAATGTCGTCCTCAGACTGAAGCTGCGGAATAAAGCGTGCAAGAAAATTAACGATAGCAAATATGTACATAATAACATAAGTATGCCACCTTAGCATTCCATGTACAGAAATTTCAATCAGTATCGTACTTACATGAAATCAAACTTTGGCACAAAGCTCACGAAAGTGAGCGCATCGACTTAATACAATACAGCTCTCAACTCTTGTAGGCATATTTGACATTGCCGTTGTCTATTCGAATAGAACCAGTGCCGAACTAGGTGTGGCGATTAAGATATAAAAGAAATAAACAAAGGCCGGTGGGTACCGCTAGCATTAACCATAGGAAGCAAGTCAAAGAGTAACTTTACAAAGAACTATACATTGCGATTAAGTCATGTCAGGACCTCGTAAAACAACTTGCCAAAGGTACATTTATGCTACTTTTATGGAGAAGAAATTTATACACTGACAGCATGAGATGTACGTCGTTAGATAGCACCGTGAACGACGGTACAGTAATCAGAACAACAAATAACAGATAAGGTACAATATAAACATTGATGGTTACCATATGGACCTATAGCTGTACGGAATGCACTGTGAACATATATAACAGTATGGAAATGTAGAACTATATGTAATAAAGTAACTTCTTTAAATCGGTAGCGAAACACAAACGTTCAACTTTCGTAAGGTTAACCACAATATAATGTACATGTAATGCAGCTATATTCGATACGAGAAGTTAAATTTGCTGTACGCACAATGGGGAACGCTTGGCGAAAATATTTCTTGGCTTCTGTCCTGCTTCATACCTTTATCGCCTGCGTAAGTTACCTCTGGTCTTAAACGAAACATTGATATTAGCCTTTTTCAACGTTTCGTAATTTTGTCACAGTGGGGGGCCATTGTAGTTCAGACCAACGAAAAGACCTTTTTTATTCTCTTTTTTGACTATCTTGTATTTCCTCTTCTGTACAGTATAAAACAACTTACGAATACGTCAGTTTTAATAGTGCAATCAAGATCTTTCTTTGTACCAAATCTGAATGGTCGCCTGCCTCTACCATGGATGTATTTCTCCATAAACTAATGGAGTTTGTGCCTCGTTGCCTGTAACTGAGGTGAAGAGGTGGTATCTTTTTAGGCTGAAGGCATCGAAGGCCTTCATATAAGTGCGATTTAATAAGAAATGTTTATCTTATAGTATCACACCGAACTATGCAAAAATTAAGCTTAAAGATCGTTCAGGAAATTTTCCTAAGATAATACGTAGGCCTCAAGTCAAAAGTTATTTTCGTGATGCAGATAGGATAAAAGCCATTATGATTCAGAAAGCGTTCGCTCTTCAGTGTTATCTATGAAGCTGAGCCCTCAGGTAGACTTCCGTAACGTTAGAAAATTGTTATCTGATGCTAATGAGTATGAAGAAGATATGGTATTTCATAGTTAGAAACGCAACCTCTGCAGACCCTGCGATTATTAGAAATATGATGCTTGCCATAGAACGAACGTTCATAAATTTGCAGATCGCGTAGTTGATGTTTCTAACAATAGATATTTTCCTCCGATGAATTAAATATCTTGCATAAGGGTCTGAAGCTTAACCTCGCTCCTCGTATGAATAAACAGCTTTTAAAAATACTATCAGGGAGGTTAAAACAGCATGTGAGTATGCTAAGCTATCTAAATGTCAACAAATCGAAATCGCAGTAGCGACAAATGTGGCACTCAGAGGTTTTAACACATTATCAAAGAATTATATGGACTGTAATCGTATTTTAAAACAGCTTAATACAAATTTCCATGACGAGCATATTATTGTTGCAAAATCAGATAAAGGTAACCCTGTGGTTGTCTCTGACACAGATTACGTAACGAACTGAAAAATTCTCCAAGGGTACAGGAACAGTTGAAATGGAACCAACATGATGAATTATTTTCGCAATGACCTAAAGGCATTTGTTGAAAACAGTAACTTGTTGTTTCAAACTGATTTAGAGAAGAAAAGTATTATTATGATGAACCCAAAAATACGAAATCCCAGATCTCAATTCAAGTTATATAAGCAACTTTCGCCCATGTGGCCTATTGTTAATAATTGTTTCAGCCATAATTACGAACTTAACAGAATTTCAAACAAAAAATTAAAAGAAGCCTATTTTTCCGAAGACGTTTAGTGTAAAAAATTTCTATGAATTAATGGACAAACTCAAAACTCTTCAAGTACCAGATGGTGCCCGTTCAACTTCACTGCATATTGCTAACTTATGTATACCGCTTAATGAAACCCTTGATATAATAGAAGGAATTTATTGGACCATAATGTGCTTTTCCATGGAGAGCTTGTGGAATTAATTGAGTTTCTAGAACTGTCCTTGTCTTGCAACCTCTTTACCTTCAATGACAAATTCTACGCACGCCCAAACGGCTTAGTTATGGGTAATCCAATTGCCGGTACTCTGGGAGAGATTTTGGAATGCAGATTTATCGAATCACATTCAAAGTTCGTACCAAAAATTAAAATATATCATTTGATGTAGATGGCATATTGCTATTGTATGAGGGGTGTGATTAGGATATTACTAACTTATGCGCCATTTTAGTACTTTGCTCCCTAATACTAAATTCACCTTCCAAGTGGAGCCGGCGGCGGTGGCCGTGCGATTCTAGGCGCTCCAGTCCGGAGCCGCGCTGCTGCTGCGGTCGCAGGTTCGAATCCTGCCTCGGGCATGGGTGTGTGTGATGTCCTTAGGTTAGTTAGGTTTAAGTAGCTCTAAGTTCTAGGGGACTGATGACCACAGCAGTTGAGTCCCATAGTGCTCAGAGCCATTTGAACCATTTTTTCCAAGTGGAAGTTAACGAGTCACTAAATTATTTAGGTATTTCTATTACAAGGAAATATAATAATCTGACCTCCCGATTGTTTCACAAACCCACTTGCACCGATGATGTAATAGGCAAAGATCCATGTCATCCGAACACCTGCAAATGGGTTATTTTTTCTCCATGATGCACAGAATTTTGAGGTTAGATATAAATGAGGAAGCAAGGTATAATAAATTGCAGACTATTATTTAAGTATTTGTAGAAAATGGATAAAATACTAAAAGTATTCATAAACTGTTTTATTCTATACAGAAGAAGAAATTAAAGGTAGTCAAAAAGAGGATGAAAGAGGTCGTTTAGTTAGTCCAACCTACAATGGCCCCGTGAGAAAAATTGCAAAAGTTTTGAAAATGGCTAATGTCAATGTTTCGTTTAAAACGAGAGGTAGTTTACACAAGCAATTAAGGGGACCTGGACTTAAAAGAACTGAAATTTTCGAAAACATTTTTTGTCACCATCTGAAAGACAATTTTATCCCGTTTCAAAAATTTATTTTTTATCTACTTTTCAGTTGTTGATCCGGTCTTAAACGCTCGTTTAACAAATGTCTGCAAACCAGCCACACCCATGCAACAGGCAAGGAATATCACCATAAACATTTCTTGCCTGCCACAGTAATGGAAACGATGAAGCCAATATACAGGGACCTTGCAGATACAAAATTACTTAGCAAATGTCTACATAGTCGTACATAAAATCCTAATGAGAGTTTCAACAGCTGCTCGTGGCAACGAGTACCAAAAACAGCGTTTGTTGGATGGACAGTACTCAAAATGGGTGTGATTGATGCTGTCAAATGTTTCAATGATGGTGTAATCAGCGGCACAAAAGTAATGGACAAATTAGGCATCCAGCCAAGAAATAATAGATGCTCTGACTGCCATAGATCGTCAGTGGATGGTTGAAGCTGAAAGAGCTGTGGAAGCCACCACTTAAGAGTCCAGAGTGAGGAAAAGGCTCCTGAAGAAGTCTACAGAGGATAGAGAAGCAGCTGGCCAGCAAGATTATGCTGCTGGAATGTTCTGAAAGAGGCATACGGTGAGTCAAAAACACTGTGAACATTCTTTTCCCATTTTCTCGAAACTACATTTTCAGAACATTAGGTACATATAACTTCACAATGGTTTTATCCATGTTCACCAAATTTCTCTCAAATGAAGAATGGGATAGTATCTTTGTATTATGCCTAATACATCGCAGAAATCATCTATGTTTGTCATTTTGTATATAATTTTAGCGGTATTTTTTAGATAAAATAGTAATGTGGTATAATAAGGGTTTTTCTATTTCCTCAGATATACTCCAAACCACAAAACGAGAGACAGAATGTGTTCCTATGAATGTTAACAGCACCCTGTCACAGTTTGAATGCTGTTAGACTGATGATTGTCCAGAAAATGGCACCAGAATGGGAACGCGTGTTATAGAAACATCTATTAGGCAAAATACATAATTCTTAAACTATAACAGATATTTCAATAAATTTCCTTTTACAGCTTGAGTTAATGTCATTCATTGTTAGTAAAAAATGACAACTTCCTCCGCATTGTAGATCAAGAGTAATGTGCACTGAGAGGTATAAAAATGCAGCCCGTTCACGTCCAGGTCCCCGTAAGGCATGAGGTAGGACAGAAACCAAGAAATATTTTTAGTAAACAAGGTGTATATAAGAAACAATGTGAAGAGTGCGATAACTTATATGTTGGTAAGACGGGGAGAGATTTCAGTACTAGATACAGGGGGACTAATACACCAATAATGCCAGTGCTTTTCAAAAGTATTTGGAAATAAAGAAGTATAGCTCGTTGGCTATAGTCTAAGGACTTGAGGTATTGCACGTCGCCCCTTATAATCGTCTCGTAGTGGAACCTGGTGGTCAAGGGAAGGCAGGATTCGGTTACGTTTGTGGACGGGGCCGTAATCAGTTACTACTGGTTGCCTTTTACAGTTACACACAATTTATTTTAAACCAGTGATTGCAGACTCAACAATAAATAGAAAAATACCACACGTTATTAATGAAGGAATAAACAACTGTGTAAATAAAAGTGTTTTCAGTGAGGTACAATTTAGCAAATCACCATTAAATACAGCTACAGCAGATTATGTTTTAAAGCAAGCCACTGTGATGGCAGTAAATTAAGAATTGTTCAAAACTTGCTGCAATTTACAAATTAGGTATTGAAATATTAAAGGCAAGTCGCCACAAACAGAACAGAAGGAATCAGACGCCAGGAATGGCAGTAAATAAGGTTTTAAAGGCT
The DNA here is from genome assembly GCF_021461385.2 of Schistocerca piceifrons. NCBI lineage: Eukaryota > Metazoa > Arthropoda > Insecta > Orthoptera > Acrididae > Schistocerca > Schistocerca piceifrons. The sequence goes on from NC_060138.1 coordinate 719,506,209, forward strand.
TACTACATAAATACAAATACCAAATTAGAATTTTAAGGCAAGTGACCACAATCACGGCTGAAGGTCTTACACGCCAAGAATAGTAACAAATTAATAATTGTTTAAGAACCCGTTGCAATTAACAGCTTACAGGTGCTGAAATATTAAAGGTAAGTCGCGACAAACACAGCAGAAGGCATCAGACGCCGGCAGTGGCAGTATATAAGGTTTTAAGGCTTATTGCTTAAATAGAAATACCAAATTTGAATTTTAAAGCAAAAGACCACAATCACGGCTGAAGGCCTTACACGCCAGGAACGGCAATAATATAAAAAATTTAGAAACCTGCTGTAAAACAGCAAATACAATAGCAAAGGTTAACTAAAAAAACAAGCAACTGATCACCAAACGAGTGAAATAAGATTGATGGTAAACTTTGTAACACAACCCTGAACACTACACTGCTATATTTATTCCAGAAGGCAACCAGAACTACTAACTAGACATATATAACCTTTAATGTAGGCATTACAAGGTATTGTAATAAATAATACAATAAAACACAAGGACCAGTGCATAAGTTCCTTAAAGGGTACTGAGGCAGATTATACCCGCAGAAGGCGTGGACTGAAGGAGCGTTACACTGAAGTACTGGCCGAGACCTACTTGGATTGAAATGCACTCATCTTTAAGCTTGCTGGATCCGGTTTATGGCGAGATCGTGCACCCTTGTGAGCACAGCCCTTCCATCCGGCAGTCCATGTGTGCCGCCAGCGGTCCCGGCGTGTTCCCGCACTGCGAGGACCTCGCTCCTCCTGAGTCCCCAACCGAACTCGCCCACTCACACGACCCGGAAAAACAGTGACGTCGCCCCAAAGACAGGGCAATCGATAACCGCCGCTGCTGCCACTAGCGGACAAGACATGCTTGCGAAACTGAGGGGCGCCAGTCAACACGAGAAGAAGATAAATAACCTTGCCAACCTAACGAGACTGTCTGGCCTCCAAGAGAGGGTGGAAACCTACAAACAGCACCAACGTGAGCTGCAACTGTAGACTTTTTTTTCTTAAGGGAATATACACATTTTGGCGCTAACACACAAATATGAAGACATAATGACAATGATTTTAAAATAATGATGAAATTTGAGGATTGTGGAAGACTAACATAATAAGGCTGGCTGAACAGTTTAAAAGTGATAAATACTTGGCTGGATGGCACAGTTCAAAAACCACGTGAGGCACATTAAAATACTCGACAATGCACTGGAACGATACCGAACATCACAGACGAGACACTGACTGTTAGAAACGGAGCACTGCACACTTTTACTAAAACTCGAAAGACCTGCCTTGGGATGGTAGACGAAAGGAAAAGTAGTTACGAAGGAAGAGAGGAGAGTGACAGGGATGGGAACTGAGAGCTAGTGTGAGATGGCAATAACAGTGAGATAGGGATAGCCGCTTGTGTGACAGGTGAGATGGGTAGCTGGCACTGGTATCTGTCAAAAAGGGAGTGGGGAACGACTGGGAGGGGGGAAGAGGAGGAGGTGTGGGACGGGGAAGAGGATGAGGAGGGAGCTCTGAGGGGGGGGGGATGGAGGGGAGGATTCAGAGTTGGTAGGAAGGGTATATTTTGGGGTGGAGTTCATGATCTTGGAAAGGGAGACGATTGGAATTTCTTTGGGAGAGGATGTGGAGGGTGTGCTGATGGAGCGTTGGTGGGATGTGTAGGTAGAGGCATGGCTGCACCCTAGGATTGGAGAGGAGAGTGGACACAATAGGATTGTTGGAGTAGTTGCAGGTAGTGTAGAAAACCGAAGGCGTCATATGTGAGTGAGAAGAGGAAGAAATGTGACGAATTGGTACAGTTTCCTTCTACATCTATATCTACATTTATAGTCCGCAAGCCACCCAACGGTGTGTGGCGGAGTTCACTTTACGTGCCACTGTCATTACCTCCCTTTCCTGTTCCAGTCGGGTATGGTTCGCGGGAAGAACGACTGCCGGAAAGACTCCGTGCGCGCTCGAATCTCTCTAATATTACATTCGTAATCGCCTCGGGAGGTATAAGTAGGGGGAAGCAATATATTCGATGCCTCATCCAGAAACGCACCTTCTCGAAAGCTGGACAGCAAGCTACACCGCGATGCAGAGCGCCTCTCTTGCAGAGTCTGCCACTTTAGTTTGCTAAACATCTCCGTAACGCTATCACGTTTACCAAATAACCCTGTGACGAAACGTGCCGCTCTTCTTTGGATCTTCTCTATCTCCTCTGTCAACCCGACCTGGTACGGATCCCACACTGATGAGCAATACTCAAGTGTAGGTCGAACGAGTGTTTTGTAAGCCACCTCCTTCGTTGATGGACTACATTTTCTAAGGACTCTCCCAATGAATCTCAACCTGGTACCCGCCTTACCAACAATTAATTTTATATGATCATTCCACTTCAAATCGTTCCGCACGCATACTCCCAGATATTTTACAGAAGTAACTGCAACCATTGTTTGTTCCGCTATCATATAATCATACAATAAAGGATCCTTCTTTCTATGTATTCGCAATACATTATATTTGTCTATGTTAAGGGTCAGTTGCCACTCCCTGCACCAAGTGCCTATCCGCTGTAGATCTTCCTGCATTTTCCTGCAATTTTCTAATGCTGCAACTTCTCTGTATACTACAGCATCATCTGCGAAAAGCCGCATGGAACTTCCGACACTATCTACTAGGTCATTTATATATATTGTGAAAAGCAATGATCCCATAACACTCCCCTGTGGGACGCCAGACGTTACTGTAACGTCTCTAGTGGTCTCTCCATTGAGAACAACATGCTGTGTTCTGTTTGCTAAAAACTCTTCAATCCAGCCACACAGCTGGTCTGATATTCTGTAGGCTCTTACTTTGTTTATCAGGCGACAGTGCGGAACTGTATCGAACGCCTTCCAGAAGTCAAGGAAAATGGCATCTACCTGGGAGCCTGTATCTAATATTTTCTGGGTATCATGAACAAATAAAGCGAGTTGGGTGTCACACTATCGCTGTTTCTGGAATCCATGTTGATTCCTACAGAGTAGATTCTGGATTTCCAGAAACGACATGATACGCGAGCAAAAAACATGTTCTAAAATTCTACAACAGATCGACGTCAGAGATATAGGTCTATAGTTTTGCGCATCTGCTCGACAACCCTTCTTGAAGACTGGGACTACCTGTGCTCTTTTCCAATCATTTGGAACCTTCCGTTCCTCTAGACACTTGGGGTACACGGCTGTTAGAAGGTGGGCAAGTTCTTTCGTGTACTCTGTGTAGAATCGAATTGGTATCCAATCAGGTCCAGTGGACTTTCCTCTGTTGAGTGATTCCAGTTGCTTTTCTATTCCTTGGACACTTATTTCGATGTCAGCCATTTTTTCGTTTGTGCGAGGATTTAGAGAAGGAACTGCAGTGCGGTATTCCTCTGTGAAACAGCTTTGGAAAAAGGTGTTTAGTATTTCAGCTTTACGCGTGTCATCCTCTGTTTCAATGCCATCATCATCCCGGAGTGTCTGGATATACTGTTTAGAGCCACTTTCTGATTTAACGTAAGACCAGAACTTCCTAGGATTTTCTGTCAAGTCGGTAAATAGAATTTTACTTTAGAATTCACTGAACGCTTCACGCATAGCCCTCCTCACACTAACTTTGACATAGTTTAGCTTCTGTTTGTCTGAGAGTTTTTGGCTGCGTTTAAACTTACAGTGAAGCTCTCTTTGCTTTCGCAGTAGTTTCCTAACTTTGTTGTTGAACCAGGGTGGGTATTTCCCGTCCCTCAAAGTTTTACTCGGCACGTACCTGTCTAAAACGCATTTTACTATTGCCTTGAACTTTTTCCTTAAACACTCAACATTGTCAGTGTCGGAACAGAAATTTCCTTGAGTAGGAAGTAAGCGGATGCAGAAGGCGAGTCAGAAAGCATGGCATTCAAGGATCTGGAGGGACTTAACAGAACTTGGGGGCGTGGGAGACAGATATCCAGGCGACATTGACGCAGTAACGAATGAGGTGGATCAGGAATTTGTATATGTGAAGGATAGTGGAGGGATGTAGCCTCCTTCTTCGACCAATTAGTAGTTTTAGTCTATTATGGGCTTCCTGTTGAATGGTTAGTAAGTGAGGTTTCCCTGTTACTTGCCGATCAAAGGTTAGTACAAGGTATTTTAATATGTTAGTGCGCTGGGTAGGATGAAGTATAAGTCATAGAGACAGAAGGTGTATGTGGTACGTCCTGTAACAATAACTGGGTGGTGCGTTCTATAACTATTGCCTGGGTTTTGGAGAGGTTAATCTTGAGGAGCCATTGGTTACACCAGGGGGTAAACTGATTAAGGTGGAGTTGGAGGGATATTTGGGAATCTTGGAGCGCAGTATAGAAAAAAAAGCAGTGTCATCACGTATACTGAAGAAGGTGGACAGAAGGAGATGGTTATCACCTGTCGACAGTATATAAGAGGTCAAGGAGAGGGGAGAGAACAGAATCTTGTGGCACTCCTGCGGTGGGGTGGAAAGTAGAGGAAACAGTGTTGTTAACAGTGACGATAGGCGAGTGGGGAGAAAGGATGCTTTAAGGTGATATAGTTGACTGGAAGTGCATACACTATGTGATAAAAAGTATGTGGACACCCGCAAAAACATACGTTTTTCCAATTAGGTGCATTGTGCTGCCATCTACTGCCAGGTATTCCATATCAGCGACCTCAGTAGTCATTAGACATCTTGAGAGAGCAGAATCAGTCGCTTTGCAGAACTCATGGACTACGAACCTGATCAGTTTATTGGGCGTCACTTGTGTCATACATCTGTACACTCCTAAACATCCCTAGGTCCACTGTTTCCGACGTGATAGTGAAGTGGAAACGTGAATAGACACGTACAGCACAAAAGCGTACAAGCCGACCACATCTGTTGACTGACAGAGACCACCGACAGCTGAAAAGGGTCGTAATGTGTAATAGGCAGACATCTATCCAGTCAATCACACAGGAATTCCAAACTGCATCAGAACCCACTGCAATTACTATGGCAGTTAGGCAGGAGGTGAGAAAACTTTGATTTCGTGGTTGAACGGCTGCTCATAAGCCGCACATCACGCCCGTATACCCTTTGGTGTAAGGAGCATAAACATTGGACGATTGAACAGTGGAAAAACGTTGTGTGGAGTGACGAATCACGGTTCACAATGTGGCGTTCCGGTGGCAGGATGTGGGAATGGCGAATGCCCAGTGAACGTCATCTGCCAGCGTGTGTAGTGCCAACAGCAAAATTCAGAGGCAATGGTGTTACAGTGTGGTAGTGTTTTCCATTCGCGGGGGGGGGGGGGGGGGAGGGCTTGCACCCCTTGTTGTTTTGCGTGGTACTATCACAGCACAGGCCTACATTGATGTTTTAAGCACCTTCTTGCTTCCCACTGTTGAAGGACAATTCGGGGATGGCGACTGCATCTTTCAACAGGATCGAGCACCTGCTCATAGTGCACAGCCTGTGGCGGACTGGTTACACGACAATAACATGTCTGTAATGGACTAACCTACACAGAGTCCTGACCTGAATCCTATAGAATACCTTTGGGATGTTTTGGGACACCGACTTTGTGCCGAACCTCGCCGACCGACATTGATACCTCTCGTCAGGGTAGCACTCCCGAATAATGGGCAGCCACTCCCCAAAAAACTTACCAGCATCTGATTGAAAGTATGCCTGCGAGAGAGGAAGTTATCATCAGGGCTAAGGGTAGGCCAACACCATATTGAATTCCAGCATTACCGATGGAGGGCGCCACGAACTTGAGAGTCATTTTCAGCCAGGTATCCGGATACTTTTGATCACATAGTGTAAGTCTGGAGTTTGAAAATGAGTCCAGAGTGCGATATGCGGTCATATGCTTTCTCTAGGTCAAGGGAGACAAAGATGGGGGATTTACGATTGTTGAGCTGTGGGGATAGGAAATGGGTGAGTTGGTCATCAGCAGCAAAGGAGGGACAAAATAGGAAGCAGATGTGTTGGTGCAAATGGCAGTAGATGCGTTGGATGTGGATGGATTCCAAGACCTTGGTAAACACTGAACTTGGTGTAACACTGATCCAAGAACTAAACTGTGGTTGGTTGGCAATAGACTAGGGAACCTAACTGGAATTTACGTGTAAATGAGACTGGCTGCTGTGATTGGAAGAAAGCCAATTTAGGCAGGTGCCCTCTGCTGTATCGTTCCATTGATTGGTCTCTCGTGTCAAAATATAATTCAGTATGCAATGGATTGCGAGTACAAGGCTGCTATGAAAAACGATGGTCATGAAAACGATTGATAGGCTTCTGAATTTGGCGAAGCTGGGTAACGTTGCCAATATAGCCAGTGAAAAATGAGATGCTGTTGTCTGCGTGCTGGTGCTGCCAAAGTGTCGTACTGCAGGAGATGACCCCACGTCCCCCGTTAATTGTCTCATGTTCACGAAAATATGAAGTTTCGCCTGGGTATCCGGACGTGTTTACAACTAACTACCCTCTCTGAAGAAACGTAAGAGCCCTAACAATTGTACTCCGCGACGATCGAGAAGCAAATATATGCTATCATGGCCCAACAATGGTTACCGTGCCAATAGTGTTTTCTAGCAAGAGACTTCTGTTCTCCAAAAAAAAATGCCTGGAAGTCCTGCAGCAAAACCCCTGGCTCATTTCACAAGATGAGGGAACCTTCCTAGTGAAAACAAGCTCCGTCTCGTCCATAAAACGATTTAGTGGGCGCTCTTTTGGCGACCCACGGCGGCATCTAAGAAATGCGACATTCGAAGAAATTCGTCGCCCCGTCTCACAAGGTACACTGTTCTTGTAATAAACACATTAGCTTGGCTCCAGCCCAACGCAGCTTTACCTAGACCCGCTCATGGGATAAGGAGACCAGACACATCCACTAATTAATAAAGCGGTTAGGCTGGCGCCAGAATGCCCAGCGCCGCCAGTTTTTAAGAGTCATTTTGCATTGAGCCACGGTGTTCCCACCCTCTTACTTGGCCGCTAGCGGAACAAGGCCGTCCGCCAAATGGTGGCCCATAAACCACTGCCCTCCAGGGCCCACGGCCAGCTTTGGTGACTACAAAGGAATCCATGAACTTGCTTGCTGCTCGGGGAAAGTTCTAATGCTGCCCCTAATGCAGTGGTCACCTCCAGCGTTCAAAAATATGTCTCTATAACCGAGTCTAATTCTACTACTGCCACTCAAGTCGTGCAAGTATTGTGAGATCGGTCAGTGGTTTACCCTAACCCTAATAGTTCATCAGGTTAATATCAATCAGGGAAGTGCCTGACAGGTATTACCACGGCAGTGGCCTGCCCGGAAGGCAACGCCATCTTTCAGAGGTATCAGTGGCTTACCCACTTAATTGTACTGGTCACGTGGCAGTGCTTATGGAGCAGCCAGCTGGCTTAGAAAATAACAAGTTCTTTCTATAACACAGCAACCAAACTCTTAGAACATGTCCCATTTTACGCCAACTGTAAAGCCAGACAACCTTTTGCATACAGATATTAAAAATACAGTCTTGCAAGTAGCCAATAAGCCCAAAGTTCGAAAGCAAATTTCAATACTTTAAAGCAATTAAGACTTTTCATTGTAACTTTAACGATCAAATGATTTAAGTAGGAAGCTTTCTGAATACTCTAGCAGAGCGCAAAGCAGTAAAAGCACAGCTCTTTATAGGGTTAAGATAAAATTACACCTTTAGAGTATAACTAATGGGGCATTGTATAATCTGAGCTGCTTGCCCACCCAGTTGATCAGAGGTAACCAGTACGTAATCAAGTACTGCAAGAACAACCTTTACCAGTAATTTGGTTGACTCACAATTGGGTCTTAAATAAACGAATATTATTCCAGAAAAATTTCTGGGATGCAAGCTCTACACAGTGTGAACAATATACACGGCCGGCCGCGGTGGTCTAGCGGTTTTAGGCGCACAGTCCGGAACCGCTTGACTGCTACGGTCGCAGGTGCGAATCCTGCCTCGGGCATGGATGTGTGTGATGTCCTTAGGTTAGTTAGGTTTAAGTAGTTCTAAGTTCTAGGGGACTGATGACCACAGATGTTAAGTCCCATAGTGCTCAGAGCCAGCCAATACACACGGCTTTCGTAAGGTAGAGAAAGTAAATTACGCAGTAGACAAAGGTAGTATTTTTAAGAACAACGGCGCCCACAGGGCGAGGAACTCCCACACACAAACGCGACAGCACATTTGAGGTACCACTGCTCAACGCAAAAGTCGTAAAGGGCCACCCAGCAGTTGATCGTACAAGAACGATCCTGAATGCGAAAAGACCTTACCCATCAGAATTCAGACAGTTGAAGGTGGCAGCGCCCGATAGGATTCTTGTCATATGATAGGATGCAGACCGTCGTATTCAGGCCTTTGCACTGTCCTCTAGATGTAGCACTGTCCTCTAGACGTAGCAAAGTGAAGTCTCACGCCACGTCGCCCACTCGGGAGCATTGCTTCCGCACTCGGCCAAAATGAACTGCGGGCTCTCACGGCCTACCACCGACCACGGCACAACCAGTACTGCAAGGCCGACGACTGACAGGGTCGCTGCCCTCTGGTGCCAGCGTAACTTCCACTGCGTCTCACTGCTGCGTCGACTCCCCTTAGAACCGTTCCGCGTGCGCCTAAATAGATGATCGAAGTTATGACTAATGGAATGGAGAAGATGTCAGAAAGATAGGACGCCAAGTGATTGACTTTCCTCAGGTTATCAGGTAAGGAAAGATTGTCTTGAAGGATCGGTTAGTGAGGGACGTTGTGAGTGTCAGTAAGTCGGTGAAATGCTTTCCAGTACTTGGAAGAGTTAATGGGGAGTGTAGCATTGAGACTGGTGCATGCCTGTCACCAGCCCCGGCGTTTCTTGGCATTGAGTAAAGTGTCGCTGTAGCTGCCGGTGGCGTGTGTTTGCCGGTCTCGAGGCCATAGGAAGGAGCGACGTAAGCAGCGGGATTCATGGAGGAGGAGTACGACCTGTGGTGAGAGAGAGGGGCGATGAGTATATAGCATCTGGCAAGATCTGCTGCAGGAAGGCTGTGGCATGCGTTAGATAATTGGGTTGCTGGAAGTGGTTTCCTATCTGTGGATATCCAGTAGGCATTCCATTTGGTATGGGAATAGTCATGGACAAGTTTTGTATGGAGACTGGGGTGCGATTCATAGATTCATGGGGGGGGGGGGGGGGTAGGATATGGTGAGGAGGACGAGTAGGTGGTCATTTCCAGTTGGGTCGAGGACTTGTGCAGTGATGTGTCCAAGGAGGTTGGGAGAAGCTAGGTAGCACGACATCCAGGGTGGTGTTGCGTTCAGGACGGGCGTACTGTGGATTGGGAACAACATCACCTTGGATGCAGTCCACAAACTGATGCCACTAAGGGAGTTTTGCGGGGGTTTCGACCATGGAGGTCGGCGACGATAATATACACTACTGGCCATTAAAATTGCTACACCACAAAGATGACGTGCTACAGACGAGAAATTTAACAGACATGAAGAAGATGCTGTGATATGCAAATAATTAGCTTTTCAGAGCATTCACACAAGGCTGGCGCCGGTGGCGACACCTACAACGTGCTGACATGAGGGAAGTTTCCATCCGATTTCTCATACACAAACAGCAGTTGATCGGCGTTGCCTGGTGAAACGTTGTGATGCCTCGTGTAAGGAGAAGAAATGCGTACCATAACGTTTCCGACTTTGATAAAGGTCGGATTGTAGCCTATCGCCATTGCGGTTTATCGTATAGCGACATTGCTGCTCGCGTTGGTCGAGATCCAATGACTGTTAGCAGAATATGGAATCGGTGGGTTCAGAAGGGTAATACGGAAAGCCGTACTGGATCCCTACGGCCTCGTATCACTAGCAGTCGAGATGACAGGCATCTTATCCGCATGGCTGTAACGGATCGTGCAGCCACGTCTCGATCCCTGAGTCAAAAGATGGGCATGTTTGCAAGTAAACAACCATATCCACGAACAGTTCGATGACGTTTGCAACAGCATGGACTATCAGCTCGGAGACCATGGCTGCGGTTACCCTTGACGCTGCATCACAGACAGAAGCGCCTGCGATGGTGTACTCAACGACCAACCTGGATACACGAATGGCAAAACGTCATTTTTTTTGTATGAATCCAGGTTCTGTTTATAGCATCACGATGGTCGCATCCGTGTTTGGACTTCGCGGTGAACGCACATTGGAAGCGTGTCTTTGTCATCGCCATACTGGCGTATCACCCGGCGTGATGGTATGGGGTGCCATTGGTTACACGTTTCGGTTACCTCTTGTTCGCATTGACGGCACTTTGAACAGTGGACGTTACACTTCAGATGTGTTACGACCCGTGGCCCTACCCTTCATTCGATCCCTGTGAAACCCTATATTTCAGCAGGATAATGCAGGTCCTGTACGGGACTTCCTGGATACAGAAAATGATCGACTACTGCCCTCGCCAGCACATTCTCCAGATCTCTCACCAACTGAAACTGTCTGGTCAATGGTGGCCGAGCAACTGGCTCGTCACAATACGCCAGTCACTACTCTTGATGAACTGTGGTATCGTGTTGAAGCTGCATGGGCAACTGTACGTGTACACGCCATCCAAGCTCTGTTTGACTCAATGCCCAGGCGTATCAAGGCCGTCATTACGGCCAGAGGTGATTGTTCTGGGTACTGATTTCTCAGGACCTATGCACCCAAATTGCGTGAAAATGTAACAACATTTAAGTTCTAGTATAATATGTTTGTCCAATGAATACCCGTTTATCATCTGCATTTCTTCTTGGTGTAGCAATTTTAATGGCCAGTAGTGTAGGTGGAAAAGGTATGGCCAGTGTGGGTGACGAAATTACGGGCGATTGGATTATTAGGTCGGATGTAGATGATGGCACAGGTAATGGTTAGGGTTTTTGAAAAAGAGGCTGAGGATCAGATATTGGTGGGATTATTGAGTAAAGTTTGTGGCTGAACGTGGATATTCTTGTGATGGCCTAATCCGCCCAGGGCCATGAGGAGGGGGTTATCAGTGCAGTGAAGGAGATCAAACGTTTTGGAATAATAAAATTACCGTTAAACTATCAAAACGCTGTAGAAATGAAACCACTGGTCTGAATGACGTCAAATTACAACGGATTGTTGTAGGAGAATGGCGAAAACGTATGGCAGAAGAAAAAAAATAGTGTAAAAATTGATCAACAGACGATGCTATATGTGTCAGAATACGTAAATGAAAACACCTGTCATGCGGATGACCCACTGAAGTTGGTACAAACACGCTGGGTGTATGGCTCCTCCTCCTCCCGCATCTGCGACGTTCGCCATGGCTGTATCAATGCAGGATCGCGCTCTGCTTGTAAAGCTGTATTACCTGAATGATATTGCGCAGCACACGTTGCTCTGCAGAAGTTCCGGACACTGAAGGGTTTGAAAAAAGGCGTTGGTCCGATGACTGCCTGGGTCTGGAGAAAATGATTTGGAAATTCGAAAAGACGGGTTCTTTTGGTGTGCAACCTGGTAGATGGAGGAAACGAATTGATTCGACGTCAGTGGAAGCAGTGGCAACAGTAATGCAGGAGGAGACGAGTGGTGGTGTGAAAACTTGTAGTGCACGGGGAATGTCCGGAATACGCTGCGTAACATCCTACGAAACATCCTTCTTTGCTACCCATTCAAAATTACCCATGTGTACGAGCTGCTTCCTGTCGACCTGCCAGCAAGAATTTCTTGCTCGCATGAAAGTGGACAATGATTGTCAGTGGAAGAATTTGTGGACAGGCGAAGCCCATTTCCATCTGAGAGGATATGTCAATACACAGAATTGTCGAATAGTGGTAATGGAAAATCCACATGCAAACCTACCAGGACCAGATCATCCTGAAAAGGTCACTGCATGGTGCGGGTTTACGGCATCATTTACCATATGGCCTTAGTTTTTCGAAGAGACAGGTGCTTCCGGTCCTGTTACTTGTACCGTCAGAGGTAACCTTTATGAGTGTCTTTTGCGCAATCACGTCATTCCAGCTCTCCAACAGCCTGGATGTATGAACATGTTTTGCGTCAGTCACATGGAAATTAATAATCTGATTTGATTTTGATTGATGCTTTTTATGCGGTTTTTGGCCTCAGGAGAATTAAAAACCGATGTGAATGATGCTTCTTATGCGATTTTTGGCCTCAGGACAATTAAAAATCAATTTTTCCCATCTGATATGATTGGGCCTTGCCATCGTGGATGGGCTTACGTAACTAACAGTATCACACCTGTACTACACTCATGCGTACTGAGTAGAACAGTTTGTTTAACGTCAGACGTACACCTTAGGTATTGTTGTATGATTCATTTGTCATTTGTAGCTGACCACTATTAAAGTATGATGTTTACAGAACCATATATTGCTATATTTTGTAACTATTTATTTTTCTTCTACCATATGTTTTCCCCCTTCTCCGATAATATTCTGTTGCAATTTGACGTCATTCTGACGAGTAGTGTTGTTTCTACAGCGGTTTGAAAGTTTAACTTTAATTATAATCACCCTGTGTATACAAATCGAATCTATCAATCTATCGGTTACTTAATGATCAGAAGTTTATCAGTAAAAACTGATTCTTAGATTTATTTGAAGACGCTATACGAAATGTATCTCAGATTTGACCCACTTGACCTAGGGTTGCTTAGATTAGCCATTATCATCTAGAATTTGTGAGCCGTATGCGATGCGACCATTATAGCTGAATGTACGTTAATATCTCCTGCCCTGTTAAATGGTGCCACCATTTTCGTTGGAAGATCTGATGTGGCTGTCTTGCCAGGCTTCATCTATAGATTCCCCAGACCCCAAGAGGGGCAGCCACTTCTCTCAGGCCGCCTCCAATGCAACGTACCTGCTTCGATGTGTAGCTCCTTTGGCTCTGAGCACTATGGGACTCAACTTCTGAGGTCATTAGTCCCCTAGAACTTAGAACTAGTTAAACCTAACTAACCTAAGGACATCACAAACATCCATCCCCGAGGCAGGATTCGAACCTGCGACCGTAGCGGCGTTGCGGTTCCAGACTGCAGCGCCTTTAACCGCACGGCCATTTCGGCCGGCTGTAGCTCCTTTAATTACAGACTATACACTGCTTTGTTCTTTGTATTTCGCCAACATTAATACATCATGCTATTCATTTGACTTACTTCATAATTTTATCGCGACACGCGCATGCTTCCTCGTCATGCTTTCCGCATTACGGGTATAGTAAATTTAACTTCTCATGTCGAATATAGTTGCATTACATGTACATTACATTGTGGTTAACCTTACGAAAGTTTAACGTTTGGGGTTAGCTACCAATTCAAAGAGGTTATTTTGTTATGTATAGTTCTACATTTCCATACTTTTATACGTGTTCACATTGTATTCCGTACAGCTACATGCCCAAACGGAATCCATCAGTTCCGAAATATTATGACCACTATTTCAGCATTACGATTCTCTAGGCATCAGTTTTTGACAACCAATGACCCTAACTTTGAATCCTCAACCACAATATACTAAGATGTACTTTGGATGTTGTCATGCATCTACTTCAAGCCGAGCTGTTATACATTCTGATATTATACATTTATATTTTCTTACATAAAACAAAGAAAAAATTGTTATGTTAGCTTCTGTTTCATTTCAAACAATTGCCACTCATCTAGGCTCACCTAAGTGGTCTTATTGTATGTCATCCATTGTTAGTTTGACTATTGTAATAATTACAGTTGGTCATACTGGCGTTACATTTCATTTTGAGGTGGCTGTAAACTGATAACAGCGGGACAGTTGTACCATCTAACACTACACCACTGAGTTGAAAAAATTACAAAAATCCCTTTTATTGTTATAACGGTTCCTTTTTCTTTCAGGCTGTTGGCACTAATCTGGGCTTACCTAAATGATACCGTTATATGTCATTGATTATATTTTTGTCATTTGTAATATGACTATTCTTGGTGATAATTAGTAACATTTTATTTTGTGATGGTTGTGAACTTATTTCTACACAACTCATATTTCATTTTTTATCTATGGCGATTGTAGGTATGTATTGAACAGTATCAGTTATTGGATGCAAATACATCTTCTGTTCTATTAGTGACTAACTACCCTCTCTGTAGCGTCGTCAACGATGCTAATCTATTGACCAAAATTTTATGCTGTCATTATGAGTTTCTCCCCCATAAAAGTAGCATAAATGTATACTCATGCTCATAAATTAAGGATAATGCTGATACATGCTGAAACAACGCTCTGGTGGGCAGTTTTCGGGTTTAAATCACCTCGGGGTATGAACATGCGGTGCATTTGACCTGCGGTCGTCGCACGGTGGCGCTGGCAGCAGTCCACATACGTAGAGGTGTGTTGGTGCATGTCAGAGTACGATGCAGCGAGTAAGTGTGCAGACGTTTTCAGACGTGCTAATGGTGACTGTGTGTTGAAAATGGCTCAAAGAACACATATTGATGACGTTATGAGGGGTAGAATACTAGGGCGACTGGAGGCTGGTCAAACACAGCAGGTCGTAGCACAGGCCCTCCGTGTGCCACCAAGTGTGATCTCAAGATTATGGCAACGATTCCAGCAGACAGGAAACGTGTCCAGGCGCTACAGTACAGGATGTCCACAGTGTACAACACTACAAGAAGACCGATATCTCACCATCAATGCCTGCAGACGGCCACGGAGTACTGCAGGTACTCTTTCTCGGTACCTTACCGCAGCCACTGGAACAGTTTTTCCAGACACAGAGTCTACAGACGACTGAACAGACATGGTTTATTTGCCCGGAGACCTACAAGGTGTATTCCACTGACCCGTTACGTCATAGGAGAGCCCATAAAGCCTGGTGTCAAGAACACAGTACATGGTCATTGGAACAGTGCTCCCAGGTTATGTTCACGGACGAGTCCAGGTACAATCTGAACAGTCTGGCGTGAACCAGAAACCAGATACTAACCCCTTAATGTCCTTGAAAGGAACATGTATGGAGGTCGTGGTTTGGAGTTGTGGGGTGGGATTATGATTGGTGCACGTACACCCCTGCATGTCTTTGACAGAGGAACTGTAACAGGTCAGGCGTATCGTGACGTCTTTTTGCACCAGTATGTCCGCCTTTTCAGGGTTGGATGATAACGCACAGCGCCACCGAGCTGCCATCGTGGAGGAGTACCTTTAAACAGGAGATATCAGACGAATGGTGTGGCCTGCCTGTTCTCCAGACCTAAACCCCATCGGGCACGTCTGGGATGCTCTCGGTCGACGTATCGCTGCACGTCTTTAAACCCCGACGACATTTCAGGAGCTCCGACAGGCATTGGTGCAAGTGTAGGTTATACCTCAGCAGCTGCTCGACCACCTGATCCAGAGTATGCAAACCCGTTGTGCGGCCTGTGTACGTGGGCACGGTGATCATATCCAATATTGATGTCGGGGTACATGCGCAGGAAACAGTGGCGTTTTGTAGCACATGTGTTTCGGGACGGTTTTCTCAACTGATCAAGAATACCATGGACTTAAAGATCTGTGCCGTGTGTGTTCCCTACGTGGCTATGCTATTAGCGCCAGTTTTGTGTAGTGCCTCGTTGTGTGGCACCACATTCTGCAGAGTGTATATTTGGCAAGTTGTTTTTCGAAGTTCTGACATGTACTTAATCGCGATGCATAGTTGTTTGTAAAGTTACTCTTTGACTTGCTTTCTATAGTTAAAGCTTGCGCCACCTACTGTCCTTCTTTATCTTCTTTTATATCTTAACCGCCGCACTCAGTTTGGCACTGGTCCTGTTCCGACAGACAACGGCATTATAAATACACCTACACGAGATGAGATTTGTAGTGTATTCAGTTTATATACTCACTTCCGTGAGCGTTGTACTAAAGTTTGATTTCAATGTAAGTACGATGCTGATTGAAATTTCTGTTTATGGAATACTAAGATGCTTCATTACGTTATTATGTACATGTTTGCTATCGTTAATTTTCTTGTAGACTTCATTCAACAGCTTTAGTCTGATGTGAAATTTTGTGACGCTTAACGCTCCATAATGAATGGAGCGATCAAGACTTTCCTGTACTTCAAAGGTGTGCCAAATCTGAATGATCACTTGTCTCTAGCATGGATGTGTTTCTCCATCAAGTAATGGAAATGGTGTTTCCAGCAAAAAAGTATAAGATAATGAATTCACGAAGTCTTCTCAGAAAACCCATATGATTTTCAAGCAGGTTAGAAATAAACTGAAGTGACAAAAGTTATTAGATATCTCTTAATAGGCCGGCTGGTGTGGCCGTGCGGTTCTAGGCGCTTCAGTCTGGAACCGCGTGACCGCTACGGTAGCAGGTTCGAGTCCTGCCTCGGGCATGGATGTGTGTGATGTCCTTAGGTTAGTTAGGTTTAAGTAGTTCTAAGTTCTAGGGGACTGATGACCTCAGATGTTAAGTCCCATAGTGCTCAGGGCCATTTGAACAATTTTGAACTTGAATACAAATGACAGTATCGCCAACGCATTGTCCTTTTGTACCTTGTGTACGCAAACTATCGACATGTGCATATCCGGATACCAGCTCAGTGTACAGTTTTAGTATGGTGCCGGTGAACATACAGTGAATCGGAGTGTGACTCCCTTCCGAACAACATCACACAAAGACAAAACGGTAACGCCACAAGTCGCTTCGAAACACTATCACGAGTGAGAGAAGCTGCTTGCAAGACAGTTGACCTTACAGAAGCCAAGGGCACTGACAGATTCAGATCGCCATTTGTTCTTAAGTAACTGAAAGTGAGAACAAAGACAACGTGAAAAACACAAGTCTTTACCTAACTTGAATGTTAGCATAGATCCCAACCATTTGAGTTGGTGTCACCATTACATCGAAGCATGCTCGTTGAATGCGTCCACATCAAACGTAAAGCATGTGTATGAAATATCAAATGAAACTGTATGGTTCCACAGATCTTATCAAGTATCAAACACCTATGATGTATATATACAGACTGAAGCGACTAATGAAAGTCTGTGGCAAGGCGAGGATTCGAACCCAGGTCTCCTGCTGTCTAGCAGATGCGCTAACCACTACGCCACACTGGCACAGAGCCTTTGTAGAGCTGCATGGACTGCCCTAGCAAACCTCTCTCCTCAATCCAAATTCCCATTCACACCTCGACCCACTTGGTATTCTCACTAAACACCATTGCAGAGGCTCCCCATCTGAGTAGTACCTCACCATCGAATGAAATGGGGGATCCTGCCTGTACCCCAGGCATAGGCGCTTTAATAAAATGAAACTATATCATTCCAGAGACATTATCAAGAGCCGGCCGGAGTGGCCGAGCGGTTCTAGGCGCTACAGTCCGGAGCCGCGCAACCGCTACGGTCGCAGGTTCGAATCCTGCCTCGGGCATGGATGTGTGTGTTGTCCTTAGGTTAGTTAGGTTTAAGTAGTTCTAAGTTCTAGGGGACTGACGACCTCAGCAGTTAAGTCCCATAGTGCTCAGAGCCACATTATCAAGTCTCAAACATCTGCAACGTATAGTAGAAGACTGAAGAGTCGAATGAAAATTTGCACCAAGGCTGGGATTCAGACTCAGGTCTTCTGCTCACTAGTCAGACGTATAAACCACTACGCCACTCTGGCACAGTAGTTTTGTATTCTTGAATGGACTACCTTAGTACACATCCTTCCTCAATCCAAATTTATTCACGCTTCAGTATTGTATTCCCACTATAATCGAACAACTTAGAATCTGGATTGAGGAGGGAGGTGTGCTAGGGCAGTCCGTGCAGGTGTGAAAAGTCACTGCGCCAGGGTGGCGTAGTCTTTGGTACATTTGCCTAGAGAGTAGGAGACCCGTGTTCGAGTCCTGGCATGGCTACAAATTTTCATTCGTCGATTCAGTCTGCACACATACATGTTTGAAATACTCCTTGCTACAGGGAGATGTCGCGGGCGAAGGACGAGAGAGGACAGTTTCAAAGCTTGATAGCACTGAAACGAACTCTGCTGCCTAATGTTCACATTGGCTGTATTCGGTCAGAGTTTTTGGCCTTGTAGTAAGGTAAACCAGCAGTTACTTGCATTTGGCAAAGGGTCCTTCGCGCGGCAAGGTCGGTTTGTGACTGACTGTGTGTTGATCAACAAGAGACTAAGCTGAGGACTGTTCACTTCTGCGATGCACAAAAGACGCAACTAAGGAAACAGCTCCATTTGAACTTCATTATAATTTTCATGAGTTACATTTTATGACGTTAGCGATTTAATTTAAGCTTTGTAATCGTCCGCACTATCCTCACTGAGCGTGCATGGGTAAGAGCTATTCAGTGTTCAGCAGGGTCGAAAATAACTCACAGAGTGAAACATAAAAGGAGTTTTATGCTATCTTGGTGAGCGATCATCGCAAAAAGAAAAACTTCATGAAGTTTCAAATAAATTCAAAGAAAAGCTAATATCACGTCATATTATAAGAGAATCGTATATCTTTTGTACCGCTTTCTCCGCGCATTTAGAATTTGCCACTGGGCCTATACTCTGAGGGAATCGTACACCGCGCCATCTGCCGAGAAGTCTCGTTAATGTACCGTGGACTGACGTAAGATGGTGCAAAACACGTAACAGAGACTTTAGTCTTCAACATTATATTCTCCTTCACAACTTACAACAGTCTGCCAACGCTGCGGTAAATTTTCGATTCCGGGAAAGTAGAAATCACGTGCTTTTGAGGCGAAGAACTCGTCTAACCATGTTCAGAGCGCATTTTCATCCGGAAAGTATGTTCCTCGAACCTGAGCGGGAAGGTGTGCCGGTCCCCGGCACGAATCCGCCCTGCGAATTGGTGTCGAGGTCCGGTGTGTCGGCCAGCCTGTGGATGGTTTTTAATGCGGTTTCCATCTACCGCGGCGAATGCGGGCTGGTTCCCCTTATTCCGTCTCAGTTACACTATGTCGGCGATTGCTGCGCAAACACTTTCTCTACGTACGCGTACTCCACAATTACTCTACCGCGCAAGCATTTGGGATTACACTTGCCTGGTATGAGACGTTCCCGGGAGAGGGGGAGGAGGGGGGGCTGGGGGCCGAACAGCACAATAGCCCTGGGTTGGATGTGGGGCGGCGGTGGGATGGGTGGACTGCTGTGGCCTGTTGGGTTGTGAATCACTGAGGGCTACGGCGGGACGAAGCGTCTCTCTGTCGTTTCTAGGTCCCCGGTTTAAGTACACAATACAATGTTCCTAGAAGGTTGTTCGATACAGAGTGGAAAAGGTGAAAATCTGAGGGCGCGAAACCAGGCGAATTAGGTGCGTGCGGAATGACTCTCAAACTAAACTCCTGTATAGTGTTTTTTGTCTTTAGCAGAATGTGGGCAGGCGTTATAGTGGAGTGGCATCGTTTCACGCAGTCTTCCTATTCGTTATTCTTGGATTGCGTCTGCTAGACATCTCAGTAGTTAATAATAAATGTCAGTAGCGATTGTTACACCTCGGGGAAGCAATTCGCTATGTACCACACTGTCACTGTTCCCCCATAACATTATGTTTTGTGGATGCACGCAGGTCTTCGTACGGGGAGTTGCTGCTTTATTTGGGCTCAATCATTCCTTTCTTTTCCTTATGTTAGCATAAAGAGACGATTTCTCTTCACCAGTAACGATGCAGGACAGGAATGGCCAACATTGTTCACGAGTCAATTGATGACGCGCAGTCATAGATGCACATATAGTCACCTGCTGATTTCTGTGATTTTGGCTTCAAGCATACATCCGATTTTTGAACCCTCAGCATCCATGCAGATGTCGCACGATGGTGGAATGATCGCAATACATTTCCCGGTTCTGGATTACAGTAACGTGGATTGTTGTAGATTAATGCGTTTAAACGATCTTCATCAAACCCCGAAGGTCTTCCTGAACCCGAACAGTGATATCAAAACGATATTCCTTAAAATGAGAAAAGCATTTTCTTTCGGTGCTCGGTCCAGTGGCATTATCCCTATTCAGGGCGCAGATCCTTCTGGCTGCCTCCCCTGCTGCCACCCCTCAATTGAATCGGAAATATTCAGATATCTCACCCTGGCATACCATTTTCTAACGTCCACAGCTCCCCTCATTATCTTCAAATGACAGTATGCAATCTCAAATAGCAACATTGAACTACAAATAAAAACTTACAATCGATAAGTAAACCTACAGCCACAGGAATACCAACATGCAAAACAAAAACGCTCCGAACTTACACACCAAACTAATAGTGGACCTCGTTTGCGGAGGGCTGACAGTTTGGCTGTAGGCCTCTACGCATCTCCGTTTGGAAACTTCCTGTGGTTGTAGCCTAGGTTCGTACTGGAGAGAATGAGCGCAGCAAAGGTATGGAAGAAGAAGCTTTTAGTCGCATTGCATCGAACGCATGACTGATTGCATTCGGAGTAATACTTTGTGGAGGCTCGTTCTAGGAGGAGGAGGAGGAGGAGGAGGAGATTGGTGTTTAACGTCCCGTCGACGACGAGGTCATTACAGACGGATCAGAAACTCGTATTAGGGAAGGATAGGGGCGGAAATCGGTCGTGCCCTTTGGCAAAAGAATCATCCCGGCATTTGCCTGAAGCGATTTAGGGAAACCACGAAAACCTAATCAGGATGGTCAGACGTGGATTTGAACCGTCGTCCTTCCCAGTGCGAGTCCAGTGTGCTGACCAATGCACCACCTCTCTCGGTGAGACCCGTACTGATTGCAACTGTTGTCTTAAGGACTTTGGGGCACGTTCTGTGCTCGGTGTCTATGAATTACAATATACTGAACTGCAATTCTACTCTGCTTTCCTTAAGTGAGATCTGCGTTTGGATATATATTCCGAGTTCGGATGTTGATGGCTGCGATTAGGCGTAGTGAAACGTATTACAGACTTGGTGTACTTTGTAATGTCTTTTTTTGGATTTTCTGGTTGCCTCTCCTTCCGCAAAATTACGTAAGCCACAGCCATACCGTGAGTCACATTTTGCACAGCATGTTATTTTTGGACGGCTACTGTGCACTTCCTGTTTACCGAATACGTTCGCCTTTACCTACAGCGTGAGCTGTATGTGCAGCCGTCAGGCATTACGGACGTGTGGGCGCTCTGGTTATTTCGTATATTAGGGGGGGACCTCCTCGGGTTAATTTCAAGCAAAGATGCAGATTGTAAGCTATTACGTTAAGTGGAGTTTGGCACCTAAGTTCTTAAATCTTAATGCGGGTTATTAATGCTAGTTAATGTCTAGACTTCAGTGTAATTGTTAACCTGTTTTACCTTTGTTAGAGATGAATAAGGAAACTGAATACTATGGAAAGTTTGGTCACCGTGTATGGCAGTGGCCCGTGGAGGCCACATGTCTGAGATGTATTTGTTTTAAATTTGTTCTTCTACAAGATTTAAATATCTGTATTCATGGGGATATTTAAATTTGTTCTCCTTCAAAATTTTAATAACCGTATTCATCTGGACACTTTAGAGAATAACTAATTATTGTGATAAATTTACAGGAACTTTTTACGTTTAAATAACATGCGGTTTGGTAACTGTTTCTTAAATGGAAATGGATTTTAATTCTGAAGACTGTTTACCATTTAAATTATTGCACTGTGCAGTTATTCAGAAATAAAAGCTTAATGAGAAGTGCAACCAGCATGTAAATTAGCTTCATATTTTGAGTTGGTGTTTTGCAGGAGAGGTCAGTATCTCGAGGTCCACTGATTTTTGCGTATTTTTTAAATACCACATAAATATCAAGAACCTACTACTTGACTTACACAAACAATAGAGTAGCAGAGTATCAGTAAAGAATTAGACCTCCCCATGTTTAAGCAGGAGAAGAGAGAGATATGAGAGGGGTAGAGTTGCGTTGATGCGGAGTTCTCTGTTTATTTCCGTTGTCATCTACAGCAACACACATACAGTCCCATACCGTAGAAACTCTGAGCGTAGAACAACGAACCATACACATGATTCTGAAAGAGATTATCAGATAGAGTGTCACCACGTAGTTGAAGGCAAGTACTGTTGTCCAGTGGACAAAAATGCTGAATCGTTAGTATGATAATCATGGGTGCAATTGTCGGAGCGGCGTTCGTGGCGGTACAGCAGTTGCTGATAATGGTGGTGTGACAATGTTTCGTCACTTTATCTCATTAGTGAAAAGTGCAAAGTATGTTGAGAAGTATTGGCGCAATATAAAAACTCTACAATATCCACACTGCATCGTGCTTTCGTTGTCTTGTCTTGTAAAGTAATCTACTGTGTCTGTATTTGTATGCAATAACTATGAATATCCTTTAAAACACGAACATTGGTAGTTGGATTTGCTCGAAATTACGAAATTTTGTAGCCAATAATGTTTCACTAATAATTTATAATCAATTGTTTAAGGACATGAAGTCTTAAACAAAAATACTATTTGGTAAAACAAATTTTAAGTAAACAAAGCTCTGTTAATCAAAGCTATGTAAATCTTAACAACTGTTGGGACCATGTACCAAGAAAAATAAAACTGTATAAAATAGTGACGCTGACCACTATATTGATTTCTGACAGAAAATGTGCAATTTTTCGAAAAGATTGTTATATTATTGATAAGAGAAAATTTAAATAATTCATAATATGAAATCTGTGTAAAGCTGCTGGGAAATAATAAAGTCGATTGCAATGAAATTTGCAACAACCTCGAAGTGGTTCCTTCATCTTCGGAATCAAGTCAAAGTCGCAAGGACTTAAGTTCGGGGAGTATGATGAATGGTACAGTACTTCCCAGTCCCGTCGACCGAACAGATCAGCCACAGCTTGCGCTGTATGCGCCCGTAAATTGTCGTGCAAAATGATGGGTGGGTTACGCAGAAAGTGTCACCGCTTCTTTCGCAAAGCTAGTTGCAGCTGCTGCTCCAAAAACGAAAAGTAATTCCACTTAAGTCCTTGTGACTTTGATTTGATTCCGAAGATGAAGTAACCACTTCGTGGCAGAACTGTTCCAGAGATTCGACAGGCAGTAGACCGCTCCATTCGCACCATCAACAGAGCAGGCTCTGCTAACGGTATACTACGCCTTCCACAACGCTGGCAACGGGTTCTACACAATGCCGGTGAGTACTTTGAAGGACAGTAACAGGTGCAAACACGTATCTCTTATGTATCGGTTGGGAATAAATAGTTGCCACTATTTAAGTTCCAACTCTCTTATATTTATCGCAGTGTGAGACACTTTGGTGAACACCTTCATGGAAAAATGTCTGTGGTTTACTAAGGAACAATGGTTGTACTCAGACTTGCATATCTTCGTCCGAATCAAATCGAGGACCACGGATGTCTTTCTTCAAGATACCAACATCACACCAGTGTGAAACATTATTTTACTCTCAGAAAATCCAGAACATCTATTTCAAATTCTACAATTGTCATTTGCCATAAGAAAAGGCTGTGATCTTTTTGTAACGAGCGTTCAGTGTCTAAGCACTAACGTGAAAAAATCGCAACACCAAGAACGAGTTGCCCGTCATAAACGAAAGTTGATAGGCGTGTTTATACACCTGAAAGACGATGTATATTCAAATTTCGTGCTAGTTGCATGAGAGTGGCGCTTGTAGCCCCACTATGAGGATGCAAATCACGATTGTTTTAAATACACGTTGTAACAGCCGTGAGAGTTAGTATCATTGAGACTGGTATTAGAGAGTTGATGTTAGTCAAGAATGCCTTTAAGGTGACAAACATAGGTGTTCCTACTGCGATACAGCAGGAGTATTTGGCAGGCACTGTACGACTGCTGGCAACGGTGTCCACGAGAACGTAAGGTTGCAAAACAACCTGGCTCTGGATGGCCTTGTCGCACTACCGAAAGGAGAGACCATCGTGTTCAGTATATGGCTCTGTCGCATCGCAGTGCATCTGCAGCAGCAATTTGAGAAGCAGTTGGCATCACACAACGAGCTGTTACAAATTGGTTAAGGACAGCTCCGAGCCAGACTTCCTTTCACGTGCTTTCCACTGACCCCAACCACCACTACCGCGACTTTAAGGTGTCAAGCGAAGGCTCATTGGAGGGCAGAGTGAAGGTCTGTTGGGTTTTCCGATGAAAGCTGGTTCTACATCGGTACAAGTGATGGCCACGTGTTGGTTAAAAGGAGGCCAGTTAAGGACCTACATCCAAACTGTCTGCGTGCTAGACGCACTGGGTCTTCACCTGGACTTATGGTCTGGGGTGCCGTTTCGATGACAGCAGGAGCACTCTCGTGGTTATCCCACGCATCCTGAGTGCAAAACTGTACGTCAGTCTGATGGTTCTACCATTGTGCAGTCATTCATGAGCAGCATTCCAGGAGGAAACGCCCGCGCGCATAACGCTGTTGTAACCCAACAAGGTCTACGGAATGTCGACATGTTGCCTCGGCCTTCTCGATCACGAGATATGTTTCCAATCAAGCACTTATGGGTCATTAACTCCAGCGTCATCCACAACCAGCATTAATCGTCTCTGTATTGTCCGACCAAGTGCAGCAGAAGTGTAACTCCGTACCAAAAACATTCGGCAGGTTTACATGCTTGCATTCATCATTCTGGAAGCTACACCGGTTATTGATGTACCAGCATTTCACATCTACAATGGCCTACCTCTCGCTTATACACTCCTGGACTCCTGGAAATGGAAAAAAGAACACATTGACACCGGTGTGTCAGACCCACCATACTTGCTCCGGACACTGCGAGAGGGCTGTACAAGCAATGATCACACGCACGGCACAGCGGACACACCAGGAACCGCGGCGTTGGCCGTCGAATGGCGCTAGCTGAGCAGCATTTGTGCACCGCCGCCGTCAGTGTCAGCCAGTTTGCCGTGGCATACGGAGCTCCATCGCAGTCTTTAACACTGGTAGCATGCCGCGACAGCGTGGACGTTAACCGTATGTGCAGTTGACGGACTTTGAGCGAGGGCGCATAGTGGGCATGCGGGAGGCCGGGTGGACGTACCGCCGAATTGCTCAACACGTGGGGCGTGAGGTCTCCACAGTACATCGATGTTGTCGCCAGTGGTCGGCGGAAGGTGCACGTGCCCGTCGACCTGGGACCGGACCGCAGCGACGCACGGATGCACGCCAAGACCGTAGGATCCTACGCAGTGCCGTAGGGGACCGCACCGCCACTTCCCAGCAAATTAGGGACACTGTTGCTCCTGGGGTATCGGCGAGGACCATTCGCAACCGTCTCCATGAAGCTGGGCTACGGTCCCGCACACCGTTAGGCCGTCTTCCGGTCACGCCCCAACATCGTGCAGCTCGCCTCCAGTGGTGTCGCGACAGGCGTGAATGGAGGGACGAATGGAGACGTGTCGTCTTCAGCGATGAGAGTCGCTTCTGCCTTGGTGCCAATGATGGTCGTATGCGTGTTTGGCGCCGTGCAGGTGAGCGCCACAATCAGGACTGCATACGACCGAGGCACACAGGGCCAACACCCGGCATCATGGTGTGGGGAGCGATCTCCTACACTGGCCGTACACCACTGGTGATCGTCGAGGGGACACTGAATAGTGCACGGTACATCCAAACCGTCATCGAACCCATCGTTCTACCATTCCTAGACCGGCAAGGGAACTTGCTGTTCCAATAGGACAATGCACGTCCGCATGTATCCCGTGCCACCCAACGTGCTCTAGAAGGTGTACGTCAACTACCCTGGCCAGCAAGATCTCCGGATCTGTCCCCCATTGAACATGTTTGGGACTGGATGAAGCGTCGTCTCACGCGGTCTGCACGTCCAGCACGAACGCTGGTCCAACTGAGGCGCCAGGTGGAAATGGCATGGCAAGCCGTTCCACAAGACTACATCCAGCATCTCTACGATCGTCTCCATGGGAGAATAGCAGCCTGCATTGCTGCGAAAGGTGGATATACACTGTACTAGTGCCGACATTGTGCGTGCTCTGTTGCCTGTGTCTATGTGCCTGTGGTTCTGTCAGTGTGATCATGTGATGTATCTGACCCCAGGAATGTGTCAATAAAGTTTCCCCTTCCTGGGACAATGAATTCACGGTGTTCTTATTTCAATTTCCAGGAGTGTATTAACCTGTGATGTTGCGATATTAGTCAGTTAAATATGTTAACTAGACAAACGTATTCTCCGTATTTTCATTGCTCTACTTTTTTCTGTGTTGTGATTTTTTTTCCATCACTGTGTAAAAGACATGCAGCTTTCTACCATTGATAAATGTTACATAAGGCAAGCATCACTCACAGATTAAGCCGCGCTAACACGGGATGAGTTAGTTAACGTTAATGTGGAACTGTAGGTTTTTGTCGCTTCCTGTTATTTCTCGTTGAGGACCTATTTCCTCGTGCGAAACAGAAAATAGTTTCTGCGATATTTCGGCAACGTGAACCAAGAACAGTCGCTACGTCATAAGTAGAACTTGCTAGACGCCATATTGTGCTTGCAGTTTCAGTTGAAGCCCATATTTCGGGATTATAACATGCAACTTATGAATATTTGGTTTTCGTAAGCAGAAGTACATTGAGGATCCCTCATAAACGCGACGCTGTTGATGCAGTTCGTCGTAATAAAATGACGAAAAAATGTTATATTGGTGGTTAAAGAATTTTTATATTTAGTTATTTTCGTGTTATGACTCGCATGTTATGAAAGTACACAGCAACAGTACATTGAAGATGCATCATAAACAGGTCGTTCTTGGTAGGATTTTTTATAATTAAATATCAGTTAATAATACATCGGCTGTCATAGTCTTCAGAAGGCTGTTACATAAAATACAGGACCGTTTGCTGCAGAAGTTCAGCGTGGTGTACTCGTAGTTGGTAGCGGTGCCAAGTTCTGAAACCATGGGCAATTCGCGCCTTGCTATATCCAACATTTTTTTTCTAAAATTTTGTGGGACTTCCCTACTAAATTAATAGAAATATTTTTTGTAACAGTCTATGCTATGTAAATACGAGTGCGCTCTGTTTCAGGAGTGAGTCTGTCCGTTTTTGTGAAGTTTTATATGTGATTTCCTTACTAACTGGGCATGAAACTTCTCTTTTCGTCTTATAATATGTTCTTGTTTATATTTTTGTATGCTACAGACTGAACAGTATGATTTGTATATGGACAAGGGAGGAAATGTGGGTTTTAGTAGAGCTAACGTAGGAATTTTCGGCTACCACTAGACTACAGTCACAAATCACGTTAACCGGCGCGTCCCGTGGGTCGAGCGTGCCGTGTCTCGCGACCCTGGATTTCCTGTTACCCGTCCACGTCAGCGTTAGCTGCCTCGTGCGGTGTGAGGGCAGCTAAACAGGTCTTTTTCCGACTCGCCGACGGCTGCCTACGAGGTGCCAATCCCCGCCTCTTCTCCATCAAACACCGTTATTGCCAGAAGACGTAAGCTGATGGTGCCGGTGCTTCTTTGCCCGAGCACCTCCTCTTTTGGCCTCAGGAAACTGAATGGGCCCCATTCCACAACAGTCTGTCTCAGTAAAGTCCGAGAAGATGCCGGCAACCGAACCCGGGTCTTTCCACACCGAAGGCAGTGACGCTAACCGTTCGGCTAGGAAGGCGGTCAAAAAAATTACATCAGGGGTGCCCAAACTTTTAAATTGCTTGGGTCGCACGTAATGTACTTAACACTAGCAATAATATCTGAGCAAAAAGACGGGGATGATCAATAGCATAATCGCATCGTGGGGCGGGAGTTACAGGCTGAAATATTTATACATGAAATGTATTCGCATTTGCGTCTATGGACAACTATCAGCTGGAATGACGACAATGAAACTTAGAGTCGGATTGAGACTCGAACCCGGATTTGCCGCTTATCACAAGCTGCAGGCTATGTGAGCACAACCCACGACCATATGTTGTCAACCAAGTGACTACAAATTGCGCTCGTACATTCATTATGTAGATTCCCTCACAAGCGAAACATTTTCGTTCAAAGTGGGTTGCCCGGTGTCGGCGCATCCTTCGTACATAATGCACGTGTACAGATGGCAGAGCTGTAATTTATCAGCTCAGTTTCTATAATGAATGTACGAGTGTCGGTTGTAGGGACATGGTTGACGAGACATTGGCAAAAAAAAAAAAAAAAAAAAAAAAAAAAAAAAAAGGGAGAGGGCGGGAAATCCAGGTTTGATCCCGGTCCTCCACAAATTCTCGTCATTCCATTATACAGCTGATGATTACGTATTTCATAACGGCTGTAGTAACCACAGTACCTGTTACTTCGGTCAGGCATACTTGTCCGAAGCATCGTACTTCTGAACGATACGGGCAATGAAATATCGTACTCCAGGCTGAAAATATTCAATTAATCATAAATTTACACAAATGAAATTTTATGGATTATTTTTAGCAATCGTGTGATGGCTGCATGCGATACGCTGGCCGCGAGGTGGATACTCCTGCATTACACAACTGCTTATTTCTAGCAGATACCTAGGATCTTAAACAGGGCGTGGCTGGAACGTAAATTTTTGATGAAGATCGAGTAATATCGACTCGAATGGCAAGAGAGCTTCTATATCTACATCTACATATGTATACTGTGCTAGCCACCAATCGGTGTGTGACGGAGGGCACAATTCGCGCCAAAGTCATTTCCCGCCTCCTCTGTTCCACTCGCTGATCGCACGAGGGAAAAACGACTGTCTGAACGCCTCAGTATGAGCTATAAATTCCCTTATCTTTGAATGGTGATCATTACGCGATGTGAAGATTGGTGGTAATAATATATGCTCTACATCCTCGGCGAAGATCGGACTTCGGAATTTAGAGAGCAGCCTCTTCCGCTTAGCGCGTCGTCTTTCTGCAAGTGTGTCCCACTTGAAACTTTCTACGAGATTTTTAACGCTCTCGCGATGGTTAAACGTACCAGTCATGAATCTTGCCGCTCTTCTTTGGACCTTCTCAGTCTCTTGAATCAGACCGAACTGGTAAGGGTGCCAAACAGACGAACTCCGGTCTAAGACTGGACGAACTAACGTGTTCTAAGCAATTTCCTTTGTTGAAGGACTGCATCGCTTCAGAATTCTACCAATAAACCGCAACCTAGAGTTCGCCTCGCCCGTTACTTCTGTAATCTGATCATTCCATCTGAGATCCTTTCGAATAATCACACCCAGTTACTTGGCGGATGTTACCGCTTCCGAAGACTGGGCATTTATTTTTTACTCGTACAGTAATGGGGATATTCGCCTCGTTATACGCAGTAGGTTACACTTGCTAATATTGAGAGATAACTGCCAGTCAATATACCACGCATTTATTTCCTGCAAATCCTTATCGATTTGTTCACAACTTTCGTGTGATACTACTTTCCTGTAGACTGCAGCATCATCGGCAAACAGTCTAATGCCGCTGTTCTGACACTCGTTGCGACCTTTCGATACAAGCACGCTTAAATTCTGAAATTGTGATTGAGAAGTAATGTATTTTCTGTCTGTGCAAGCGGGAGAAATAATCAACAGGGCAGGCGATCTTTTCATGACGATTATGACCGCTAGACGAAGAGATCAAAAATGCAGGGTAAAAAGTAATGAGTGTACGAAGGAAGGAAGGAAGGAAGATTGGGATGCTCAGATAGAAAATTGAACCACCGCTCGCCCGAATGGCCATGATTTCGAAGGCGACTATTTTTTAACCTTCGTTGTTTTTCTACGCAGTGAAACGCATGCAGTCGGAGTTTAAGATGTAATATTAACTTGCTGGGATGAACTGAGAAATAAAGACAAGGTAGTAGGCGACTATTAAGCACCAATATTGAGGAAATGTGCAGCAAACACGGATATTGTGACAGAGACTTTCTGGGATATCCGCCTACGCACGTCAGCTACAATTTTACGTAACAGTCATGCGTAACGAGCTTCACATCTGAAACTCGGAGCAAGGTCGGAAAATGAGAAATCGCACTTTGAATGTCCTCGATATTAGGAGAAACCGGTCGCTGGCACGGCAGTGTATCTAGTTTGAAGAGAACAAGTTTGGAATCAGAAAAATTGCCGGAATGAAGAAAACGTAACATCCAGATATACCGGTTGCAATGTGAGTGCTCTGAAAACACGTTACGTAAACGAGAACAACTGGCCGCTCCGCGTGACAGGTCCAATGCAGCGCTCTAGCCTGCACTGGCTAGCGGGGGCGTGCAGAATCTCCCACTGCAGCAAACTTCTCACTTGAGTGTCAGACCTGCGCACTGAAGGACTGGAAATAGCTTTTACGTTCTAGCTGATAAGGTATTTCGTGCAGGGTGCGCTGCTCTTTAGTAGGGATAACAGAATACATCGAAATACACAATTTATTCAGGAAATGGGCTATGATGATGTTTGGTTTGTGAATGCTCAACTGCGCGGTCATCAGCGCCTGTACAAAGGCCTAATACTTTTGGAATCCAAACTAACATTCGTATTTTGATAGAAATAAATCTGTTCTAGACCATTTTCCGTAGTCTAGTGGATAGCGTTGCTACCTCTGGATCACGGGGTCCCGGGTTCGATTCCCGGCCGAGATGGGGATTTTCTCTGACCTGGGACTGAGTGTCTGTGTTGTCCTTTCTTCACAGGCCAATCTAGTGGCTAGATTGGCCTGTGAAGAAAGGACAACACAGGTCAGAGAAAATCCCCATCTCGGCCGGGAATCGAACCCGGGACCCCGTGATCCAGAGGCAGCAACGCTATCCACTAGACTACGGAAAATGGTCTAGAACAGATTTATTTCTATCAAAATACGAATGTTAGTTTGGCTACAGATATGGATCTCGACAGGTGCATGAGGATAAACTCTTATTTTTTAAAATATTAAATTAGTGTCTCAGTGTTTCTGTTCCACTTGGTTGTAACACCTTTCCACTTTAAATTTTTAGGTAACGATGAAAAGGTGAAGTGAAGACCTTGTAAGCGTGGGCTTCCGCGGCCGTTGTCACAGTCAGTAAAATTCTTCTCGGTACGTGAATGCATTGTCTATGTAAAACTTCCGACATTTCGGCCACTATTGCAAATGGCCTTCGTCAGGGTGTTTTTGCTAACATTGCCAGTGTGTAAAACTTCCGACGTTTCGACCACTATTCAGATGATCTTCCTAAGGGTGTTGTTTCTAGTCGGCAAAAACACTCTGAGGAAGGCCATTTGGGATAGTGACCGAAACGTCGGAGTTTTAAGCATTGACAATGCGGTCACACTCAGAAATTTTTATTGACTAAAAACCTTGTGTTTGGCGCTCCGCAGCTTGTAAGTATTTGTTGAAAAACATCTTGCCGTGCACCACGAGCTCCATGCAAAATATTTGTTTGCCAGAGTGGAATTGGGGCATAGAGCCCATCTGATACAGAGAACAAACATACAACTGGATGCACATCGATCTCTACAATGTAATCACACTTGTATATGTAACAGTAGAAATATACGTTTACTTAGACATACAGGCGTGCAAAAGTAAAGGACAGGACTAGCTTTGGGATGATGCGTCACTTCCAAGTAACATAGCTCTATGAAACTTGGACTGTACACAGAAAGAACTGCTACAGTATGGTGAATAAGGTAACTCAAAGGGATACGCAATGAGACCAACAGAAATAATACTTTTATTCAAACAGAAAAAATACACGTAAGTAACATGGGTTAATGATTATCTCCTGGACATTACAAAAGGCGGGAAATTGTCCTTAATAGGGAGTGTGATCACCACGGACGGCAATGTACGCTCTGCAACGTACTCCAGTTCTGGCAACAAGATTGATAAGGAGTTATTGTTGAAGGGCGTTTGGCTCCTCCAGTAGCGCTGTTAACTACTGCTGGATTGTCGTTGATGCACCGAATGCACCGAATATCCTCTGGTTCCAAAAGCTCCTCCACCTGCGGTCGCGCGTTATCATCCACAAAAATCAAGTCAGGGCCAAAAGAACCCCTGAAAAGACGCATGTGGAGAAAGAGTACAGTGTCACAATATAGACTGTAAGGTGACAGAATAATTGATGGTCAATTTCGCACCTTACATAAGAGTTTTATACATCGTAATGGGAAGGTGAATATGACACCTAACTTACTTCGGCGGTAATGAGCAGATATACCAATAAGTATGTAATGCAAAAGGGATGACACTCAATCAACGGTATTAACAAACCACTCCTGTGTAATGCATGACAATGAGCAGGTGGTGAAACAAGCAGCGAGAGGAAACGTTTTGTGTGGAAGCCAGTGCGGGCAGATGCAGAGGCCGCACCCTGGAAGACACTACCGGAAGCTCTTAAGGGGGGCGTCCCGCAGCGGGAGTCACGACCGGACAGGTGACCCACACTGTAGGGTGAGTAACAGGCCACCAAAAGTAGGGCAGAAAGAAGCTTTAGAAAACTGCATTTCGGAATTCCAAATGGATACGAACAAAACCAATGATGCCGTTGGTCACGTGAACAGCAAATGGTGCCACATGTGAGTGGGCACAAACGTCCGTATGGCGGAAACAAACTAGGAAAGAGTAAAGTGCAGGGATTTCGATGCAGTTCAGTGGTAGGGCCCTTGAGATTGGTAGAGAGACTCTCCACAAAATATGAGGAACGCTCCTATTGGTCGAAAAAAGCCGTGACGTGGAGAACGAAAGAACCCAGCTGGGGAGAGAGTTCGGCTACGAGAAAGATGAGAGCGAAATTTTCGTGGGCTCTTCTCTGAACTGGCATCAAGTACAGAACGGAGCGCATAACGATCTGTACGACGCAGGGGACAAATTTGAGTGAACACTGTGTTCACTGCGGCTGACATTCAGCTAGAGATTAGCTGCAACATCGTTGAGCTCCCACTGTGGAGAAACGAACCAGCCAGTTAGTTAATTGCCCTTGCAAGGACTGAGGGCATTTTAATATGCACGTTGCTCCAGCCACCTGCGTGCATATCGCCATTCCAAGACTAGGGATGAGTGCATGTTTTCTTGCATCTTAGGGCGGATTTCTGCTGAAAAAAAAAAATCAGCAAAGGCTTAATTAGATTTTATAGGAATTTCAGTGGGCGAGAGCAGCCTTGCAGACGACAGTTCCTCACATCTAAGGTAAATACCGTGCACAAAGGCGTAAACTTGTTGGTTCACCAACTTGCGTCCACTGTAAACTCGAGCGACCTTGGGTAATCTTTTGCTCAACTTGTCACAAAACCAACCATACTCCGTAGACTTGTCATCCTAAATAGTACCGAACTTTGAACCGGAATCGGATGATTTATCGTAGTACTGGCCAAAATCATGATGTAGCTGTGAGAATAATTTTGTAAAGAAACTTCTACTTAAAATTTACCATTGTTGTGTTTAGGATTATTTCACTTTCTGAGGACGAGATGCGTTCGTTTGACAACTGTCGTAACATTGTCACATTGTAAACTGTGTAAATACGTGTATTTCTGTGACAACCAAAGTTATTACAGCTTACAAAGTTGTTGTTGCCGTCCGGAAAGGCCGAACGGTTCTAGGCGCTACAGTCTGGAACCACGCGACCGCTACGGTCGCAGGTTCGAATCCTGCCTCGGGCATGGATGTGTGTGAAGTCCTTAGGTTAGTTAGGTTTAAGTAGTTCTAAGTTTCAGGGGACTGATGACCTCAGAAGTTAAGTCCCATAGTGCCCAGAGCCATTTGAACCATTTTGAAAGTAGTTGTTGATCACACACGAACCTTACAAGCTGACTGGTGAGCATAACGCGTTCCAAAGTTAGGAGGTCAGTAAACCCATGCAGCATTATGGCCTGGATCACCGAACTGTCGTCGAAAGCACATTATATCCTGATAATTCTTCCTCCGCTTTACATGGCACATTATGGGCTACAAAAACTAGTATAGGGGGAAAAACATGTAAAAGATCTCAAGGCTGCAGAGAACTCGTTGTTACAAGCCAGTGAAGGAGCACCAGTGTGTAGAAAATCACTTGATACGACTGAATACCACTTGTCAACAAGGCACCAATCAAGCATATGACATGGCGACGTCTCTCAAGGTGAAATATAGAGAGAAGAGTAGTGTACGACCATTTGGACCCATTTATTCGTTTATGGCATCCCGTATGCAACCTGTTCCTTGACTAAGACAAGTACCACTCTTTCGCGCACGAATTAAACGGTTTGAGGACCATTCCGTGGAGACGACGTTACTTGAATTGTACCTCATCGTGCCCCATCGTGTTTCATTTGGAACGCCAACGAGTACAATTTGCGCTCACTGATCGAAACTTTAAGTAGTCTCCATATACCGTCGCCGCCGGCTGAG
The DNA here is from genome assembly GCF_021461385.2 of Schistocerca piceifrons. Taxonomy (NCBI): domain Eukaryota; kingdom Metazoa; phylum Arthropoda; class Insecta; order Orthoptera; family Acrididae; genus Schistocerca; species Schistocerca piceifrons. Next base: position 719,540,504 of record NC_060138.1, read on the forward strand.
TGGCCATGAATCAGGATGGCCTCCCACTGCGAGCGATGTCTCGCAGAGTACAAGCTTCGGCGTGTAGCCTCAGTATCAACGGGAGGTAAGCGCCGCTGTATTACTGTCTTATTCGATTGCTCATTAGTGTACGATTATTTTTGAGCACGCCATACATCGTCTCGATGGAGCTCCACAACAACTGAGGTGTGTGTTCGTATTGCGATTATTATCCGTAGATAACCACACTGTTGAGCCATAAACTCCCAGAATGAAACCATAATTCTGACTGCAGTGGGTATGTGAGTATGGTTGTTGGTACGTAAAGCGATGAAACGGAATTTCGTAATTACGTAGATCTCCTTTCTGTGGCATCTCGAAGAAAGCTGCTCCAGAACTTGCTGTCATAAAGGAGAGCGCTCGTTCAGTATATTCACAGTAGTACGTGCGCTGACTGGTAGCGGCAGTGTAGAACTGCGGGAGACCTCGGGTTACTGAGGAACACACCATCAAAGCACTGTACTATTGCAATTTTATTACTGCACCACGGCCAGGATCGTGCTGTAGTGATTGGTAGCAAGTCTATGAATTAAATTTGATGTTCCGGCTCTGAGATTACGCGATGTCAACATGTTTTGAATGCCAGCAAGTGGCAGTTGAGAGGTAACAGACCTTATACGAGAAGTCTACAGCTTTAGCGTGAACCGCGTGCTGACATTTAGTGCCTTCTACCCATCTACCTCTGGGCACTTTCTGAGGACTTCTAATGTTTACAGTAAGATGAAATACAATCATTTTGTATGCAAAATGTAATACAACTTAAAACAGCCAAAATGTCTTGAAAAATGTTAATATTAACTTCTCGACACACTTAATCGTAAATCATCACTACGTTGACGAATATTATCAAATAACGTGATGGGGAGAGGACAGGGGGATCGGGAGGGTGGGGAGGGGGCCAACAGTTCGTTGACATAAAAAATAAAGGCATGATACAGTCCACTGTATGAAACGCCGTGGATTTACAAAATAGTTCAGTTTATCGTCAACAGGGAACAAGGTATGAGCTTCCATTTTAGACAACATAAGTGGATAAATATCGGAAAACCATAATACCGTTAATACTACAGAGCCATAAACTGGTTCATATAGCTGAGTAGAGTCCAAGCATGTGTTCCAACTATTCATTATAGGCTTCAGTCTGGCGAGACAAGTGAAGATAACCGCACGCCAGAGGACCGCCAACACTCAGAGTCGTTGTCGACTTGATGATGACTTAAGACCGAAACTAGGCAAAAATAATAAACTATCTGTATAAAGGCTTTCGGCGGCTTTAGTATGACTTTTATGATGCTGAATTACAATGAACGGTTTAATTACGTATTTAGACCCTATTTATCATAAAAATATTTTCTGGGATCGCGATGCTACAAAGTGTGTGAATATCAGACAACGTCCCTCTGACGCGATCTAGATTAGTGCTCCATCACAGTCCTGTAGTAAAGGTCAACATTTTAAAATTCAGTGAGATAATTACACTAAAAAGCCAAAGAAACTCTTACACCTGCAAATATCGTGTAGGGCCCCTGAGATCACGTAGAAGTGCCACAACACGACGTGACAGGAACTGGACTAGTGTCTGAAGAGGTGCTGGAGGGAATTGACACCATGAATTCTACAGGGCTGTCCACATGTCCATAAGAGTACGAGGGGATGGAGATCTCTTATGAGCAGCACGTTGCAATGCATCCCAGATATGCTCAATAATGTTCATGTCTGGGGACTTTGCTGGCCAGCGGAAGTGTTTAAACTCAGAAGAGTGTTCCTGGAGCCAGTCTGTAGCAATTCTGGACTTGTGGGGTATCGCATTGTCCTGCTAGAATTGCCTAAATTCGTCGGAACGCACAATGGACATGAATGGATGCAGGTGATGAGACAGGATGTTTACGTATGTGTCACCCGTCAGAGTCGTATGTAGATGTATCAGGGGTGTCATATCACTCCAACTGCACACGCCCACACCATCACAGAGCCTCCGGCAGCTTCAACAATTCCCTGCTGACATGCAGGGTCCATGGATTCATGAGGTCGTCTCGATACCCGTACACGTCCATCTGCTCGATAAAATTTGAAACGATACTCGTACGACCACGCAACATGTCACCAGTCACCAACAGTCCAATGTCGGTGTTGACGAGCCCGGGCGAGGCGTAAAGCTTTGTGTCGTGCAGCCTTCGGCTCCGAAAGCCCATATGGATGATGTTTCGTTGAATTGTCGATGGCCCAGCATTGAAATCTGCAGCAATTTGCGGAAGAGTTGCACTCCTGTCACGTTCTTGAAGGATCTTTTTTCCGGCCGTAGCGATGTCGGAGATTTGATGTTTTACCGGATTCCTGATATTCACGGTATACTCGTGAAATGGTCGTACGGGAAAATCCCCACCTCATCGCTACCTCGGAGATGCTGTGTCCCTTCACTCACGCACCAATTATAACACCACGTTCAGACTCACTTAAATCTTCATAACCTGCTATTGTAGCAGCAGTAACCGATCTAACAACTGTGACCGACACTTTTTGTGCCGTATTCTGCCTGTTTGCATATGTCTATATTTGAATACGCATGGCTATATCAGTTTCTTTGGCGCTTCAGTGTTTTTTGTGTTTATCTCGTTGATACCGGCAATTATCTTTGATGTCTTGAAACTGACAGAAACTTTCATTCTATCACGTATCGTTTGCATGAAACAGTATACCATTTAAATTCTTATTTACATTTCTCGGATTATTCTGAAGCTTACAATGTGTTGTACAGGCACTCCGTCTTCAGGCCACAAGTGGCCAATCGGGACCATCCAACCGTCGTGTCATCCTCAGTTGTGGATGCGGATAGGAGGGGCGTGTGGTGAGCACGCTGCTCTCGCGGTCGTTATGATGGTTTTCTTTGACCGGAGCCGCTAGTATTCGGTCGAGTAGCTCCTAAGTTGGCATTACGATGCTGAGTGCACCCCGAAAAATGGAAACAGCGCATGGCGGCTGGATGGTCACTCATCCAAGTGCCAGCCACGCCCGACAGCGCTTAAAATTCGGTGATCTCACGGGAACCGGTGTATCCACTGCTGCAAGGTCGTTGCCACAATGTGCTGTACGCTCATTTAATAAACATTATGCAGAAAATGTAAAACTAGGTTTCTTGTCATGCGGGTTTGCCGAGAAAATAGCAAACACCGGCCGACGCAGTTTATGATCCTAAGAGTATCATGACAGAGTTACGTACAAATAAGCATATGTAACAGATCTTTTATTAGACGCACACTTACTATATTGTTATGTGTGAAACAACCGGTGTGTATTTTAGAATTTAGCAGATCAGAATGCATGCATGTCTAAATTTCAGAAATTTCTCATAGATTCTAAGAAGGAAAACAAAATTCGATTAGGGAATTATCCAAATAGGACGGAAGTCGGAAGATGTGATGTACAATACAAAAATTACGATTTCAGAAAAACATGAGTATTTATTCAAGAGAATGAACTTCACAAACTGAGCAAGTCAATAATGCGTCGGTCCACCTCTGGCAGTTATTCGGCTTAGTATTGGTACAGTTGTTGGATATCCTCCTGAGGGACATCGTGTTAAATTCTGTCCAATTTGCGCGTTGGGTTGTCACATTCCCGAGACAGTTGGAAGGCCCTGCCGATAATGTCCCATATGTTCTCAGTCGGGGAGAGATCCGGCGACATTGCCATCCAATGTAGGGTTTCGCAAGCACGAAGACAAGCTGTAGAAACTCTATGCGGGTGGACGGGCGTTCTTACAGGATAGACTGCCATGAAGGGCAACAAAACGTGGCGTAGAATGTCACTGACGTGGCGTTGTGCTGTAAAGGTGTCACGGATGACAAACTAAGGGGCCCTGCTATGGAAAGAAGTGGCACCGCACATCATCACTTGTCCAGTTTGGTATCCCATTGCTGCCAGGGGCGTCTCTAGTCTTAGGCCTGGAATCTCTTTGTTGGAGTAGAACGATCTTCTTGATAAGTTCCGCTTAGAAGTGAGCACTGTTGACCAGCGAATACGTGTCTGGAGGCGCCCCGGGCGGCAGTGGGGTACCAACATGACTTTCACCCGCCATGCGGCCCCATGTCCAGGAGTGATGGTCTGGCGAGTCATTTCATTGCATAGCAGGACGCATTTGGTTGTCATCCGCGGCGCCCTGCTATAGCACAGTGGTGCGTGGACGATATACAGGGTGTCCCAAAAAGAATGACGCGATTTTAAATAGAATTATTTATTAGGAAGAAGGGCTTAACACCAACAAATTGCATATTAAATTACTCATAAGTTTATAAAAATCCGTCAAAAATGTTCAATATGTCCGCCATTGGCTGCACGGACGACATCTAGCCGATAGCCGAATTCATCCCAAACTGAGCGTACGGTGTCTTCTGTCACTGAAGCTACAGCAGCTGATATTCTGGATTTTAGTTCATCAATGTCTCGAGGTAAGTCAAGGACAAGCCGAGTAACTCCCCCGAGGAAGAAATCACATAGTGTTATGTCAGGGTACCTAGGAGGCCAAGACTGGTCTCGCGGTCCTGTACGCCCTATCCAACGTTGAGACACGTTGGCATTGAGGTCAGCGCTCGTAGCAACATCTAGCGGTTTTTTTTATGAAACTATAGACCATGCCGATTACATCTAGAGATGGTTCAGTTACCTAGTGACATTTGTCTCAATATTGTTACAAGTTAAAATCGGGTCATTCTTTTTGGGACACCCTGTACTATGACCCGTTTGGTTGCCCTTCGTGTCAAGCCATCCAGGGCTTACATCTCAGCAAGATAATGCCCACCCGTACACTGCGAGAGTTTCTCCTGCTTGTCTTCATGCTATCCAAACCCTAACTTGGCCATAAATGTCGCCGAATCTCTCCCTAATCGAGAACGTTTGGAACGTTATGGGCACGGCCTTCCAACTATCTAGAGAGTTTGTCGATATAATGCGTCAACTGGACAGAATTTGGCACGATACCCCTCGGGGAGGGGGGGGGGGGGACACCCAACAGTTCTGTCAGTCAATGACAAGCCGAATGACTTCTTGCGTAAGTGCCAGTGGTGAACCAAGGCGTTATTGACTACCTCAAATCTTGAATAAATCATTCAATTTTTCTGAAATTTTAATCATTTGTTTGTCTGCGTATTCATTTTCTGGTAGACATTATGTTAACTTGAGGAAGATCGTAATGACACTACATGATAATTATTCTGATATACTATTATTATTAATGAACGTAAACATGGTCCGTAGAAGGCTGTATTGCGATTTTTATTTCATCATGCGATTAACTAACTTCGACTACGCGTCATTGTCAAGCACATTTGTTGTAACATTTGTACTTCATCTCATTTTCAAATCATTCTTAATTATAAGTAAAAAGTAGCCATATTCCGTCATTTCACGAATGATTTAAAAATGACATGAAGTACAGATGCTTCAGTTGATCCTGACAGTGACGCGTAGTCGAAATTAGTTAATCACACGATTAAATGAAGATCGCATTACAGCCTACTGCGGATCATGATCACGGTTTTAAACATATGGAGTCTGTGGATCCCCAGAAATGCAAAATTTTAAAATTTTAACATCTATAATGCCCCAAGTAATAATGTCACCTATTTCGACCGATTTGTTACGAGTTATTGCAGTGTGTACGTGCAGCTATCGACTCAAAATTTCTGCCGCAATTGTCCTCCACAGTCTTCACGTGTTGTACTGTCGTGCCTATTCATCCACCCCTATTCCCGCTTTTCCTCTCCAAGGCTGGCTATATTTGGACTTCACAGGGAAGTGTGTTAGCAGATAATTCCGTTGCAAGAGTTGTTGTTGGATGTGGAACGAGCAGTTTAACATAAAGGTGTCCTACACCGCTTACCCGAAACATCTGAACGACGTGAAGGATACACAATTTCTTGCGCGTATAGTTTATACTGTTCAGTAGAGCGGATAATCGATTCAGTATTACTTACGCATCGCGGTAACCTTGAGGCACGTTTGACACACTATAATCATCGAAGAAATGATTTACGCTTTCAGCAGAGCCGATCATAATTACAGGCGCCTTTTGCAATGGAAACTGCTCATCTAAATCAGGCTGCACTCCTTGTAAACAAAAGCACAAGTCAAGTAACGATGAAGGTACGAGCTGCGGAGATATTCCGAACTGTTTTAAACTGTAACGGAAGATGTAGCTGTATGATATGTTTAGTGGAACAATTAAAGATTGACTGACATCTTGATTTCCATCTCGTCCTTCAAGTGATGAAAATTTTTTTTGCTGAATAGCAATTAACAATGGACATACTTTACTACATAATGAAAACAAAACACATGTTACGGGTACTAGCACTGCGATAGAGTTGACATAAGAGAAATATTATTCTGATATGCAGATAAACGCTTGCAACAAAATAAGCCAAGAGTAAATTTACCTGGAGGAATAATTATGTTTGTACAGCTGCTTAAAGTAGTGTTGTGTGTGTTTACTTCAAATGAATCAAGTGCAGTACCCTGCTGTCATATGAATCTTTGCTTAGTAAGGTTTATCAGGAACAGGAAATCTAAGGTTTGTGCAGTTTTATAAAGAGAGTGCTCCTTCGTTTTGAACTGCTTAAAAAATGGTTCAAATGGCTCTAAGCACTATGAGACTTAACTTCTGAGGTCATCAGTCCCCTAGAACTTGGAACTACTTAAATCTAACTAACCTAAGGACATCACACACATCCATGCCCGAGGCAGGATTCGAACCTGCGACCGTAGCGGCCGCGCGGTTCCAGGCTGTAGCACCTAGAACCGCTCGGCCATCCCGGCCGGCTGAACTGCTTAGAACATGATAAGCTTGAAGAGGATCCTCGAGGAAAAAATTATAAGACTGCACCGACAGCACACAATGAGGTGTTAGGCGATCGACCATTAAAGATTACGAAACACCTGCCAGCACTTGAAAATATATAGGAATAATGTTTTGTTGCTCTGAGTTTCTTTGGAAATCGAAAATGTGTAGATAGAAAATCTACGCCGTACTTCTTCAGCCCCTTATTGGTTCCAAGAGCTTGTTCTGCGATTATAAATTTGATCATCTTCGAACGATACGTGGTGCATATTACAAAACAAGTAAGTGGAGAGAGTGCTTGGAGTCAATGTGGAGGACGAATTTAAAGCAGTCAAATATGTAAACATTGTAATTTATTATTCATCGCATATAAGGATTCCCTGCAGCTGTCAGTGCATTGCTAAGGCGTTATAAATCAATGATCTACTAATGACATGACTGGTCTGGTAGTCTGTGGTAATAATGAAATTCCCATGTGGTGGTTAAAAATGACATTTATGTGAACAGTAGCCCAGTACAAGCTGACAAATTTCCTTGCGAAATGAAAAGACGGATTAGGTCCAAATGGTTCAACTGACTCTGAGCACTATGGGACTTAACTTCTAAGGTCATCAGTCCCCTAGAACTTAGAACTACTTAAACCTAACTAACCTAAGGACATCACACACATCCATGCCGGAGGCAGGATTCGAACCTGCGACCGTAGCGGCCGCGCGGTTCCAGACTGTAGCGCCTTTAACCGCTTGGCCACTGCGGCCGGCTGACGGATTAGGCCTGCTGATGTAGAAAGAAAATTTTCCAGACGGTCCAGGAGAGAAACTACGAGCGTTGAAGGTCATCATTCGGTACCTGAAATGCTTCGTATCGTTGTTGCTGCTGAGACAGATGCTTGATCATTCTTGCTTCACTTCACTGAAAAGAGAGTTTGTTGTTGTTGTTGTAACAATGTCAGTTGCTGTTGACATCATTCCCTCTGTTTTTAGAGGTGTTCCAAAAATTCTGTGTTCGTGATATACGTGATATGTTTTCACTTCCTGTAAGCTATTTTTGTGTCGGGCTTAGAGATTTTTTCACATTAGTGGAATGTAATTAATGAAAATGATCGTCACGTGATAACGAGTAATTTTAATCCCAGAAACACTGAGCAAATCATAGGTACGAAAAACAATGAATTGTAGGAAACACCCAAGGCCATCCGGTGGGCTGTACCACACTGAGGTGTGCAGAAGTCTGACAGATAGCTTGGTATAGGCTCAAGGTACGTTGAACGCCTCCAACCCCCCTCCCCCCCTACCCTCACTTACACATTTCATCTGGAACGTGCTCTAGGCAATTTACATCCAGAGCATTCGCTGGCCAGCCTTCTGACTTGCAACAAATGCATCGACGAGAACAGCTCGATGTGGTCAGGAATTGTCGCCAATTATGACGAAATACAGACCATTTGTACCTCAAAAGTAGCAGATGTGATCAACAGTATTTTTTTACGATGTAATTATACCAATTATCAGTTTCCCTCCAGATGAATGTGTCCCGAGAATACTTTTGCAAGCTGAAGTGGGGGTCATCTATAAAGAACACAGCCACTTTCCCACTTAACGGTGCAGTCTCGATGTCTCTCACTTCCGGAACAAAAGGGTGCACCTCAACGTCTGCCATACACACCAACTGCTTTGAGCTTCCGATATACAGTTGGCTGGGAAGCTTCAGGCAGTTTTTAGTAACGTCTGCAAACAGTTGCAGATGTTTTTAGAATTATTCCTGCAGTTAATGCCAAGTATTGGCTCTGTCATGGAGTAGACTGAAGTCCAAGGGAATCATGAGGAAGAATCAACACAGTATAAGGTAGGCTACAGAAATACTGAGACATAACGATGTGCATTCGACGTTCTCTGGCCGTGTAAGTACTGTGATGCTGAACATCACAGCAGTTACTTTATTTCAAGAGGGACCGTGAGCTCTAAACACATAATTACAGAAGTTGAACGGACAAGTATAGATTTGAGAAACGTTACTGTAAAGATACCTTGGGTAATACTTCACCTGACTGTCGGAGGGAGGATATACAAAAGTTTTCAGGGAACATAAGAAATACAACAACATGTGTAACCAAAAGATGAAAAGGATAGAAAATGTATGGAATATAAAGCGAAATGGCTCCGTGGGAAACGCTGAGAACATGAAGTAAGCGTACAGAGAAGTCAATATATAAAAAATACAATTCAGGGTTGTATGATGATACTGACAGCTATTTTCAGCAGATGTACGCCGTTATTCTTCCTCTTTACGCTTTTTCTCGATTATGATTAATTTTTGGACATTACTGTACAAGTAGAAATTCCGCGGATTCGGTCACCGTAACTGCTAGGAATCTGGATCAATGACGTGGGTTACGGTGGCCAAAGACGTTCGGTGTGAGTAGTTACTAGTTACCCAATGGTCTCTCCTAAAGAAGGCGGTGGAGAAAATGGTCGTTCGCCTCGCCTTCATGTCATTAAAGTGTATGACAGCCCCTAAAGGCTATAATTATTTATGAAAGAATGGAAAGACAATTCGAGCGGTATTGGAAGGTTGCCAGCTTGCATTCAGAAAAAGTAAGTAAGTCGCAAAAGCAATTCTTACTTTGTGGCTGATAATTCAGCGTTGGATGAAGAAGCATATAGATATTTTGACAACCTTTTGGAACTACCGTAGGCCTCCGACAATGCAGGGTGAAATAAATCTTTCAAATTCCTGAGAAGAGTGAATGAAGGAAGGAAGACAAGAGTTTAATGTACTGCCGACATCGTGGCCATCCTGGGAGCGATTTAGAGAAACCGCGGGAAACCTAAATCAGTACGTCCGGATGTGGGTTTGAACGATCGCTCTCCCGATTACAAGTCCAGTATGCTAGTCAATGCTAGTCAGTGAGCAGTCTCGCTCCGTCTGTGAAGAATGTGTTAAAACACACGAACAATTTACTGTTTCTGTAAGAACAACTCGTATATACCAAATGGAACATATAAATGAGTACAATGAAGAAAGGAAAAAAACGCTGTCAAAAAGGGTCTAATGAAAGATTACAATACATCGAAAAAGTAATCAAGCAAGTGAAAGGAAGTACTACAAGAGGAACAAAATTGCTAGAAAAATCGCAGGTTCGAATCCTGCCTCGGGCATGGATGTGTGTGATGTCCTTAGATTAGTTAGGTTTAATTAGTTCTAAGTTCTAGGCGACTGATGACCTCAGAAGTTAAGTCGCATAGCGCTCAGACCCATTTTTTGCTAGAAAAATAGTCATAAATGTTAAGGTTCGAGCAGCCCTCTTGCCTGCAAGCTAAGGTGAGTTAAAACTGTTATATAGGACTCCAAATTATCTGAGAATACAGACAAGGAATAAATAAGGGCGAGCACAGGAAGGAGAAAAATAGAACATACGGAAAGTACAGCGGGAGAAATGAAAAAGTGAGCAAATTCTTCTATACAGGAGGCAGAATGGCACATGAAGTGTAGGCTACCTTTGACTGCAACTTAGATGAAGTTGGGAAGCGCATATTGCCACCAGTTCGTAATTTGTGTTAATGGAAATGTCAAAAACCTACCTGGGTATTAATGACCAACGAATATGATCCTCGTAATGGTTGGTCAGTAAGCCGACTCACTAATTCCTTTGTTACGACTGAGCACACATTTTTAATGTAGACATAGCCTGGAGAGTGCGTCCTCAGGATAGCTGCCAGTCATAGTCGCTGAAGAGCAACGTAATTTATGCCCGACGGGTCATAAATTACGAGCCACTATGAGAGTAGGATCCATTTTCTTTGCTGGCTTTTCCCTGCATATATTTCCTTTTTAAATGGAATTATTCAACTCCACTATCGCTTTTAACTAAATGAAGTGTAAGATCAGTGTCATTTAGCGCTTCCTAGACGATTTGCCTCTGTGAATATTACCGCTAGCGGTGCTTTAGGCCTTATGCAGTTGTGGTTCACGTCGCTCACTGCCGTGTTGCGGGTTGCCAACAGATATCCGATCACCTACAAATATTTGTTATTTAGTATTTATCATTCCTGGAAGGCAATCGAAATTTCTATTGTCTGTAACGTTTGTATATTCTGGAATATTCTGTTTGTATAAACAGCAGCACATTCCGTTTAGGAGCTCTGTTCTGTTTGTATCTTTGTGTCCGCAATAAACTTGGTTTCAGTTCTCAGTGCTGTTTTTCATTGCATTTGGAGGTGGAGCTGATTATGGTTATGACGTGATACTATCTGGTACAATGCCGGATACTTCAAAACATCTACATTGCTAAAATTTGCTAAGAACAGTCTTGGTCGATACGATCTATTGTACGTAGATCATCTTGAGACCTTGTATTCCATGATGATGACAGGAGCTGGGCTCGCTGGCAGGGAGTTCTAGAGAAATGTCACATCCCTGTGACTCCAGTCTCTAACGTAAAGACAGGAGTCGGGATATAGACAGTATATCTTTCCTATGGTCCGTATATTCAGGACACCAATGGATTCCAAAACAGCAGTAACTCAGATACACATCAGGTATACATCAGTGTTATCCACCGAATAAATGGCTGAAAAGTTTCGACCGACTAGCCAAACATAACATAAGGTGTATCCAAATTAAAAGGGTACTACAATTATACGTGAAGAAATTTTGAAACAATATTATAATTACAGTTCATGTGGAATAGCACAACTACACGTAACTGCCATTGACATCGATGAACCGACCCCAGCGCGTGAGAACGGAGTGGATGGCTTCAGTATAGGAACTTCTGTGTTGTTGATGGTTGGAGTTTACCACAGAGTCCAGCACTACCTTGTCACAAGCCAATGACTGGTCTTCCAAAGATTGTTTTAAGGGCCGAAGTATGCGAGTCACATGGGGAGATATCGAGACTGTAAGGAGCATTTTCCGGGACCTCCCATGGAAATTTTCGTAGAAGTTCGAGAGTCTTCTTGATCAGATGTGGTTCTGGAGAAGGAGAGTCCCGTTTGAGAGATTGCCTCTGCACTCATTCTTGGTGGCCTGTTTGAGCCACATTAACGTGTTGCAATACTGGTTGGCGGTAGTCAGTCGATGAGTAGAGGTCCTTCTTCGTCGAGAAAGTAAATGAGCATCACTTTTCCGGCTCTCAGGGCAGAGTGGGCTTTTTCCATACAAGGGGTGCCGAGGTGCCACCCCTGCATTCTCGTCCGTTTGGACGAGCAATGAAATCCGTTCCTTGCTCTGCTTATCTCAACAAATGAGTCATACAAACGCCCCTTCTCGACGTCTTCCAATTCTTTGAAAAATTTTTGAGCACCCACTATGCACAAACTTTGTCATTATGTAGCTTCCCGTGGATTATGTCATGCACAGTTCCTTTTCTTATCGACAGTTCAATAGCAATGTCACGTGTGGTGATCCGACGATTCGCCCGTAAGAGCTCCTCCACAGTAGAAATCGAGGTGACAATATGCACCGGCCCAGGGTGTGGCATGTCGAAATTCACGTGGCCCGCCTCATAATGCTGACACCACCAAAATATACTGCACCGTACTGATCTCCGTACATCCTACTTTAAATTTACGTAGCATGCTTCCCTTCTGTGCGAAGAAACTGGGTAACTGCTCTTTGAGCTGATCCGTAGAAGTCCATCACGCAACGAAGTGCGGAAACAGCTCTGCAGAAATGAGGTAATTATCGTGCAGCCGTTAATTGCGCTTGTGCAACTGGGAATACCACCACGCCATCTCTCGGCAAAGACATTCACCCACTGGGATTACATACAACGCCGCTACATCGAAGCTCTCCTTTTCAGTTGGGTACACCTTATACAACAGGTGGGATGACGTAATGTTTTTGGTAAATGTGCACTTTAACTTGGACCACACAGCTCAGCAGTCGTTCAAGAAACCTCCAGAGATAATAAATACCGGGGTTTGAACCAGCGACGCTAACCGCTACTCCTTAAGCGCAGGGCCGGCCACGGCGTGCCGAATTCCACGCGTGGTGCGTGTGGGGGCGTGGGCAGGCCAAGCCTCGGCCTGTCACTCGGTTTTGCTGGTCCTTCTCGGAAGTTCCCGGAACAGCGCGGCATTTCATTTAGCATTCCGTGCGACATTTTTCGGTCAGCGCAACTGAGTTCCGCAGAATCATGGTATCAGCGGTGTTTACACTTCGCCATTTGTTCATGGTATGAAAGCCGTTCACAGGTTCAGTGACTGTTTGTACAAAAAGTAGCAGTCTAGCGATCTATCGTCACAGTCGTTTAAAATGAAGGGAATGACAAGAGAGAGAGAGAGAGAATTCTCAATTCGCATGCAGCTCGATTGCTCTGCCATTTAAATGTGGCGCGTTTGCTGTTTTCCCCCCTTCCCCCTTCCATGTTGCGTGTCTTTGTTTCAAACACTATCACCAGCAAAAATTTAGTTTTTACCATTTATGAAAGCTTCTATAAATTTCTGATGTTTTCAATGCTTACATATTCTGGAATATTCATTTGTTGTATTAATAACAACACTGTCCATCCAGTGCTTCTGTTCCGTCAGTACGTCGGCTTCCGTAATACATGCCCCTTCAGTGCTAATTGTTGTATTTCATTCACGATCCTGCTTTAGGATTTGGAGTTGGTTGGACTGACGACGTGACAATATTATCCCTCTGGAAGTCTCGATGGTAGCTCCAGTCGCAGAGTAACGTTTACACCCAGTGCTATATCGTCTTGAACTCAGTAAACCACTGTGTTCGGCGATCCATTTTGAGGAAAGTGCATGTGCTGAATTTTTTGTGGTTTAGTGATTACCATCTGTAGCATTTCTTCATTCATCATGCAAGTATGTTGCCACTGTTAACTAAACCAAAGCTAATCCAAATCTTATACCAACCAGTGACTTCTTTCGTTTAGAGCAGTCATGTTTAGCATCTCCATCGTCAGATCTCACTGTTTCACACTTCTTAATAGACTTATTTTATACTTCTCGTTGTGTCATATCTTACCCTTGTTTTTTACCTCCAATATTGTGTGTTAATACCGATGTTTCCGAAACGCCTTGTCTTCCTTCTCAATAATTTAAAAAAGGAAGGTAATCATTTCATATTGCATCACTTTTTTAATTCTTGTTACGTGTACTCTGTAAATCACTGAAAAACACTGCCAAATATACTACGGTAAGTGGTTTTTAGCACCGGAAAGGTTATTTTCGTCGCTAGTGATATGTAGATTCGGAAATACAGAGTGCTTCAAAAATATCAGCTTTCACAAGACTATATGTTTTATGCGAATTTTAACTTAAACATAGGACTACATTTTCAGTAGAGCCGTACGATTTCGCAAGGTTATATCTTTAACGTGGATGCACATACAATCTTGGACTGCTTTTTACAATACCGTTTAGGACCAAAAGTTTTCCTCTACCTGTCACAGACATTCAATGTGTTCTCTACCCCGGTACTAGGCGCTTCAGTCCGGAACCTCGCGACTGCTACGGTCGCAGGTTCGAATCCTGCCTCGGGCATGGATGTGTGTGATGTCCTTAGGTTAGTTAGGTTTAAGCAGTTCTAAGTTATAGTTGACTGATGACCTGAGATGTTAGGTCTAATAGTGATAAAAGACATTTGAACCATTTGTTCTCTACCGGACACACAAAAATCAAGTTGACGCTAGTCACACTCGTCCCATATTTTCCGAGTATGACATTCACTGCTAATGATATGCGGCATCGGAGTTCATACGTTGTCATTGGCAGGGAAGGCACATAGACGAAGTCTGTCGTAAACAAACCAACGAGGAAACAAAAACAAAAACACTGCGAGATCGGGCGACCTTGAGGGCTACTGATGCAATACCAGACCCGTAAGTGCCTTGTGCTGTAGGGAGTACAGTGCTGTACTCTGTAGGAAATTCACACTCTACAGTTTGGCGAGGGGTATTCAATAAGTAATGCAACATATTTTTTTCTTCAGCCAGTTTCGATTGGAAAAATGAGGAATTTATTGAGGGATATCGTGAAATCAACATAGTATTAAACAGCCAACCGGTTGAACATAAACGGTAGGTACATTGACCTAGGTTTCGAGACCTGCTAGGGGTGTGTTCATCAGAATGAAATGTTACTAAATCGTAACATTACATTGCTAAAAAGCAGTAGTCAGAATTTGGAGCAGATATGTGCAAGTCAGAAGTAAAATAAAACGTTCTAGCATTTGCCACGTGTGCCTATTTGGGAACAACGCCAAAAGCAATTTAATTTTACGATTTAGCAACATTTCGTTCTGATTAAGACACCGCTAATAGATCTCCAAACCTAGGTCAATGTACCTACCGTTTATGTGCAACCGGTTGCCTGTTTAATCCTTAGTTGAAACTAGTATACGATTGCTGAGTAACAGCCATAATCAAAACTGTAAAATCGTAAAATATGCCGGCTACAGCCCTTATAGATGCACGAATTTCCGATGCGTAGAAGCGCTATCCGTAGCTTTGAGTCGTTGGGCGAGGCATCTGCCACTATCGCAACAAGGTCGTGCAAATATGTCCGCTCTCCAGATTGCCGGCTGGCCGCACACGGCTGTGACTCATGCAGTGTTGAGAACGTACGGACCCTCTCATTCGAGGTGATCGACGGATAACAACAAACACTTCGAGGCTCAACTGGGCGTCTCTGTTGGTAGTGCCGATACACTCGTCCAACTGCTGGGGTAGTCAAAGGTGTCTGCCCGCTGCGTTCCTCGCCACCGAACAGGACACCTCAAAGACCATTTCTGCGGTATTGCTTGCGCGTTACGAGACTGAAAGTGACAACATTTTGTCGAACATCGTCATAGGGGTGACATATGTGTTCATCATTTCGAACCGGAAACAAAACGGCAATCCATGGAGTGACTCCACACCACCTCTCCTCCGAAGAAAAAGTTCAGAGCAGCACCCTCAGCTGGTAAAGTAATGGCGACGGTCTCCCGGGACTCGTAAGAGGTTATTCTGTTTAATGTCCTCCCACATGGAGCAACGACCAATTCTGAAGTGTACTGTACTACCGTCAGGAAACTGAAGAAACGACTATGGAGTGTTGGCCACAAAAAAACTGAAGAACTTCTCCTTCTCCATGACAACCCAAAGCCTCACGCAAGTCTGCTCACCCGGGAGAAGCTCAAAAAACGTCATGCAACCTACAGCTTGGACCTCGCACCTTCTGACTTCCATCCGTTTGGCCCAATGAAGGACGCACTCGGCGGAAAGCAGTACTTGAATCATGTTGGGGCGGGCTTACCGACGCAGCAAGACGCTGGCTCCGACGTGGCCAGTAGGGCGGTACCATGCGGACGTATAGGCCCTCTCAGTAAGGTGGCGTAAGGCCGTCGCACTACGCTGAGATTACGTTGAAAAATAGGGTTTTATAACCAAAACAGTGGGGTATAATATGGTGCGTTAGAATCTTGAATAACATCAACCTGTTTTCAGAGAAAAATGTGTTGCATTACTTATTGGGCGCTCCTTGTCACTGAATTGCGTCTATTGAAACGGAGTAAGCAAAATGCCTTTGCTTCTGTGTTATCACTATGTCAGCTCAATGCACGTTTGGTAATGAATGACCAAGAGTGGGCGAGCTAGCTATCTTCTTCAGTGAGACTCCTACCAGCAACCATATGAACCGGAAACTTACAGCAGGCGTCAAGGTGAACTTGCAGGTTCGATATGTAAGCTAAAATTTGCTCCAAGTTTCTATCTTCATTTGCAGAGAAGGTAGAGTCTTGTGAAATCGGATGGATCTATTCGTAACGCACTATATGCACTGGTTGCTTTCGTTGGTTGAATATCAGCACAGGTTTTGCAGTACTTCCGCGGCATTTTCCGACGTGTTCAGAGGACGACAATGATCATGATGGTCTGTGGGGTGCTTGACATCATGGTTATCAGTGCCCGTACAATTTCCAAACCTTTTCATTTCCAGTCTCGCCACTTCCCAAATGATGATGAGAAGATGAGGACAACACAAACACCTTGAACTCCGGGTGGAGAAAACCCCCGACTCGGCCGGGAATCGAAACCTGGACCCCGTGATCCAGAAGCAGCAACGCTAGCCACTGGACCACGAGCTGCGGACTCTTCAGAGGAGCCGTAGCCGTCCAAGGTGTCCTCGCTAGCGTTTCTTTGATAGCACAACCTGTTACGGATATCACATCCTCAAGCAGTGCACAACAAGCGTAAGTCGTCAAGCCTAATTTTTAAGCAGCCTCTGGCATAAATCTGCAATTTTCCTATTTCATTATACTCCGTGGAACCTATAAAACCGTGGATTGCATTTGCACATAATTTCTCTCACGTATATACATAGTCCGGGTATGGATCATTAATTTTACATTTAGTCTAATGCTATCTTTACAGCATTGCTAGAATACAGTGTATCACAGATTTGTTTATTTAGAAGACTGTATCACACATACTTTAGTAACTTTTCAAAAGGTTCAGTTGTAATCAGTATTAGCGATCATGTCCTTTACTTAAGTACAGTAAGGACACTAGTGATCGTAAAGTACATCCTCGAGAGACACCCATGTTACCTCTGCGCCTACTGGACTCTCAGGAAATTCTCATCTCAATCAAATTCCGTCCAGATATCTCGAATCGAAGCATTTTCTTCGATAAGCCTCGGCGTTTCACCCGAACGAGCGTGATACAGTGGAGAAGGCGTTGATTTCTTTTTTACTCACACGGATAGCATTATCAAGTTATCGTGATATTCCTAAACCACAACATCGTTATGTGCAAAAGAATGTTCAGTTCCCATGAAAAGGGCGCTTTCTATTTCATCGTGTATTCTTTCTCATGTGTAATAACATTGCTGTCAGCGAGACATTAAACTACGAACATAGCGGCTTTGCACGTATGTGTTATAGAGAAAAAAGGTGAGAACATCCCTAATACCAGTCTTCAAAAGAATACTGTTTCTGGACCGACGGGAAAATGGTTCAAATGGCTCTGAACGCTATGGGACTTAACATCTCAGGTCATCAGTCCCCTAAACTTAGAACTACTTAAACGTAACTAACCAAAGGACATTACACACATCCATACGCGAGGCAGGATTCGAACCTGCGACCGTAGCAGCAGCGCGGTTCCGGACTGAAGCGCCTAGAACCGCTGGGCCACAACGGCCGGCACCAACGGGAAAAAATCGTAACACCAAAAAGGAGTTGTGCCACATAAACAAACATTGGTAGACGTGTTTCTACATTTGAAAGATGATCGCTATTCAAATTTCGCGCCAGTCGCATAAGAATGGTTCTAGGTGCACCTCTATGAAGATGCAAATCATATTTGATTTAAATACACATTCTAACGGTCCTGAGCGTTAATTATCTTTGAGATTGGACGCGATGAGTTGATGTTAGTCAAGAACGCTTTTAAGGCAACAAAGACACCGTTATCAACACCTCACTGAGTTTAAACGAGGTCGTGTAACAGATGGGTGTTCCCGCTGCGATACTGCAGAAAAACGTGGCAGGAATGTAGCCACTGTACATGACTGCTGACAGTGGTGGTAACAAGAATGTGCTGGCGCAAGAAGACTGATCTCCGGACGGCCACGTGGCATTGCCGTTAGGGAAGACCATCGCGTTCGGTGTATGACTCAGTCGGATTGTATTGCATTTTCAGCAGCAATCTGAGCAGCAGGAGGCACCATAGTGACTCCACGAACGGTTACAAATCTATTAATTCAACGGTAGCTACGAACCAGACGCACTACAGTGTCATTCCACTGACCCCAAACCACAGCCATATGCGACTTCAGTTGTATCAAGCGAGAACTCAGTGGAGGGCAGGGTGGAAATCCGTTGTGTTTTCTGATGAAAGTGGTTCTGCCTCGGTGCCAGTGATGGCCGTGCGTTGGTTTGAAGGGGGCCAGTTGAGGGCTTGCAACCAACCTGTCTGCGTGCTGGACACAATGGACCTGCACCTGGACTTACGATATGGGGTCGATTTCTTATGACAGCAGGAGCCTCTTGTGGTTATCCCACGCACCCTGACTACAAAATTTTACGTCAGTCTGGTGATTCGACCTGTTGTGCTGCCATTCCTGAACAGCATTCCAGGGGGTGTCCCAATCGAACACATACGGGACTTCATCGGACGACCAGTCCAGCGTCATCTATGAACAGCATTACCGCCCCTGTACTGGCCGACCAAGTGCCACAGACATGGAACTTCATCCCACAAACTGACCTTCGGCACCTATACGACACTATGCATTGCCGGCCGGGGTGGACGAGCGGTTCTAGGCGCTAAAGTCTGGAACCGCGCGATCGCTACAGTCGCAGGTTCGAATCCTGCCTCTGGCATGAATGTGTGTGATGTACTTAGGTTAGTTAGGTTTAAGTAGTTCTAAGTTCTAGGGGATTGATGACCTCAGACGATAAGTCTCATAATGCGCAGAGCCAACACTATGCAGTCTCATCTGCATGCTTGCATTTAACAGTCTGGAAGTTACGCCGGTTATTAATGTACCAGCATTTTCATAGCTGCAATAGCTTATCTCGAGCTTACATTAACCTGTGCTTTTGCAATGTTAACCACTTAAATATGTTACTTTGACAAATGTATTCTCGAAATTTAATTACTCTACATTAATTATTTTTTGGTGTTCCGACTTTTTTCCGTCAGTGTATTTACACGTAGAGAATGGTTCGAGAAGCACATAACCGGTTCATGAATTAATAATCCGCCGTAGAACTTGAATAACAATGTAATTTATCTTTCATGTTTTTTTTTTCAAAATAGTTGATTTTCATTTATTATTTCGCTGATGACGTGCTGAATAGGACTGAAACCTGCGTGATGTCGCAAGACAGTAGCTGTTCCAGCTACACAGTCGTTTTACCTTTGTGTGGATAAGTGCTGGTATGTAAATTGTTTTCCTAGCAGCGTTGTCTGTTTTTCACTGTGTTGCATAAGTCACATACATCAAACAGGACCGTCCTATGCCACATATATGTCTTCAACTGACATCACGATTGATCGTCGGAACAGGCAGATCTATAACTCAATTGAAAGTGATACTGGAAATGGAGGTAGCTGACGCGTTTATTAGTAGCGACCACCTGGGCTGAGCTGAGCTTGCGTGACTAGGTGTTCGTTGCGGTGCGGCGATATAAAGTATTACGCAGGTCTCAAGTAGACACTCTGTGAGCAAGGAAGAAAATTATGTTCCGTTCACTGTGCTCTCTTTAATTTGCTATTATTATTGAATGAAACAAGATAGCGACTCGTAGGAATTTTGAAATTTAAGGAAATGAAAAGTTTTTCTCTGGTGATAGCTTTTTAGTGCCGGGACTGTATCTCGAATGACATGAAAAGAGAGTTATAAACCTGTTATAGACCTGATTTATGACTACATCGAACACGACGTGCATTGGCAGTGTGGCAGTACCATCCGGTTAAGGACTAGGAATCATTTTACGCTGGGATCATTAATTTCAAGAGTGAATCCGGTACCTGAAAAGAGCAGCACGCTGTACCCTGCCTGATCAGAAGTGTTAATATTAGACGTCTCCACCTTTCGCTTTTATGAATGTTTGACTTTGCTGGGGAACTTTCAATGTGTTAATGGTTGTGGATGAATGACGGCCCATCCTTCCTCAGGAGCCGAAACCGGAGAAGGTGGTGCTGATGGACGCTGGGGTCGGGAGCAAAGTCCATAGGTGTTCCATTGGATTGAGGTCGGGAGACTGGGGAGGCTAATCCTTTTCAGTAATGTAATTGTCCACGAACGATTGCCTCACAGATGCTGCTTTGTGACAGGCTGCATTGTCATGCTGGTACAAAAAAATCACCGTTTCTGAACTGTTCATCTGTTGTACGCAGTACACAGTGCTGGGTGTGTTCATACCTCAGTGAATTTAGCGTTTCCTTAATGTCAATAAAGGGATCATGTCATAACCACCTTCTCCGTACTTCACTGTTAGCACTAAACATGATGGCAGGTAACGCTCTCTAAGCATTCGCCAAACCCAAACCCTTCCACCAGATTCCAGCAGGGTATAGCATGATTCACCACTCCAAATCTTTCGTTTCCAGTCGTCCCCATCCAGTGGCACCACTTTTTGCAGCTACTCCAACCGCCACTTACGCATTGACCAGAAATATGTGGCTCATGAGGAGCTGCTCGACTCTTTTACTCCATTCTTTTTAACTCCCTGAGCGTAGCCACTGTGCTAGCCAAACTTCTGGTAGCCCTTTGGAACTCACGAGTGATCCAGTCCACTGATTTCACGCGATTTTTTATAACCATTACCAGCAATACCCGACGGTCCCTGTTATTCAGTGGATAAGGGCTTCCTGGTCCCGGTTTAGCTGTGGTTGTTCGTTCGTTTTTACACTTCACAATAATATCAGCAATAGTCAACTTGAGCAGCATTATAACGGTCGATGTAATCCTTATGGATTACTCGGGCGATATGCAACGACCAGTCCACAGTAGAAGTTAGTGAGCTCTGCTGACCGAGCCATTCCTCTGTGATTGCTTCTCTACTGACAACACAATATTCCTCGCCTCCTTTTATTCAGGCGTGATGACTGCACGACACAAAGCGTTACGCCTCGCCAGGGCCCGTCAACACCGACATTGGACTGTTAATGACTGGAAACATGTTGCCTGGTCGCACGAATCTCGTTTCAAATTGTATCGAGCTGACGGATGTGTACGGGTATGGAGAAAACCTTATGAATCCATGGACCCTGCAGGGGACTGTTCAAGCTGGTGGAGGCTCTGTAATGGTGTGGAGCGTGTGGAGTTTGAGTGATATGGTATGCCTGCTACGTAAGGATACGATTCTGGCAGGCAATACGTACGTAAGCATCCCGTCCGATCACCTGCATCCACTCATGTCCATTGTGTATTCCGACGGACTTGGGAAATTCCAGCAGGACAATGCGACAGCCCACACGCCCAGAATTGCTACAGAATGGTGCCAAGAACGCAATTCTTAAACACTTACGCTGGCTTCCAAACTGCCCAGACACGATCATTATTGAACATTTCTGGGATGCCTTGCAATGTGATGTTCAGAAGAGATCTCTACCCACTCTTACGGATTTATGGACAGCCCTGCAGGATTCGTGGTATCAGTTCTCTCCAGCAATATTTCAGATATTAGTCGAGTCGATGCCATGTCGTGTTTCGGCACTTCTGTGTGCTCGCTGGGCCCTGCAGGATATTAGGCAGCTGTAACAGTTTCTTTGGATCTTTAGTGGGTGATAAGACTAGCTGAGAAAACCCGGTGTTGTCTGGATATTTATTTATTCCAACTTCTATTAGTCCATCTCCTCCTTCCTCCCCTATGCTCCACCCATTCTCTCTCTCTTTATCCACCTATCCTCACTCCTCCCTCTATCCATTCTCCTGTCCCTATCCATGAGCTGCACCTCTCCCTCTCTCTGTCCATTTCCACCACCTCTTCTCTCTGTCCATCTGCACCACTCCTCATCCCTCTGTTTCTTCCCTCTTTGTCCATCTCTTCGTCCCACCTCCCATCTCCTCCTCCTTCTTTCTCTCTCTTTCTCAATCTCCGCCTTCTCTTTCTGGGTTCATCTCCTTCCCCCTTTCTCTATCCTCCTCCGTCCTCCCCCTCTTCACGTTCATCTCCTCCCTTTTCCTTTGTGTGTTCGTCTCCTTCTCTCGCCTCGCCCTGTTCATCTCCTCATCTTCCATTTCTCTGCCCATTTCCTCTCCCACCTCATCAATGTTCATCTCCTTCTCTCCCCATCTCTCTGCCTGTCTCTCCCTCCCCCTACCTTTTTCCATCTCCTCCTCTTCCCTCTCCCTGTCCATTTCTCTGTTCCCTACCTCTGTACATCTGTACCTGTCTCATCCTTTCCTCTCTACGTCTGCCCGTATCCTCGTACTCCCTTCTCTCACCCACCACGTTGTCACACTCGTCCCAATAGTCTCGTGATTGTTACCTCTAAAGTGTTCCTTTTCAGATTGTAACATATATATGCACCAGATTTGACTGAAATCCTTTCCAGGGTTAAGGATGAGCTTTTTATCCACGGATTTTCTCGCATAGTCACGTGTCACATATATTTCACACATATTTAACACATTTCACACGTATTTGTGCACATATTACACCTGTATGTTTACTGGATTTCACACTGCAGTTTTATTTCCACGCAGCTTAATGTTCATGACGTCGCACCTCCTAAACTATGTGCTACAAAATGATACAATTTTGTTGGTACATCCAGTGGTATATGTACATACTGTCTGCGAAATGTGCTGTGAATGGGGGTAGCAGTAAAGCAGTAATAAACTAAATCGCCAGGCACGACGCGGCAGTTTCTCGCGCATCTCAGTGTTCATCACGTCATATTTCCTGAAATATCTGTCGCAAAATGACATACTCGTATTTTTGTAGGCATATTCAGCGGCATATGGGGATATTGCCTGCGAAATGTGTTGCGATTAGAGTAAGTAACGAAGAAGTAACAAATTAAGATGTCATGCATGATGTAGCAGTTTTTCACGGTACTCAGTACTTAACGTCAGGCCTCCTGCACTATGTATCGTACAATAATGTATTTTTGTAGGTACATTCAGCGGCAAATTTCTGTAATGTCTGCGGAAAATGTTGAGAATGTAGGTAGTACCAACGAAGCAATAAATTTAAACGACTAGCATGATGCGGTAGTTTTTCGCGCATTCAGTGTTTATAACGTCGTAGCTCATGAACTAAGCCCTGTACAATGATGTAATTTTTCTGGCATATTCAGTGGTTTATGTGAATACTGTCTGCAAAATGCGTCACGAAGAAGTAATAAATTAAAACAGCGTGCTTCATGTG
Source organism: Schistocerca piceifrons (assembly GCF_021461385.2). Taxonomy (NCBI): domain Eukaryota; kingdom Metazoa; phylum Arthropoda; class Insecta; order Orthoptera; family Acrididae; genus Schistocerca; species Schistocerca piceifrons. The sequence goes on from NC_060138.1 coordinate 719,564,199, forward strand.
ACAGTTTTACTGGATGAAAAGAGAAAATGCAGCAAGCGAACAGCTTTGCTCCTGTCTTTATTTTGCAGGGATCGTCAGAGAGAAAATCGTACACATTTGAAATTAAGTGAAATGCTGTTTGCAAGCCTGTAAGTGCTCTCATTCTCAAATAATGGATAACTAAGGTACAGCTATTCTCGCGTCGTGGGCTATACTGCTTCTTCACTCGCACTCCTACCACCTTGATAGATGAGTGGTTGTAGCCCTGAAAATGATTCTTTCCCGACGGCACTTGTTACGTATACAAAGACTGGTTGAAATCGGTCTAGTGGTTTAGGAGAAGATGTGGAACATACATACACACATACATGCGCGCGCACACACACACACACACACACACACACACACATTTTTGTAATTTGTATGGATAAAATAATGAAAGGGAAAAGGTATTTATGTATTTATATATAGGCAGCCTAGAACTGCGTGAGTGGTCGTAAAGAAATCATAGCCGACAATAGCCGGAGACAAGTGTCACACCTTGTCAGTGACAGTCTGTTTCGAACTTGACAGCAGTGCCTTTGAGACTGCAGGTTCACCTCAACCAGTTTCAGAGCGGACGTTGGACATTTTGCGTCCGGTACGCCAAAAAGAAGGGAAAATTGAAAGGTGGAAAGAGTATATAGAGGGTCTATGCAAGGGTCATGAAGTTGAAGACAGTATTGTAAAGATGGAAGGGGACATAGATGAAGATGAGATGGAAGATATGATTCTACGATAAGAATTTGGCAGAGCATGAAATACACAATTCTAATCACGGTGCCGGGACATACCGTCGGAATTACTGATAGGCGCGGAGAGCCAGCCATGACAAAGTTCACCATCTGGAGTGGAGGATGCATCAGACAGGCGACACACCGTCGGACTTCAGGAAGAATGTAGTATTTCCAAGTCCACAGAAATCAGGTGCGGACAGGTATGAATATTACCGAACTATCATTTTTGATAAGTATATCTTTTTAAGAGCTATAATTTGTTATAAGAGGGTTGGAACTTTAACAGTGGCAACTATTTATTTACACCTCGTACAAAATAGATACGTGTTTCAAAGTTTTACTGAGCTTCAAAGTAGTCACCAGCGTTGAGTATAACCCGTTGCCAGCGATGTGGAAGTCGTAGGATTCTCTTAGCAGTGCCAGTTGTGTTGACAGTTCGAGCGGCGCTGTCTATTGCTCGACGAATTTGTAGCAGTTCTGAAGCGAATGCCGTGAAGTGTTTCCTTCAGTTTAGGAATCGAGTTGAACTCACGAGGGCTTAAGTCAGGCGAGTGAAGTAGGTGGTATAGCACTTAGCAGCCCCATCAACAAACAAATCAGTAACAGCTTGCACTGTACACGGTAACAGCTTGCACTGTACGTGCTTGAGCATTGTCCTGCAAAATGACGGTCAGGTCCTGCAGAAAGTGTGCTGTTCATTTTTGGAACACAACCTACGACCAGCTTAGAGACACTGGCACTGCTAAGAGTATCCTACGACTTCCACATCGCTGGCAATGGGTTATACGCAATGCTGGTGACCACTTTGAAGGCCAGTAAAACTGTCAACCACGTCTCTATTTTGTTCGAGCTGTAAATAAATAGTTGCGACAATTAGAGTTCCAACCCTCGTAAGTCATGTTTGCAAATTACTGACACGAATTCGTTGCAGAAGAATGGAAAATACTGGTGGAAACCGACCTTGGGGAGGCTCAGTCTGGATTCAAGAGAAATGTAGGATTCACGAAGCAATACTGACCCTACGACTTACCTTAGAAGATAGGTAAAGGAAAAGCAAACCTACGTTTACAGCATTTGTAGACTTAGAGAACACTTTTGACAATAGTGACTGGAATTCTCTCTTTGAAATTCTGAGGTAAAATAAAGGGAGCAAAGTGCTGTTCACAACTTGTTCGGAAGACGGCAGTTATAAGAGTCTAGTGGCATGAAAGATAAGCAGTGGTTATGGCTTATCCCCGAAGTTATTCAATCTGTACATTAAAGAATCAGAAAAGGAAACTAAAGAAACATTTGGAGTAGAAAATTTGTGGTAAGGTCTTATGGGACCATACTGCAGAGGTCATCGGTCCCTAAGCCTACACATTACTTAAACTAAATTACACTATGGACAACACATACGCCCATGCCCGAGGGAGGACTCGAACCTCCGACGGGGGGAGCCGTACGGACCGTGACAAGGCGCCTGAGACCGCCCGGCTACCCCGTGCGGATTTGGTGAAGGAATCTAAGTTTGGAATAAGAAAAAAAAAACTGATATATTCCGATGACATTGTAATCTGTCAGAGAAAGCAGAGGACTTGAAAGAGCAGTCGAAGACAATGGACATTGTCTTGAATGGAATATTTACACTGATCAGCTAGAATATCATGACCATCGACTTACTATCGATAAAAACCCGTCCAGACGATAGCAGCGTCACCTGATGAGGAAAGACTGCTAGTCAGACACACGCACGGTACGTGTAGAACCAGTTAGCGTTCTGTCCGTGTTTAAAATGGGGAATCCGCGTGATCTATCTGAGTTTTACCAAGGGAAGGTTGTAATGGACCGGAGGCTCGGCATGAGCATTTCAGAAACTGCACGATTTGTCGAGTGGTGGAGGAGTGCTGTGGTGAGTGTCTTCAATAAGTGGCGAAACCATTGTGAAACAACGTCCACATGTGGTGGGGTTGAGTGGCTACCCCTCATTAGAAATGTCAGACGTCATAGGCTGGGCAGACTGGTAATAAAGGACAGACGGCGAACTGAAGCGCAACTAACACCACACTTTAATGCTAGACAAATTACAACCGTTTCTGAACACACAGTGCGCCGAACACTCCTAACGATGGACCTGCGCTGCCGATGATCCATGTATCTGCCAATGTCAGCAGCATGTCAGCGCAGTAGCAGAGCGTTGCTTGGTCTAATGAATCCCGATACGTTCTTCATCATGTCGATGGGATGGAGCGAATCCGTCGTCTTCCAGGGGAACAAGTCCTGGACACCTGTACTGCGGGTCGGAGACAAGCTAGCGATGGCTCCATTATACTCTGGGGAACATTTATGTGGCCATCCTTGGGTCCAGTGGAGCTCGTACGAGGCACCATGACGACCAAGGGGTATCGTACACTGATTGCAGACCACGTAGACCCCTTCATGACGATCATGTCTCCCAACGGCAGTGGCATTTTTCGGCAAGATAATGCACCCTGTCACAAGGCCAGAAGTGTGATGGAGTGGTTCGAGAAACACAGTCACGAGTTCCAATTGATGTGCTGGCCCGATCGAATAGATATTGAATGTGATTGAACGTGGCGTCAGACTCATCGCCCCTATCCCATTCCCGGAATTTCCGGGAATTAGGTGACTTGTGTGCGCAAATGTGGTGCCAACTTCCTCTAGGGAACTACAAAGGCCTCATTGCTTGAATGCCACAAATCTTCGTCGCCGTTCTTCGTGGAAAAGGTGGACATACAGCCTCAAGAGGTAGGTGGTCATAATGTTTCGGCTGAGGAGTGTAAGATGAACATCTTTTCTTTTTTTTGGTCATCAGTCTACTGACTGGTTTGATGCGGCCCGCCACGAATTCCTTTCCTGTGCTAACCTCTTCATCTCAGAGTACCACTTGCAACCTACGTCCTCAATTATTTGCTTGACGTATTCCAATCTCTGTCTTCCTCTACAGTTTTTGCCCTCTACAGCTCCCTCTAGTACCATGGAAGTCATTCCCTCATGTCTTAGCAGATGTCCTATCATCCTGTTCCTTCTCCTTATCAATGTTTTCCACATATTCCTTTCCTCTCCGATTCTGCGTAGAACCTCCTCAGTCCTTACCTTATCAGTCCACCTAATTTTCAACATTCGTCTATAGCACCACATCTCAAATGCTTCGATTCTCTTCTGTTCCGGTTTTCCCACAGTCCATGTTTCACTACCATACAATGCTGTACTCCAGACGTACATCCTCAGAAATTTCTTCCTCAAATTAAGGCCGGTATTTGATATTAGTAGACTTCTCTTGGCCAGAAATGCCTTTTTTGCCATAGCGAGTCTGCTTTTGATGTCCTCCTTGCTCCGTCCGTCATTGGTTATTTTACTGCCTAGGTAGCAGAATTCCTTAACTTCATTGACTTCGTGTCCATCAATCCTGATGTTAAGTTTCTCGCTATTCTCATTTCTACTACTTCTCATTACCTTCGTCTTTCTCCGATTTACTCTCAAACCATACTGTGTACTCATTAGACTGTTCATTCCGTTCAGCAGATCATTTAATTCTTCTTCACTTTCACTCAGGATAACAGTGTCATCAGCGAATCGTATCATTGATATCCTTTCACCTAGTATTTTAATTCCACTCCTGAATCTTTCTTTTATTTACATCATTGCTTCCTCGATGTACAGATTGAAGAGTAGGGGCGAAAGGCTACAGCCTTGTCTTACACCCTTCTTAATGCGAGCACTTCGTTCTTGATCGTCCACTCTTATTATTCCCTCTTGGTTGTTGTACATATTGTATATGACCCGTCTATCCCTATAGCTTACCCCTACTTTTATCAAAATCTCGAACAGCTTGTACCATTTTATATCGTCGAACGCTTTTTCCAGGTCGACAAATCCTATGAAAGTGTTTTGATTTTTCTTTAGCCTTGCTTCCATTATTAGCCGTAAGGTCAGAATTGCCTCTCTCGTCCCTTTACTTTTCCTAAAGCCAAACTGATCGTCATCTAGCGCATTCTCAATTTTCTTTTCCATTCTTCTGTATATCATTCTTGTAAACAGCTTCGATACATGAGCTGTTAAGCTGATTGTGCGATAATTCTCGCACTTGTCAGCTCTTGCCGTCTTCGGAATTGTGTGGATGATGCCTTTCCGAAAGTCAGATGGTATATCGCCAGACTCATATATTCTACACACCAACGTGAATAGTCGTTTTGTTACCACTTCCCCCAATGATTTTAGAAATTCTGATGGAATGTTATCCAACCCTTCTGCCTTATTTGACCGTAAGTCCTCCAAAGCTCTTTTAAATTCCGATTCTAATACTGGATCCCCTATCTCTTCCAAATCGACTCCTGTTTCTTCTTCTATCACATCAGACAAATCTTCACCCTCATAGAGGCTTTCAATGTATTCTTTCCACCTATCTGCTCTCTCCTTTGCATTTAACAGTGGAATTCCCGCTGCACTCTTAATGTTACCACCGTTGCTTTTAATGTCACCAAAGGTTGTTTTGACTTTCCTGTATGCTGAGTGTGTCCTTCCGACAATCATATCTTTTTCGATGCCTTCACGTTTTTCCTGCAGCCATTTCGTCTTAGCTTCCCTGCACTTCCTATTTATTTCATTCCTCAGCGACTTGTATTTCTGTATTCCTGATTTTCCCGGAACATGTTTGTACTTCCTCCTTTCATCAATCAACTGAAGTATTTCTTCTGTTACCCATGGTTTCTTCGCAGCTACCTTCTTTGTACCTATGTTTTCCTTCCCAACTTCTGTGATGGCCCTTTTTAGAGATGTCCATTCCTCTTCAACTGTACCGCCTACTGCGCTATTCCTTATTGCTGTATCTATAGCGTTAGAGAACTTCAAACGTATCTCGTCATTCCTTAGTACTTCCGTATCCCACTTCTTTGCGTATTGATTCTTCCTGGATAATGTCTTGAACTTCAGCCTACTCTTCATCACTACTTTATTGTGATCTGAGTCTATATCTGCTACTGGGTACGCCTTACAATCCAGTATCTGATTTCGGAATCTCTGTCTGACCATAATGTAATCTAACTGAAATCTTCCCGTATCTCCCGGCCTTTTCCAAGTATACCTCCTCCTCTTGTGATTCTTGAACAAAGTATTCGCTATTACTAGCTGAAACTTGTTACAGAACTCAATTAGTCTTTCTCCTTTTTCATTCCTTGTCCCAAGCCCATAGTCTCCTGTAATTTTTTCTTCTACTCCTTCCCCTACAATGCATTCCAGTCGTCCATGACTATTAGATTTTCGTCCCTTTTTACATACTGCATTACCCTTTCAATATCCTCATACACTTTCTCTATCTGTTCATCTTCAGCTTGCGACGTCGGCATGTATACCTGAACTATCGTTGTTGGTGTTGGTCTGCTGTCGATTCTGATTAGAACAACCCGGTCACTGAACTGTTCACAGTAACCCACCCTCTGCCCTACCTTCCTATTCATAACGAATCCTACACCTGTTATACCATTTTCTGCATTACATACTGCATTACCCTTTCAATATCCTCACACACTTTCTCTATCTGTTCATCTTCAGCTTGCGACGTCGGCATGTATACCTGAACTATCGTTGTCGGTGTTGGTCTGCTGTCGTTTCTGATTAGAACAACCCGGTCACTGAACTGTTCACAGTAACACACCCTCTGCCCTACCTTCCTATTCATAACGAATCCTACACCTGTTATACCATTTTCTGCTGCTGTTGATGAACATCAACAAAAGCAAAAGAATGATAATGGAATGTAGTCAAATTAAATCAGGTGATGCTAAAGGAATTAGATAAGGAAACAACACATTTAAAGAAGCAGATGAGTTTTTTTATTCGGGTTTCAAAACCCCTGTGACGTAGGCCAAAGTAGAGAGAATATAAAATATGTAGTGACAATGACAAAAATAGCGTTTCTGAAGAACGGAAATTTTTCGACGTCGAATACAAATTTAAGTGTTAGGAAGTTGGTTCAAATGGCTCTGAGCACTATAGCACTTAACGTCTGAGGTCATCAGTCCTCTAGAACTTAGCCCTACTTAAACCCAACTAACCTAAGGATTCCCGAATGAGGTTTTCACTCTGCAGCGGAGTGTGCGCTGATATGAAACTTCCTGGCAGATTAAAACTGTGTGTCCGACCGAGATTCGAACTCGGGGCCTTTGCCTTTCGCGGGCAAGTGCTCTACCATCTGAGCTACCGAAGCATGACTCACGCCCGGTATTCACAGCCTTACTTCTGCCAGTATCTCGCAGGGGAGCTTCTGTAAAGTTTGGAAGGTAGGAGACGACATACTGGCAGAAGTAAGGCTGTGAGTACCGGGCGTCAGTCGTGCTTCGCTAGCTCAGATGGTAGAGCACTTGCCCGCGAAAGGCAAAGGTCCCGAGTTCGAGTCTCGGTCAGGCACACAGTTTTAATCTGCCAGGAAGTAACCTAAGGATATCTCACACATCCATGCCCGAGGCAGGATTCGAACCTGCCGCCGTAGCGGTCGCGCGGTTCCACACTGTAGCGCCTAGAACCGCTCGGCCACCCCAGCCAGCAATTTTGGGATAATTACTGGTTTTTGCTTTTCAAGCAATGAATAACAGATGTTCCGCAACAACTAGTACTGACTTATCGAAGTTTAGGTTGTAAATTATAGCACAGTCATGTCGTATTAGTGTAATTTGAATGGTCGCTTGATATTAAGACGAAGCGGACATGGCAGGAATTGATGCTGATTTTATGTGCTGAAGATCAGATAGGTAGATGGCATAACTAATGAGGAGGTATGGAACAGTACTGGGGAGAAGAGAAATTTGTTGCACTAAGAAGGAATCGTGACAGGACACATTCTAAGAGATCAAGGATCACCAATTTAGTACTGGAGCGAAGCATTTGTGGTAAAAATCTCTTGAGATGAATGCAGTAAGCAGATTCAGAAGAATGTAAGTTGCCGTAGTTATTCGGCGATGATGAGGCTTGCACAGGATGTAGTATAATGGATAGCTGCATCGAACTAGTTTTCCAACTGAAGACAAGAATAAAAAGACCTACACCACAAAGGGCCATTGCTAATAGCGGTACATTAAGCTGCCCGTCCTAAATGAACCAAACGATACGGAAACTGGACAGTAACTGATCATAGGCATGTACTGTACTCCGACGGGTCGTGATTTTGCCTGTCTAATGATGTAAGGCGTCCGTTCACCTACTGCCCGATGAGGCGTTTACCCAGCAGTGTGTGTGTGTGTATATGTGTGTCTGTGTGTGTGTGTGTGTGTGTGTGTGTGTGTGTGTGTGTGTTGGTGGGGAGCGGGACGATACTTCAGGCTGAAGGTGGTTCTGTGATGTTTTGGTGCTGTTTTTCGTACCATGACTTTCCCCACGAATTCAGGTTACTATGATCATGAACCAGGATGGCTATTTCAACATCCTCCCTGACCAAGTGCTGTCCTTCCTTTTAATTCTTCATGGTGAGTGTGTTGTGGACACTCCCTACTTCAAAGATGACAGCAGCCGTGTTAATAGAGCTACACGCGTTCCCTTCTGGTTTGCAAGACACTCAAGCACCGTATTACACCTGACCTTAACTCCACAGAAACTGTCTGGGACTGTTTGTGAAAGTGGATGAAACGTAGTAGTTAACACACGACGATTTGATAGCTCTACGGAATCTCCCTTTATCATCTATGACTGGATTACGCTGTAGATGACATCCCGGAAAAAACTTGAGAACTTTCATTCTCCATCCACTTTAACGATCACCGTTGCGCAGCAGTTAAAGTTTTGGACTCACTTTAGAGTTGGATCAAAATTTCTGTGTAGTCTTCCTGATTTCTTCTGTTTTGTGGCTTCCCTGAAGTGTTTCACGCAGTTACCGAGACGGTCATTTTAAGAAGTCTGCACACTCTTCAAGCCACCGCACGGAGATTGGCGGAGGGTGCCCTGTACCACTACTACTTATTTCCTTTCCTGTTCCACTCGAAAATGGAGTGAGGGAAAAACGACTACTGTATGAGCCATAATTTCTCTATCTTATCTTCGTGGTCCTCACTTTAAATGTATGTTTGCGGCAGTAGAATCGTTTTGCAGTCAACTTCAGTTACCAGTTCCCTGAATGTTCTCAACAGCGTTCCTCGAAAAGAATGTCGTCTTCCCTTTAGGGATTCTCATTTGAGTTCCCGAAACATCTCCGTAATACTTGCGTGTTGTTCGACTCTACCGATAACAAATCTAGCAGCCTGCTTCTGTGTAGCTTCGATGTCTTTCTTTAAGTTGACATGGTACGGATCCCAAACACTCGAGAAATACTCAAGAACAGGTCTCTCTAGCGTCCTCCTTTACAGATGAACCACTCTTTCCCAAAATTCTTCCAATTAAGCAAAGTCGACTGTTCGCCTTCCCTACCACAATCCTCAGATATTCGTTCCATTTTATATCGCTTTGTAATGTTATGCCCAGATATTTAAACGACGTGACTGTGTTAAGCAGGTGACTACTAATGCTGTTTCCGAACGGCTTTGTTCCCCCACTCATTCGCATCACCTTGCATTTTTCTACGTTTAGTGCCAGCTGCCATTCGTCGCACAAACTATAAATTTTGTCTAAGTCATCTTGTATCCCCTTACAAACACTCAAATTCGACACGTTCCCATACACCACACCACCATCAGCAAACAACTGCTGATTACTGCCCACCCCTTCCGCCAAATCATTTATGTGTACAGGAAATACTAGCGGTCTTATCACTCTTCCCTGGAGCGCTGCTGACGATATCCTTGACTCTGATGAACATTCACTGTCAAGGGCAACATAGGGGGCTCATTACTAAAGAAAAAAATGAAATGAACCTAGGGGCATCGTTGGCCGGGAGGCCCCAGACAGAGGAGTTCGGCCGCCAAGTGCAAGTCTTATTTCAGTTCCACAGTGGGCGACTTGCACGCCGGTGATGAGGATGAAATGATGGCGAGGACAACACAACACCCAGCCTACGAGCGGAGAAAAATTTCCAGCCTGGCTGGGAATCGAACCCGGGCCCACTTGCACGGGAACCAAGCACGTTACCACCTTCTTTTATCTCATTTTGTTCTACATTGTTCGTTGAATTTGTTCGGGGCGGATGTCTGCTGACACCCGTTTAGGTTTGTCGTTGATTAATTCACTCAGTTTTTTTCTTACAGAGGGTAGCTAACCCTCTGACCGAACAGGCTGAACTACCGTTCCGGCTTGTTTTGAAATGGAAATGTCTTGTGGCTAGGGTAGACCTGTCACCTGGTGCAAGTCTTTCGAGTTGACGACGCCACTTTGGCGACTTGCGTGTTAATGGGGATGAGATGATGATGATGAGACAATACAACACTCAGTCCCGGGGCGGAGAAAATCTCCCACCCACCCGGGAATCGAACCCGGTGCACTTGGCATGGCAGTCCGTCGCGCTGACCACTCAGCTGTCGGGGCGGGCCCACCCAGCTAAGTAGACGGACAGTACTTGAGAAGCCTTGGAGCCACTCACATTCCTCGGAACCTACTGCATATACTCGTACCTTCGTTAAAGACTGCAGTGGGGTATCGCGCCAAACTTTTTTCGAAATCTAGAAATATGGAATCCGCCTGTTGCCCGTCATACATAATTCGCAGTCTTTTCCAACTGTACTACAGTAATTAGTCTCCAATGGCCTCAATAATGATGGGCTGTTAAACATTGATTTTTGCGTTCTTTTCTCATTTACCTGCTGCTGCTGAACAACGTTTGTCACTCACATACCCCCCTGTATAATATTTAATACGAAAAATTTGTACAGAAACCATCAGGACTGTACTATGGGTGTGGCAGATAGTCGCTTTTTGATGTTTTGGAACAGAGCTGTTGACAGTGTGAGGGGAACTTTCTCGTGGTACAGCCATCAAGCAACCGTATGCTTTTGCCACTCTCCGAAACCGACAAGTAAAAGCGACCGGTAACCTTTGTACCTGGGACGACTACGTGTTCCTAATCCATTCCACGTTCGTCAAGGAGGAACTTCAACTGCATCCTGAAGAAATACTGCACCTTGGTCTACATTGCCGGAGGCGAAGCACCTGATTTCCAATTGATGTGTATCTTTCAATATCGTTATCGTAATGAAGTGAGCTGTGTGTCTGATTTGTTCACGCACCTTGTTGACTAGGCAGGTGCGAAAGTGATAATTAGCAAGCGTGAGTTTCTGCACACGACATTCAAAATTCCCGAGATTTACGAAACGTTGTAGTCTCTCAAGAGAATGAACCGCCTCATTTTACAAGTCATAAGTAGTAAGAGAAAGGAAAAAGGGCACACGGCATGGGGAATTATTTCCGAAACGCGTCATGTGCTAGATAATTTAAATTAATATTAAATTCTGAGTTGAAGCAAAAACGTTTTGATACTAATAACGAATCCTTTGTTTTACAGTCGCAGACTTTTATAGGCCTTTCATAAAGGGTGGAATACATTACCCGTCAAAAGTTTTCGATCACCCACAAAAAAGCTGTATAATTTATTAAAAACACATCGTACAAGCTAAACAGACCAACAATACAAATATTTTCTCTTTCCAGCATTAACTACAACATAATATGGTTTAGATTTTAGCTGTTTCAGAGCATCCATTCTTTGCCCTGACAACAGCGGCAAATCTCTCGGCATTCTGGATTTAAGATTTTGATGTCCAGCACGTCTGTAAATTATTTCATAGTTCATCATTTGCTTTCTGACTGTCTGTCAAATTCGTCACATAAGAGTTCAATGGACAAAGTAATATTCTTCAGTTTCCCATATTTCTCTTTCCTACAGACATATCCTGTCCATAGTTTAGTAGTATGTTTTGGATCACTGTCCTGCTGCAGAACAAACCCATCGTTTAATAAGACTCTTGCCCGACGGAACTAGATAGTTGACCAGTATCCTTCCTTCTTTAATGTCCCATTAATTGTTATTAGATCACTGACTTTATGACCCATGAAACATCCTCACACGTTGACCGACCCTCCACCATGCTTCACCGCTGGCGTTGCACACTGGCTCTTCATATGTTCACCAACAAGTCGACGAGCAAACATTTGACTATGGATTTCAAATACTTAAAATAAAGATTCGTCCATGAATAACACCTTCTATTATTGCTGTACGCTCCAGTTCCTATGTTGCTGTGCGCACTGCAATATTTTCACCTTATTTCGTTTGTGTAATAAAGGTTTTTCGATCGGTATGGACTTTTGTTGCTGTTGTCTTAGTATAATAGCCTTCTTGATGCAGAGCCGTAATTAGAGCACGTTTTTCAATTCCCATCTTCTGCTTCCGTCCCATTAGAAGGTAGTGTGGTACGGGGCTGATCAGGTACACAAACACAGTGCTAGACGTATACAATATATTGTAAACTAATGCGAACTGATTGCTGCGTAGGCAGCAGAAGGAACGAGGCCAATTCGAATGAAACCGTCTAAGGTAAAGGCACATCAGAGTTTTTGGGGTTACTCGTTAGGCGAACAACTAAATAAATAACAGAAGTGCTTAGTCTTTACATGTTTACACTTTTTTATCAGAATGGGGATAAGGTAGAATATTCAAAACGAAAACTCTGTTTTAGCCAAATGTCCATAGTTGCGACAAGTAATCGAAAACGTCTGGCGGGTTGTGTAAAACAACTATGTCTGAAGGTAGAGAATTTAGTACGCTGTAAAGCAGCAGACTCTTCCCGAACGAATTTCTGAGGGAAGAGAATTCAGTACACTTTAAAGTAGAAGACGCTCTGAGTACTCTCATTCCTCTGACAAAGTAGCTAACGAAGCATGAGTAGCATTTTATAATTGCAAGAGTCATTGAAGAGTGAATGCGGTAGACATTGATTGTTTTAAAATTTTGACTAATAATTCATGTAAATTAATAAGCTACTTTCGCAGCAACTTTAGTGATTAAAAATCTACTAGCGACACAACTGTGCTCTTGATGAACATGAGAACTATCTTACTGGTTTCTAAATCGACCACACTTTCAAGTGTTAAAGTTACTAATTAATGTAGCGGCTAGTTCATTTAAATAGCCTTGAATGAAACTTTCACTCTGCAGCGAAGTGTGCTCTGTTATGAAACCGCCTGGCAGTTTAAAACTGTGTGGCGGACCGAGACTCAAAACCGCGACCTTTGTCATTCGCGGACAATCGACTGAGCTACCTAGGCACGGTGGAGCACTTGCCCGCGAAAGGCATAGGTCCCAAGTTCGAGTCTGGGCCCGGCACACGGTTTTAATCTGCTAGGAAGTTTCATAATAGTCTCATCTTTCTTGGGGACGTCAGCACACGACGAAACGATCATTGCGCTCAGGGATCTCCTGGCAGTGCACTGAAAAGAAGTGACAAAAGGTCCCTTAATGAGTACGCTTTAGTGGCCGCTGAGTCTATTTTTTTCTGTCTATTAATCTTAGAAATCAGACTCATGCCTAAACTAACCTATAAAAGAAAGAAAGGTGCCGCCTCATGCTATTCGGCACTTGTGTTGGCCGAGAGGAGGACTGCTTACGTCACTCTTTTAGGGCAGAGGTGTTAATTCGCGCTCATTAAATTCAGATTTCTCAAGAGTCTCTAATGGTAATGATCACGCGCTCTGTCTGATCAAAAGTATCTGGTTTGCTATTAGTGGATATTACTAAGGGATTTGTCCATCCTTCGCCTTTCTGACAGCTTGAACTCTGCCTGGGACACTTTCAAGGAGATACGAGCCGGCCTGTGTGGCCGAGCGAATCTAGGCGCTTCTGTCTGGAGCCTTTGGCATGGATGAGTGTGCTGTCCTTAGGTTGGTTAGGTTTAAGTAGTTCTAAGTTCTAGGGGACTGATGACCTCAGATGTTAAGTCCCATAGTTCTCAGAGCCATTTAAACCATTTGAAAGAGGGACGAGAATAGCTGGAGAGGAATGATGGTCCATTCTTCCACAAGAGCCAAAACTAGAAAAGACAGTTATGTTGGATGCTGGGATCTGGAGCCAAGTCGGCGCTCTGACTCATCGCGAAGGTGTTCCATTGGGTTCATGTTGGGACTCTGAGCAGGCCAGTCCATTCCAGGTATGTTATTGTCCAGAAACCATTCCACATTGTGAGTACCTGGGGGTATCCTATTACCTTTGTTCAGATAGTGTAGATTCTGAAGACGTGATGTCATGTTAGCACAGTGCTGGACACCAGCTCTTGATGTTCCGAAGTGGTAGGAGTACGCAATAAATCGGATTGCTTTGCTGGGCTCTGCTCCAGAGAGTGCACGCTAGGATTTGGTAACAATGTCCGAAACTTTATGAGCTTACATGGCCGTCGGTCACCAGTTCCCTTTCCCTAGTAATTCTGTCCATGCGAGCTTTGGGCAAAAATAATTTCCTTACCCATGTGGCTAGTCGATGCTTTTTCGCATTCAACTGCTTAGTGTAAATAATTGTTCTTCCATCCATAATCAGTGTTCGTTATTGATCCTACCGCAATAGTTTTATTTTTAAATTCCTAAACAACTTATGGTGTCGAAGTGAGAGGTAGTAGCAGGTCTGTGGTCTTCCAAACTTTTGTAAACTAAACAGACATATAATAATTGCATTCAATGGAAAAATTAGTTAGGGGTCATTAAGTGATTGTGCAGGGGTAGTTTCCTCCTTTTGTTATTGTAACCATATGTAATGTCTGATTTGCAGAAGAAATTACCTTATTAGGCGCCAGCAGCACAGTTACCTGATGATTAAGACACGCAATCTGCATTTTCCATTGTATCAACTTCTGCATTAACTGATCGGATGCACCTTCCTCTGGTATTAAAAAAATCGACCCAAGGGTGATCAAGTGAATTCCCTCACTCTTACAACTGATAAATCTACAAACCAGAAGCCATATCCCCACAGCTTCGAGAAAGAATCTTTTACTCTGTAGCGAAATGTACGGTCTTTTGAATTGTGGGCAGGAGCGAGGCTCAAAAGGTCGCACCCTGCTGTTGCTGACGGTGCTTTCCAGGCACGCCTCATTTCTGTAAACAAGGCTTCAAAATGTCAATGTCGTTCGCTTACTGCGAAGCTCCTCCGAATACTAATCCAACATAGTAACTTCTCCTCTATTTTGGTTGGTTTCCAAGGTCCTTGCAATGCGCGGACTCAACCTGTTATAAGGATAATATTGTTAAAAATGAAATTTTAGTTTTGTTTTGTTGATATATTTTCTGAAATAATATGAGAGAGGAGGTAACTTGACCGGTGGAAGTAGTCTGACTACACGGATTTTTAAAGTACAGCTCCTTCATAAAATTACTCGCCCGACGGGAACGAAAATATTTCTAAAACTGGTAATGAATTTTCATAGATGTGGCCCTTAATTTTCTACATTATGAAATGCTTGGCCAAGTTCAGAAATATCTATTTTTCTCTTCAGGATTATCCACATGAAAAACATTCCAAAACAGATGAAAACCATCTGGCAACGCGGGGTAGTGGGTTAGACGACTGAAAACTGACGGTTAGTTTGCAGTTGCGTTGTCTGAAGTTTCAGAGCATTTATTATAGCCAATGCATGGTTTCTGCATCCCGCAACACAAATGAAAAGAGCAGCTAAAGCAGCTGATCTCTAGGTAAAGTGCCCTCCTTAACTCTAGTCACCCGAGCAGTATTTTGTTCGTGATCAAATATTTATAAAGTATTCTCACAAACGTGTTACAAGAAAAATTGGCATATTTCTCTTAAAAATTAGTTGGTAGAAAATTTTGTTCCAGGTGGGTATCGTTTGGCTTTGTTCTCCGCTGACCAAAGCAGACGCGGAAAAGAAATTCTCGGCAACATTTAGACTATTTTTAATAGAACACGCCTGATTTTTGTGTCAATTTATTATTGTGGATGACATATTGGTTAATCACTTCACGCAAGAACGAAACAAGGTTGTGGAAGCTTTTTCCCTTAACTCAAAAACGTGAATTCGATTTGTGTGTTGGAGAGATTACAGATAGCCTATCTGGAAAGTAAAGGGGTCGTTCGTATTAGAAGTTTTACATGATAAAAGAGAGACAGTTCGAAAACCACCGGTAACTATCGTTTTTTAGGCTCTTCCTTGAGTAGCTGTTGGGAGGAGTTTCACTGGGTAACGTGTACCCATTGAACCCCCGTGAAATTAATATTCAGAACCAGTTGTGTATGTCTCCGTTTTACAATCCTCCATCATCATGATCATCATCGTCACATCCTATTTCTACTGTTAGCGCAGTCGGGAAAGTTAGATGCATCACGTATATGTTCCGAATCATATCTCACATTGAAATAAATTGTACATAAATATTTACATCCTCTGTTAATTGGGTCTGTGAGGGTAACAACGGAGTCGCTGTTGTGTTAAGATTAGAATCAAACTGAAAACAGTTGGATCGCCTCATTGCGTGATATTATAACTGCTCAGTATAATAATGTAGCGATGAACAATCAGTAATAATTACTTTCGCTGAATCGACTACATAAGGCGAATGCAAAAGTCTATGAGCTGTTATTTATTCCAATGAAAGGCATTTTCCTTGCAGCTGTAGTTTGTTATGTTATGTTGATGTTTATGTGATATGTACTATTGATTTTTAAGACAATTTGTATTTTTTCTTTATTCTGATGATTTCATGTACGTACTACCTATGTGAAGACTGCCGGCCGAAGTGGCCGTGCGGTTCTAGGCGCTACAGTCTGGAACCGAGCGACCGCTACGGTCGTAGGTTCGAATCCTGCCTCGGGCATGGATGTGTGTGATGTCCTTAGGTTAGTTAGGTTTAATTAGTTCTAAGTTCTAGATGACCTCAGAAGTTAAGTCGCATAGTGCTCAGAGCCATTTGAACCATATGTAAAGACTATCCTCTATTTTTTATTTTGTTTTGACGTTTATCATATCCGTGTGATAATCATATTTATCCGTGTGATCATCATATACGAGAGAAACGTCAAAATAAAATTGAAAAGTACAGGTGGAAGGCAGTTGATTTTCAGTGGAATGAATCAGCAATAATTTGTATATCCTTCAGATGCTATCTGAAGTAATGGAAAAATGTTCGTATTTTTGACTGATATTATCCCGTCAGTCCAAAAACAATTCGTGACTGAATTAATAAAAAAATAGAGAGAAGTTAAGATGTCGGTTTTAATGCTACAAAGACACCCTCCGTTTGAATACAACGCACAGGACATTCAGAACTGTGAGAAAAGCCCTTCTTTGGTATGTTGGCTAACTCACGTGTTACGTTGGCTTGAATGTCGGTTATGTTGTCAAAGCGTTGACTCTCAATATGAATTTCTGTCCTTTTTCGTTTTGCGGAGGTTGATATTGATAACACCAAGTGTCGTCACCCGTCATGATTTTTTCCAGAAGGAAATGCCTGCGTTTTGCATTTTAATCAAGTCGCTGCAGGTACCCACGCGTCGTTGTTTCTGTTTAGGTGTCAAAGTGTGCTGCGCAAACATCGCTCACACTCCTGTCTTTTCAAAACATTCTGGACGCTGACACATTAAGGCTGCGCCTCCGCTGCTTAACACTGCCTGCTCAGAAGTGATTGGTCGAACGCACGTCTGTTGTTTACTGTTCTTAATCCAAGCTGCCACCGTTGTTACTGCTCTGACGTCGCTTGTACGACATGAATAAAATCAGAAGAACATGGACGGACGGTGAAGATAGCTATCTTTTTACGGATGACTACTGAAATCTGGGAGCTGAATCAAATACGTTTCGTTCATCTAAGGGCATTATGACTCTAATGGAACAAGATGCTGAGCCTTCAGAAATAATCCAATCAGAAAATAAATCCACAAAGCTCGACGCACGATGAAGTCAGCCACAGCTGAGCAACCAGGGGAGTGTAATGGGACCATTGCTTTTCACAATATATATAAATGACCTAGTAGATAGTGTCGGAAGTTCCATGCTGATTTTCGCAGATGATGCTGTAGTATACAGAGAAGATGCAGCATTAGAAAATTGCAGCGAAAGGCAGGAAGATCTGCAGCGGATAGGCACTTGGCGCAGGGAGTGGCAACTGACCCTTAACATAGACAAATGTAATGTCTTGCGAATACATAGAAAGAAGGATCCTTTATTGTATGATTATACGATAGCGGCACAAACACTGGTAGTAGTTACTTCTGTAAAATATCTGGGAGTATGCGTGAAACGTCCCCTTTGAACAATTTATACAAGACTGTGCTTAACCTGACACACAATATTTTGTTAGCGCAACGCAATCTGACTTTCAAAAATCCCTACAAAAGAATGGCCCTGACTAACATTAAACTATACCTTTCACAAATCACTTACCTCACAAAAATCTTCGCTGCTCAAGCTACTGCAATACAGGAGCGCCACTACTGCCAGCTAAATGAAAGATTCAAACTACTGAAGGCACTAACTACTGATAGGGATAGTTAGCAAATGAAAGATATTAATAGAGAACAAACAATGTATTTACCTTGATATCATCATGTATAAATATAGCAGTTCATGACAAATTACAAATCTCCGCCATCTCTCTCCCCACATCCACCACTGCTGGCGGCTCACCTCCAACTGCGCAACGCTACGCGCTGTTCACAGCCAGCTGCCTAACACTACAATGGCGAGTATTACAACAATGCAAAGCAGCCACAGACTGCACACAGCACAGCCAGTGATTTTCATATTGAGCGCTACGTAACGTTGCAAATAAGAAAACATAAACAGCCTACTTACATAGAGAAAACATAAACAGCCTACTTACATGCGTACGGAACAATTTGAAGTGGAATGATCATACAAAATTAACTGTTGGTAAGGCAGGTGCCAGGTTGAGATTCATTGGGAGAGTCCTTAGAAAATGTAGTCCATCAACAAAGGAGGTGGCTTACAAAATACTCGTTCAACCTATACTTGAGTGTTGCTCATCAGTGTGGGATCCGTACCAGATCGGATTGACAGAGCGGCGCGTTTCGTCACAGGGTTATTTGGTAAGCGTGATAGCGTTACGGAGATGTTTAGCAAACTCAAGGAGCAGACTCTGCAAGAGAGGCGCTGTGCATCGCGATGTAGCTTGCTGTGCAGGTTTCGAGAGGGTACGTTTCTGGATGAGATATCGAATATATTCCTTGCGCCTACTTATACGTCCTGAGGAGATCACGAATGTAAAATCAGAGACACTCGTGCGCGCACGTAAGCTTTCCGGCAGTCGTTCTTCCCGCGAACCATACGCGACTTGAACAGGAAAGGGAGGCAATGACAGTGGCACGTAAAGTGCCCTCCGCCACACAACGTTGGGTGGCTTGCGGAGTATAAATGTAGATGTAGATGTAGAATTCTAGCGTGACAGCTTAAATCTTAGTGAACGTCGACTGGTCCGTGGGTTGTGCAATGCAGTCCCTATGGCGACTTGGAGAGAGGAAACCAGATAGTAGTCGCGGTCACCGAAAATCTGAAGCCATGTTCTCGCGGAAGTCCTTCGAAGCAGGTTGCGGGACGATTTATAGGCGGAGATGCACCGCCAGCTACAGTGACAGCGTGCGTGTTGTATTGCGGGCCATATATCGCGCCTGCTTATCTGTGCAGCGCGGCCGCTAGGCCGGCCCCGTCAAATGAGCCCATTAATCACGGTCTGCAGCCTGCCGCTTCCTCCATAATTACTCCACGTCGCCCAGCACGAGCCACGGGCCAAGCGCCCCCCCCCCCCCACCCCCTCAACCTCTCAATAAGTGCCGGCGTCGCCTTCAGCAGCTGTCTTTGGGTTCTCATCCTCTGAGGGCAGGCTGCGTCAACATCTATTGAAAACCGTGATAAAAGAGGATTCCGTGACCACGGTTACAGCTTAACTGCGATTACCCTGATGTGACGAAAGACTTGGGATACCGATATGCACATATACAGATGGCAGCACTATCGCGTACACAAAGTTTGAAAAGGCATTGCGTTGGCGGAGCTATCATTTATACTCAGGGGATTAGTATGTGGAAAGGTTTCAAACGTCATTATAGTTGTCGGCGGAAATTAAGGGACTCTGAACGTGGAGCTGTAGATGGGAGCTAGGCGCGTGGGACATTCCATTTCTGAAATCATTAGGAATTCAGTATTCTCGAATACAGTGTCAAGGGTGTGCCGAGAATACTAAATTTCGCGCTTTATTGTCGCCACGGACAACACATGGGTCGACAGCCCTCACTTAACGACTAAGAACAACGGCAATTGCGTAGATTGCAGAAATGGTATGTCCCAGGCGCCTAAAACCCATCTACCATTCCGAACAACATCCTTCACTGGCTGCACTTTCGCAATTATGGACGGCTGCAGAGGCAGCATGACTCAGTATTTCTGTAGGGGACTTCCGACGACTTGTTGAGTCCGTGCCGCACTGAGTTGCTGCACTATGACAGGTGAAAGGAGGTCCGACACGATATTGGGAGGTGTCTCACAACTTTTGTTAAGTTAATGTAAAACTCAGCGTAGCTTTAGCTACGAGGAATTTGAGAGGGGTTAACTAAATATATTACAAAGGAAGGCGCCCATTATACATGCAAAGGTAATGACAGTCGCTGTCTTTCGTACTTACTTCTAACCCCCTTAGTACTTACGCATGCTTTTCAGTTTGTTACTGCGCTATTGCGGGGCAAGAAAAGTAAATCGAATTTCTCGATATTTGAACTGATATCCCTTTAGAGTTGGTCGGCTGTAATGCGAAACTTTTAGAATGAAAATAAAAGGCGTAGTATAGTGTTAGGGAGAAACTGGCATTGTGTCCAAATACAGTAACACAATTTAATTCCACACCAGGCCATCGAGCAACGATGTCCAGTATTATTAAACTGCGATCAATGATGGTTTGGCAGGTAAACGAAAAATATGACTTTCTGTTGCATAAAAGCTCCGCTTTATACCCCCAGGAGATTGAAGCCTTGTGTGAGTACAACCCACTATACCAGTGACTCCAGGAAATCCACTCAGTACACTGAACCCATCAATCGCGGAGTGTAGTTCTGTTCGAGAAGGACAATTTATGTATTGTGGAGACCTTGCTGCTATGATTGCCGAGACATCACGGATAATTATTTGCGATGTGTTACTGTGGCCATTATCACAGTAATTCAGGAACCATGTTAAATGCAGAAGCTGCATATGCCCTTACCAGTAATGTCATTAGAAGTCTGCTCATGGGCGAGACAGGGTTACTCCAGTAAGTATATTCCAACAGCTCGTTGATTTGACCTATTAACCACCACACTGCTTCTTTAAAAAGATGGATTCCCCCTACAGATTTCCTGTCCCCTTAATGCTCGAAAGGATTTCCCTTTCCACACCAACATGGTCAGGGCGACAATTTACATCGTCAAGATATAACATTTCTTCATGTCCAATTCTATCTAAAACAGCACGACGCGGTACGTGTTTACTTTATTTGAACCATATTATGTAATCGTCAGGTTCTTTTGTACCTGATAGGTTACTTTTGTTTCAGTTATCGTGACTATATCAAGTTCTTTTAATTTAAATAATGATACATAATTCATGGAAATCGAAACTATTGGTCCATTTCTGTGACTCTGAAAGAATTGTATCTGTAAGATTAAAAATATAAGTGGCACTCAAATGAAAGTGACAGATGCAAAGAAAGTAGGTAAACTGCCTATAATTTCAAAAGTAATTGCTACAGGTATGAATAAATTTATCCCAATGTGAGACAAGATGGCCAATGCCCTCATGGAAAAATGTTTGCTGTTGATCGTACCCAGTCGTGCACTTTTTCATCCAAAGCAAATCGGTGGCCAAAAATTACTCTTCAGGGCTCAAAAATATGGAAATCGCATGGGGAGAGGTCGGGACTCTATGGAAGTTGTGTCAGGGCTTCCCAGCGAAACTTCTACAGCGTGCTCGGAACAGCCTTGAGAACATGAAGTTGGGCATTTTGTTGACAGGTTGCTTCGACTAGACTATGGAAGTTTCGCTGGGAAGCCCTGGAGCCCAGAAAAAAGACATTCGTAGCTGTAGCTTTGCTTCCGACGAAGAAGTGCATGCCTGGATACAATAATGGTTCTGTAGCCAACCGCAAACATTTTTTCTATGAAGCGAGTCTCCGTCTTATCTCGCAGTGAGATAAGTGTATTAGCAGTCAGGGCGATTACGTTTGAAATAATAAAGTTTACTCATTTTTTTCTGTCTGCACCGTTTTCACTTGACTGCTCCTTTTAGGTAGCTGCCATATGGCTATTATGAGCCTTATGCCCCAGAAAAGGGAAAAAAGACGAAACGATAATATTCGATGACACACTCCAGAAGGTATCGAATGAAATAGTAGAAACTTATCATTTCTCCGTTATGGGAGAGTGGGAAACGTTTTCATTTTTGAAGTGGTAGTTACCTTTGGGGAAGTTTTAAATAGAAATACTCATGCAATTCAGCAGTTCGCATCATTTAACCAACTGAGACTAACAAATACCCAGCAAGAGAGTTATGCACAAATATAGGTGGACAGCGATAGGTCAACGATCATTCATTGTTTATATTATTCTCAACAACGAAATTTGTGATCTGGGTAAAATGCTACAGTATTTAGAGGCTCATAAGTTGTATCAGGTCAAGTTCCGTGATTTCAGACATTAGAATGTTAAGAACACGGGAAAAACTAATTACAACGTAATAACAATGTAGAAGTATACCTAGCTGAAAATATCATGAAGAATGTGAAAGGAAGAGGATTAGAGTAAAAGCGTTTAATAGAGTAGTTCAACAACAAGCTTGAGAGAGATATAAAGGCAATAAGGGACATAATATCTGTGGCTGAAAATTAATAACTAGTAGCTTACAAAGTATTAAAACACCTTAAACAACAGAAAAAGACAGTTTAAGATTAAACTTAATTGACGATGGAATGTGGAAACTACTACGAAGGTTTATAGTTTAGGCTGTCAAATATGTAGAACATAACATTGAAAGAGGTAAAACAAATAGAAGACCACATTGATAGAAATTTAAATACAGGAGACTCAATAACACTACCAGGAGTAAGAAAAAGCATTAAAAAAACAAAGACATAATAGTTTTTGATCTAGATGCAAAAACCCTCAGTAGCTAAAATATGGTGGTACATTTCTTGAACTATGATTCTTACAATTGATAAACGAATGTGGAAAGACCTGTGACACTCCATCAGAATGGCTTACAGCTCTCTTTAAGAATAGAGAACTGAACCTAGAAACTTATCTTGCATTTATGGACTTTCAAAAAGGCTTCAGTAAAGTAAACAGATCCAAACTATGGCAAATTATGAGCCACTTCTGGGGTCTAGGAGCAGATATAAGTTTCAGTAAACATCAGGATACAGAAACTAAGATTACATTTTTGAGCACGTGTATGGTACTGTAAACATAATGTTGAATAATAATCCAAGTGAATAACAAAACAAGAAAAGGTACCAGAAACAATCTTAATAAAGCAATTGCAACACTAGCTTTAATGTACGGAAGTTTGGGAGTGAAACTAGGATGCTACAGAGATGGACATGAGTAAGATCGAAAAAATGAAAATGAGATTTTTTATAAAAGTTAAACGACGCTCAAAATTAGACAGAATAATTTTGTTCAACGTACTTGTAGATATAAATGGCTTGATTGAAAAGTAGGAAATGAATAGGACCATTATGTAGAAACATTAATGTACACTGACAAGCAAAGAACAAGAACCAAAACAAAAAAGGAATTTTAAATTAAAGATATTGGTCAAAATTATAATTATAAAATATGTAGTCAAAACAAAAGCAATGACATTCCAAGGAAAACAATAGGCGCTATTAAAAATTGTGATAGAAAATAAAATAATTGAGCAAGTGTCATTTTAATCACCCAGGATGCAACATTTCTTTTGATTATGATAACTATACAAAAAATAAGACACCAAAATTTCAGCTGTCTGTCAAACAATAAGAAATCCATTAAACATTAAGGAAACTAAAGAACTGAACTGAAATTCTGCTAAACGCTATTTTATTATTACTTTACAGATCTGAGGCCATGGACAGCAAACGAGGAAGACATAAATCGAACAGTGGCGTCAGAAATGGAATTCCTAAGGCAAGTTAAACGATGTAAACCAGAAGGTGGATTAAGAAACGAATAGAAATGAGCTTACGTTTTTTTTTTTTCAAAAAAAGGAAAAATCGACACGTGTAACCAGGAACACATACAGAGACTGCAAAAAGGCAAGTATCTTAAAAGAAAAGCTTTGCAATAGAAATATCAGAGGGCCAAGGGATGTAGGTCAAACCAAGAAACGATGGTGCTAAGAAGCTGTAGCTAGAACAGATTTCTTGAACCGAATCCATGAATATAGATGATGACAATATTTGGGAAAGTGTGAACGATTACAGAAGAAAATGAAAAGAACATATTAACAGAATGAATGAAGATATAGTTCCAAAACAGATATGGTTTTATAAGCCACAAGAAAGAAGAAATCCTACAAAACCTAGAAAACTATGGAAAAAAATCTGAGTGTGAAGTCAGAACTGGCATTTTGATGTGCTATGAAGTGCAAAAGAAACAGATGAACAATTGTGCTGAAACTCGATGTGTGTCTCTTTAACTTCAAATGGCAGTTGGTTTTATTTGGGTACTCTACATAACGAAACGCTGCCACAGTGAGAACAACCATTGAAATATACAGTAGGGTATATTTGTTATTAGTGGGTCGTCTAACTATGGAAAAGTTATAGAACAATTCAAGGATCTTGAAACCCAGGTCCTGTCTGAGTCTAACAGATGCTTTTTCGTCTTAATGATGCTCACAATTCACACAAAACTGACAGAGGGCAAAGTTCTTAACAGATAATGACGACAGCACTGTGGAGGGAGAGGGAGGGGTTCTAGATTTTGTAGAATACTATGTGGAGAAAATGCAGCAAGATTTCATCTAAGCAGCTTGCGAATTAGAAGTTTATGAGGCAAAAGAGACCAAAAATTATAATAAAGTAGGCAAAACAAGTTGCGTGGCAGAACAATTAATTTGCAAGCAGCTCAGAATGTGGCTCGTGCTATCACAATTGAGACGCTTACATTCCCGAAAATCAGCTAGGGTGTCCCTATCAACACCAGATTGTGGCTAGGAGACGAATAGCCCAGAAACTCCTACCTCCAGCATCAACTCCCAACTTAACACAAAAGGAATTCCACATGGAGGGGACAACTGAATGCTGTAGCCAAAGTGACAAAATGATATATTGTTTATTTCATAAACAAAAACAGGATAACACGGCAAAAGCTTCCCACTCTTTGTGTAAAAGACGCACATTAACAAACAAGAGATTAAAATTACCAAATATGCAGCAACCAGTCGCAAAATCATGTTTTATTTATTCACTTTTGCAAATCGATTTCAACTGATTAACAGTCATCATCGGTGCTTTCAACCAATATGTGCCCCGAGTAGTAATACTGTCTGAAACTGTTTAAGACAGTATTACTAATTAGGGCACATATCGGTGCTTTCAACCAATATGTGCCCCGAGTAGTAATACTGTCTGAAACTGTTTAAGACAGTATTACTACTTAGGGCACATATCGGTGCTTTCAACCAATATGTGCCTTAAGTAATTTTATGGTTTACGGTCGCTGCACGACTTGGGAACCAAATGGAGCCCACCATTCACAAACAAGTGATTCGTACTGGCCTGGAGCGGTGTGCCACCAATTGGTTTACCTCTTTGCGCCAAGGACAGTGGTGGGGGTCACTCATTCGACTGCATACACAAAAAATTAGAAGCGAAAGTAACCGACTTTCTCATGGGCGGCACTAAGGCGTTCCATTCTTTAATGTCTGTACAGAAAAGGCAAAAATATCAACTATTCTCTGAGGACGACAGTGGTGTCATAGCGGTCTCTGCCCTCAGTGAGGACATACACCGGCTCTAGCCAAGAAAAACATGGAGACTGCCTCGACTCCACTTCCGCGAAACTCTCAGCTTGATGAG
Source organism: Schistocerca piceifrons (assembly GCF_021461385.2). Lineage (NCBI taxonomy): Eukaryota > Metazoa > Arthropoda > Insecta > Orthoptera > Acrididae > Schistocerca > Schistocerca piceifrons. The sequence continues at coordinate 719,589,902 of NC_060138.1, forward strand.
GAGATCGGCTCCTACTAATGAGACTCACTGACTGCCTTCTGCCGACAAAGAGGAACTAGAGACCGCACTGGGAGGGCTCCTTCCAAATCTTGCCTCTCAAGCAAACGTGCCCAGTACTCTCAATAAAATAATCATGAAAAATGAAACAATAGGTCACAGAAATATGCGATAGTCATGAAACACGGTATAGAAACCAAGCAACCTTCGTTTAGCCTGATGTAACGTTAATCCGTGAACTGAAGGTGGTTACCTGATAATGGTGCCACTCTTTCAATACAATGAATCTGTGCAACACAGTTTAAAGAAAACATTTTGCATAAAATTGTTGGCTACGAATAGCAGCTCAAGGAGCTCATGTCGCAAAGGCTCTCATAGACTTTAGTCTGCTGCCTGCAATACTGTAATTCACATTAGTGTTCCATTCATACACGAGTGGTTTACATCCGTTGTGCTGCATGAAACATCTGAACTGCCCGTATGTTAATGAAAATATTTCATAATGGAGCCAGAAAAAAGGTAAAAATGTTGTTATTACTAACAACATTGCCATCGCTACGTCCTAGTCAAAATAACAGTATTTCATCAACAGGTTAGTCAAAATGAAATAATGCTTACTGTTAAGATACACTAGGATACAAGGACGAGGAACATAGAAAGATGAAGGTGCCTAACATACACGACGTCAAACGATACAATGTATCTCGTCATGGTTACCACGATTAGGTTACAAGTAGTTACGGTCAAGTACATTACTGGCCATTAAAATTGCTACACCAAGAAGAAATGCAGATGATAAACGGGTATTCATTGGGCAAATATATTATACTAGAACTGACATGTGATTGCATCTTCACGCAATTTGGGTGCATAGATCCTGAGAAATCAGTACCCAGAACAACCACCTCTGGCCGTAATAACGGTCTTGATACGCCTGGGCATTGAGTCACGCAGAGCTTGGATGGCGTGTACAGGTACAGCTCCCATGCAGCTTCAACACGATACCACAGTTCGTCAAGAGTAGTGACTGGCGTATTGTGACGAGCCAGTTGATCGGTCACCATTGACCAGACGTTTTGAATTGGTGAGAGATCTGGAGAATGTGCTGGCCAGGGCAGTAGTCGAACATTTTCTGTATCCAGAAAGGCCCGTACAGGTCCTGTTACATGCGGTCGTGCATTATCCTGCTGAAATGTAGGGTTTCGAAGGGATGTATGAAATGTAACGTCCACTTTTCAAAGTCCCGTCAATACGAACAATAGGTGACCGAGACGTGTAACCAATAGATCCCCATACCATCACGCCGGGTGATACACCAGTATGGCGCTGATGAATACACGCTTCCAACGTGAGTTCACCGCGATGTCGCCAAACACGGATGCGACCGTCATGATGCTGTAAACAGAACCTGGATTCATCCGAAAACATGTTTTGCCATTCGTGCACCCAGGTTCGTCTTTGAATACACCATCGCAGGCGCTCCTGTCTATGATGCAGCGTCAAGGGTAACGGCAGCCACGGTCTCCGAAACTGATAGTCCATGCTGCTGCAAACGTCATCGAACTGTTCGTGCAGATGGTTGTTGTCTTGCAAACGTCCCCATCTATTGACTCAGGGATCGAGACGTGGCTGCACGATCCGTTACAGCTATGCGGGTAAGATGCCTGCCATCTCGACTGCTAGTGATACGAGGCCGTTTGGATCCAGCACGGCGTTCCGTATTACCCTCCTGAACCCACCGATACCATATTCTGCTAACAGTCATTGGATCTCGACTAATGCGAGCAGCAATGTCGCGATACGAGAAACCGCAATCGCGATAAGCTACAATCCGACCTTTATCAAAGTCGGAAACGTGATGGTACGCATTTCTCCTCCTTACACGAGGCATCACAACAACGTTTCACCAGGCAGCGCCGGTCACTTGCTTTTTGTGTATGAGAAATCGGTTGGAAACTTTCCTCATGTCAGCACGTTCACAACGGCGCCAGCCATGTGTGAATGCTCTGAAAAGCTAATCATCTGCATATCACAGCATCTTCTTCCTGTCGGTTAAATTTCGCGTCTGCAGCACGTCATCTTCGTGGTGTAGCAATTTTAATGGGCAGTAGTGTATTATGGTCTCGTTTACAAGGCACTGTATTAGAGATTGTCTCCAAAATCCGGTATATAGCACTTGTGCAACGAGAAATATCAGTATATTGTTCTTAAAATTTTGTATTAATTTGTTTTTCCTATTATGCTTCGACTTTGCAGTGTTTCCTGTTTGACTTTGAACGAAGTATGATACTTGATAGCTGCGGCGTTCACTGTGTCATCAAGTGGGTATTGCGGATATACCAAGTTAGGTTAGTGTTGTTTAACGTCCCTTCGACAACGACGTCATTAGAGACGGTGCGCAAGCTCGGGTTAGGTAAGGATGGGGAAGGAAATCGGCCGTGCCCTTTCCAAGGAACCATCCCGGCATTTGCCTCGCGGATATACCACGTGTTAATTTATGCCTAATTGCACAGTTAACGTATTGAAACACCACGGGACACAAGAGCCGCTTGTCCAAACAGAGAACAGGTCTTAAATACAAGACGTTGTTAACATACCAGTAACTACAATGTTGTGACGAAATGTTATGCAAAGTAGTCATTATTTCCCCTATCAGGAGTTTACGTTTATCCCATGTTACAACAAAAAATATCGTTTCATTTTGAGCGGAATTGTGACAGCGGACGGCCGAAACTAGTTATATTTAAAGTATAAAATATAAAAGTATTTGTAATCTAGACTAAATTCATTAACAAAATTTAAATCACTTTTGTTAATTATGGCTCTAGTTTGACGGTCTCGCCTACGTGTGGCAAATATTTTGAAGATGCGCTGAATGTGAAAAGACAGTAGGTAACAACTTATTTGTTATTTTGACTATTTCTGTAATAATGTGACATTTCCTTCTAAGCTGTAATGATATCTCAACTATACTACAGTCCCCACATAATTAATTTTTATAATTCATTTGACCGCCTTTGTCTATATATTTAGCGTTACACTGACAAATTATTTCTGAATAGTTAAGTTCGTTATCAACTGGAACGTCGGTTTGAACACACTAGTGATTTACTAGGCTTGACAGCATTACATGAACGGCTCACCCAGCAATTTGTGGGAAAAATTGAATTTAACATGAAATCCGAAATACTGTACAAGTTGTTATTTTGCTCATACTCGTGTCCTTGAATGCGGTGAAGTTACCTTAGATGCGTGATCAAAATAATCTTTCAGTCGACAGGTTTGTTTTTAGATTTCCTCATACGTTATCAAAGCCGGAAAACGGCGTTGCCCTAGAAATACTCTCACTAAGTCAATACTCCAGGTTGACTCACAGCCTCCTTACAGCTCGGTCTGTGGATAACTTCCTCATTATTAACAGTTTCCGTAGAGGCTCACTCACATAATGTGGTTGTAATTGAAGATTATCGTCTTATCGACTTAGTGATGAAGAGACGATAGAGGGAAGTTAGGTTGTAATGCGCTAATGACGTTAGTATGAGTTTGAGCGCCTTAGCAACTCTGCAGAAAACCCAAATGTGGATGACTAGTTGATGATTTGAACATCGGTAGTGGGTATCAGAGGCGGAATCCAACCTCGGGTGGTAAATATGGTACAAGAAACAGATAGTAGTGTTATAGAAAAACCGCACAGCCATTATTCTGAACGTAATCGAGATGACTGTACAAGAGTCACCCCGAAGCCCTAACTACTGAAATCTGTATGAGTTGTTGACCAGTTTTATATTCATCTTCCGTAACGCCAAGCCAGTCTTTTTGGGCGTAACTAACGTCTTTTGTTGGCGGAAATATTTATCCAATGTCGTGGTCGATTTTTTAAACATGTTTCTTGCTTCGGTAGCCTTGTATTTTCACTTCTACGAAAGATTTTCTGTTTTTTGAGTAATTAGCCATCTTTCTGGTTTGATTCAACCCGCCACGAATTTCTCTCCTATACCAACCACTTCATATCAGAGTTGTTGTTGTTGTGGTCTTCAGTCCTGAGACTGGTTTGATGCAGCTCTCCATGCTAATCTATCCCGTGCAAGCTCCTTCATCTCCCAGTACCTACTGCAACCTACATCCTTCTGAATCTGCTTAGTGTATTCATCTCTTGGTCTTCCTCTTCGATTTTTACCCTCCACGCTGCCCTCCAATGCTAAATTTGTGATCCCTTGATGCCTCAGGACATGTCCCACCAACCGATCCCTTCTTCTAGTCAAGTTGTGCCACAAACTTCTCTTCTCCCCAATCCTATTCAATACCTCCTCGTTAGTTACGTGATCTACCCATCTAATCTTCAACATTCTGCTGTAGCACCACATTTCGAAAGCTTCTATTCTCTTCTTGTCCAAACTATTTATTGTCCATGTTTCACTTCCATAGATGGCTACACTCCATACAAATACTTTCACAAACGACTTCCTGACACTTAAATCTATACTCCATGTTAACAAATTTCTCTTATTCAGAAACGCTTTCCTTGCCATTGCCAGTCTACATTTTATATCCTCTCTACTTCGACCATCATCAGTTATTTTGCTCCCCAAATAGCAAAACTCCTTTACTACTTTAAGTGTCTCATTTCCTAATCTAATTCCCTCAGCATCACCCGACTTAATTCGACTACATTCCATTATCCTTGTTTTGCTTTTGTTGATGTTCATCTTATATCCTCCTTTCAAGACACTGTCCATTCCATTCAACTGCTCTTCCAAGTCCTTTGCTGTCTCTGACATCGGCGAACCTCAAAGTTTTTATTTCCTCTCCCTGAATTTTAATACCTACTACAAATTTTTCTTTTGTTTCCTTTACTGCTTGCTCAATATACAGATTGAATAACATCGGGGAGAGGCTACAACCCTGTCTCACTCCCCCCAAACCACTGCTTCCCTTTCATGCCCCTCGACTCTTATAACTGCCATCTGGTTTCTGTACAAATTGTAAATAGCCTTTCCCTCCCTGTATTTTACCCCTGCCACCTTTAGAATTCTAAAGAGAGTATTCCAGTCAACATTGTCAAAACCTTTCTCTAAGTCTACAAATGCTTTGAAACGTAGGTTTGCCTTTCCTTAATCTTTCTTCTAAGATAAGTCGTAAGGCCAGTATTGCCTCACGTGTTCTAACATTTCTACGGAATCCAAACTGATCTTCCTCGAGGTCGGCTTCTACTAGTTTTTCCATTCGTCTGTAAATAATTCGTGTTAGTATTTTGCAGCTGTGACTTATTAAACTGATAGTTCGATAATTTTCACATCTGTCAACACCTGCTTTCTTTCGGATTGGAATTATTATGTTCTTCTTGAAGTCTGAGGGTATTTCGCCTGTCTCGTACATCTTGCTCACCAGAGGTAGAGTTTTGTCAGGAATGGCTCTCCCAAGGCCGTCAGTAGTTCTAATGGAATGTTCTCTACTCCCGGGGCCTTGTTTCGACTCAGGTCTTTCAGTGCTCTGTCAAACTCTTCACGCAGTATCGTATCTCCCATTTCATCTTCATCTACATCCTCTTCCATTTCCATAATATTGTCCTCAAGTACATCGCCCTTGTACTCGTATTGACCCTCTATATACTCCTTCCACCTTTCTGCTTTCCCCTCTTTGCTTAGAACTAGGTTTCCATCTGAGCTCTTGATATTCATGCAAGTGGCTCTCTTTCCTCCAAAGGTCTCTTTTATTTTCCTGTAGGCAGTATCTATCTTACCCCTAGTGAGATAAGCCTCCACATCCTTACATTTGTCCTCTAGCCATGCCTGCTTAGTCATATTGCACTTCCTGTCGATCTCATTTTTGAGATGTATCAGAGTAGCATTTGCAATCTACGGCCTCCATTATTTGCTGGATGTATCCCAATATCTGTTTTCCTCTTCAGTTTGTATCCTCTACAGCTATCACAAGTACCACAGAAGTTATTTCCTGATGTCTTAAGATGCCCCATTATCCTATCCCCTTATCCTGCCAGCGTTTCCCATATATTTCTCCTCATTGCTTACCTCATCAGTCCACGTTCTCAGATGCTTCGATTCTGATATTTCCCCGGTACATGTTTCACCACCACACATTGCTATGTTGCAAACGTACGTTGTCAGATATTTCTTCCTCAAATTTAGGCCCATGTTTGGTACTAGAGGCTTCTCTTGGCCAGGAATGCTTTTTTGCCATTGCTAGTCTACTTTTTATGTCATCCTTACTCTGTCTATTGTGGGTTTTTTTGCTGCCCATGTTGCAGAATTCCTTAATTTTGTCTACTTACGTGATCCCTAATTCTGATGTTAAGTCTCTCGGCGTTCTCATTTGAGCTACGTCTTTCTTTAATTTACTCTTAATCCATATTCTGCACGCATGAGACCGTTAATTCCATTCAACAGATCCTGTAATTCCTCTTCACTTTCGCAGATGATACCAACACCATCAGCGAATCTTATCACTGGTATTCTTTCACCATGAATTTTAATCCTAATGTTGAACCATCCTTTCATTTCTGTGTTCTTCGGTGTATAGATTGAACAGTACAGCCAAAGTACCACATCCCCGTCTTTTTAATCCGAGCATTTTGTACGTGGTCTTCTAGTATTGTTCCCCCTCTAGTCTTGGTCCCCCTTTGCTCTCGTGCATATTGATTTTTAACTGTTTTTCGTATAGCTTACCATTATTTTCTCAGAATTTCGAATATCTTGCGCCATTTGACATTTTCGAACCCCTCTTCCAAGTCGACAAATCCTATAAACGTGCCTACGATTGTTCTTCAGTCTTCCTTCCATCATCAGTCGCAACGTTAGAACTGCCACTCTGGTGCCTCTACCTATTCTGAAGCCAAACAGACCGGCACATAACAGATCCTCAACTTTCTTTTCCATTCTTCTGTATATTATTTCTGTCGGTAACTTGGATAAATGAGCTGGAAAGCCGATTGTGCTATAATTCTCACACTTGTCGGCTCTTGTTATCTTCGGAATTTTATGGATAATGTGTACCGAATGTCTGATTGTATATCGCCAGTCTCACAGATTCTACAACCAACAAAAACAGTCGTTTTGTTGCCACTTCTCCCACTGATTTTGGTCCGATGGAATGTTAACTATCCCATCTGCCTTATTTGCCCTTAAGTCGTCCAGAGCTCCCTTTTATTGTGATTCTAAGACTGAATCTCCTGTCTCTTCCCTATTGACTCCTGTTTCATCTTCCATCACTTCATCAAAGATGTCGCTCTCTCCCACTGCATTTAACAGTGGAGTTCCCATTGCAGTCTTAATGTTACAGCTCTTGCTTTTAAATATACCGAAGATTGCTTTTAATTTCTTGGATGCTGAGTCAGGCCGTCGACAGTCATATCTTTTTCGATTTCTTCAATTTTTTCATGCAGCCATTTAGCCATAGATTCCCTGCTCTTCCTGTTCATTTCAATCCTACGCGACTTGTACTTCTGCATTCCTGGATTTCCCTGAACATTTTTGTTCGTCCATTTTTCGTCGATAACTGAAACATTTCTTCCGTTATCCACGGTTTCTTTGCAGTTACTTTCTTTGTTCCTGTCCGCAGCTCGTCGTCTTGCGGTATCGTTATCTCTTCCCGAGCACGGGGTCCCGAGTTGGATTCCTGGCGGGGTCAGGGGTTTTCATCTGCCTCGAGATAACTGGGTGTTGTTGTGTCGTCTTTATCATCATCATTCGTCCCCATTACGGTTGGAGGAAGGCAATGGCAAACCACCTCCACTAGGACCTTGCCTAGTCGGCGGTGCGGGTCTTCCGCACCGTTCCCCTACGCTCTGTCAAGGAGTATGGGACTTCATCTCTATCTTTGTTCCTACAGTTTTCTTTCCAGCTTCTGTCACTGCCTGACCTAGAGATGTCCATTCCTCTTTAACTGAACCGCTATTAATTTTTGCAGAGAACTTCAAGGGTATTACTTCATTCCTCAGTACCTCCGTAATCCACAACTTTGCGCACTGATTCTTCCCGATAAGTCTCTTAAACTTCAGCCTACTCTTCATCATTACTAAATTGCGATCTGAGTCTGTATCTGCTCCAGGGTTCGCCTTACAATTCAGTATCTGATTCTGGAAACTTTGCCTGACCATGATGCAGTCTAACTGCAATCTTCCCGTATCTTCCGATCTTTTCCAAGAATACCTCCTCCTCTTTTGATTCTTGAACAGAGTATTCGCTGTCACTAGCTAAAATTTATTACAGAACTCAATTACTGTTTTTCCTCTCTCTCTAACAACCTCATGTGTTCTGGTACCACTTTGTTCTACTCTTCTCCTACAGCCGCATTCCAGTCGCCCATGTCTATTAGGTTTTCCTTTACGCTTTGAATTACCCGTTCAGTAGCCTCATATACTTTCCCTATCTCTTCATCTTCTCCTGGCGACGTCGACATGTATACCTGATCTGTTGTTGTCACTGTTGGTTTACTGTCTGTTCTGATGAGAACAACCCGATCACTGAACCGTCCATAGTAACTCACTCTCTGCCCTAATCTCTTATTCATTCTACTTCCACCGCGCGGTCTGGGGCGCTACAGTCATAGAGACTGTGCGGCTGATCCCGGCGGAGGTTCGATTCCTCCCTAGGGCATGTGTGTGCGCCTTTGTCCTTAGGATAATTTAGGTTTAGTAGTGTGTAAGCTTAGGGACTGATGACCTTAGCAGTTAAGTCCCATAAGATTTCACACACATTTGAACATTCTACTTCCGTTATATCATTTTCTGCTGCTGTTGATATTACCCTGTTCTCGTTTGACCAGAAATCCTTGTTTTCTTTCAATTTCACTTCAGTGACCCCTAATATATCTAGATTGAGCCTTTGCATTTCCCTTTCCAGAATTGCTAGCGTCCCTACCGCGTTCAAACAGCTAAAAAACCGCACTCCGACTCGCAGGAGATGATCCGCCCTTTTCGATGGTTCCATCTTTTTCTCGTCGCCACCTATCTGTTGGCAGTCTGCTTCCGGAGATCCTAATGGTGGGTTAATCCGAAATGTGTTGCCAGTAGAAAGATTATCATGACACTTTTTCAGTTTCAGGTCACATGTCCCGTGGATACAGATTATGTGTGTTTAATGCAATGGTTTCCATTTCCTTCTGCATCCTTATGTCGTCGTTAATTTCAGATTCTTCTGTCTTTCAAGGACAATTTTTCTTCTCAACGGCAAGAAAGGGTCCCCTATCCCTGTCCGCTCTTCCGCTCTCTATGAGGAGGCCTTTGGCAGGATAAAGGTGACTTCCTATGCAGGAAATCTGCAGTCACCATTACTGATGATTTTTATTCAAAATTTAAGCTGTGACGGGGTTCGAACATAGTTTTTTCTTTTTTTTCCCCAAACGGGATCTTCCTGACCCGCAAAGGGAGGGGTGGAGGCAAAGTGGGCCCCCTCCCTCTCAGTAACGAAAGCAAATGTAGGGAACGTGGAGAAGAGATACGAAGAACATCAGTGATTTCTTTCTTTTTCTTTTTCGTATAGCACCGAGAATACTAGGAAACCGGTACTGCTAGGTGGAGTGAGCGGCAAGCCGCCAGACTGGGTGAGACTGACGAATGCGTTTTTGGAGAACCGCAGAATGACCAGTTTTAAGAGTTGAAAAGGGATGGATCAGCTCCTCACTGCAGAAAAACCCCAACTCTTTGGTGGGTTAAGGAGGACAGTGCAAAGGAAATTTGAGAAAAATTGTCTGTATTTGTGATTGCGGACAGCTGTACAATAGCGTTCATTAAGTAAGTGCCAAATCAAGGACATTTTTCTCGCCGTCAGCAAACAAGTAGTGAACTGCGTGTGCCCAAATCCACTTCACGGGGTTTGTCTTCGTTTGTGTGAAGTACTCAGAGTCCGGAAAGAGGAGCGGGTGTGGTATCTGATGGGAGAATCGTACGGGTAATTAGAGCCGTAACATCTGTCACCCTAAGAACGAGACACCTGTCCGCACACCAAACGATGTCGTCCATGTCAAAACTATTGCAGGCGACACACAGTGAATCCCATGAAGGTGTGACCGGAATACTTGCTTCCCATTAACCGTAAGGTATCACACACACCGGACGTCATGGACAAGATAAGGAGCGCGTCTCAATCGCCACACGGCACGCCAGTCGACGTGGAGATGCTTCACCTCAACCACATTCGGTGACCTATACAGCTTACGAAAGCCATAGGTCACCTTCGTGGATGTCAGCTACATTGCCAATATCGCAGTACAGACTTAGCTCAATTCGAGCAAAAAAATGGTGGAAGTAAAAGAAGGGTGGCGAGACGTACGGAAGCTGGATAGGAGTTAGAAAAAGCGTGGTGCAAAGGCCTCCAGTAACAGGCTGGTAACGCAAGTAGGAAAACGGCGCCACAGCACCACTTGAGAGCTGACGGAAAGGTCGCTTGATATAGGTCTAAACTGCCTCTGAAGCGTGGGAGGGTGAGGGTTTTGTACCTTATCTTGAACAGTAGACCGTGGAAAACATATGAACCCAATGTCGCTAGAATGCGGCGGACCATGAACCATAGAACTGGAAGTGTCTGTGTCACGTGGGTGATACGTGATGCCAAATACGCGTTTTGATATTGTGTCCATTGCAGAAGATCGATGGCTCGTAAACGATGATCTATGAGCCGAGCTCATTTTAGGGAGAGTAGCCGCCGGCAGCTGAGGGCAATCGTACGCCACAGATTTCTTGCGAAATCGAATCCTAAACATCGAATAGCAATAGCCCCACACCTGGAACTCGATTTGCAGACGTTAAGACAGATACCAGAAGCTTTGCCATAGGTGTTAACCGATGCCAGTGACTACCCGACCTGAGCGCTGCTACGAAGAACGGTGACGAGATCGTTCTCGTAAGCAGTGCAGCTGAATACATGACCCCTGAGAGAGATCCCAGATAGGCGTTGACGGACGCCACAGAGCAAAGGTTCCATGGCGAAATCATACAACAGTGCAGAGAGCAGGTAGCCATGGCGCACCGAATGATGGATCAAGATGGCAGGAATAAGACGGCCATTGAAGAGATTATGGTACGTAGCTCCACAAAGGAGACACATTACGACGTCGATGGTGGTATCAGGGTATCCCACATTGCGGAGTACCGCTTCCAGGTAGTCGTGATCGACGCGATCGAACGCCTGGCTGCCAGTAGTCCAAGCACACGACGAGCAAGAGCAAGAGCGTTTGTGTCCCGGTAGCAACAGAGGGCAGTGCGGACATTATTGGCACCTTCCAAACAAGTTTGATCAGGGCATACCACGTACTGGACCATCCGTTTAAGCCATGCAGACAATAGCCAGGTAAATATTTTCGTGTCGCTGTTGAGCAATGTCGGGAAGTGATAATCTCATATCCCTGAAGCTTGTGGATGGGAATGAGAAGACAGTCAAGGAAACCGTCTTGGATCTGCACGAGAGGTGACATAAAGCCCCGACAAATTTCCGTCCACACAGATGACATTAGCGGACGAAATGTCCGATAAAACTCCAGTGCGAGGCCATCACGGCCAGCGACATGTCTGTGACGCCACCTAGCAGATTCATCGTTGCATCTCCAGAAACCGAGCCAAAGGCAAATCGGGATACCGCCGTGATGTTGGCATGGTAGTGACGTTGTGCAGAGTACAGCAAACATAATGTGCGTGGAGAACGGTCCCTATAACGCATGGGGTATGTAAGCACCACCCATCATCAGTCGTAAGACAACTAATCAAAGTCTTCTGTCGGTGGCGCCATTCGAGACTGTTATGCATCACGGCGTCGGCCACAAGCTGTCCATGTGGCCTCAATGAGATGCCGGCATTCAGGTGAAGTAAGATGGATCAGGTTCTGTTTCCATGGTTCTTGGCCGCGCCACACCCTTTGGCGTCAAACACTGATGGCAGTGAAACATACTTAATGGTCAGAGATCGCAATTGCCCATACTGCAAAAGCCTGCACCTCACCAACAATACCACAGGAGACATAAACACGATCGAGGCGACTGGAAGAATGGTTAAGAAAGTATAAACCATGGACGATCACCATGAACATGCTTCCAGGAGTCCACAAGGTTGAGTTACTGGGAATTACCGCTAGCGCCGTGCACGGAGAGTGATGCAGCAGTTGGTCTGTGGGATTGAAATCGTACCTCATAATCACTGCAACTTGCCGACCCAGGAAGAGAGGATGACCACCTCAGAGAAGGAAATGTAACGTTTGCGGAGGCCACCCATGTCAAATGGCACATAAACGTTAATGATCCTGACGCCACTAAACGGGAGGGCCATAAGGCCGGAGAGAGGTAACTGTATCAGCGACGATACCGTCAGACAGGAGAGTCGCCACACCACTACCAGTAGCGGAAGCATGGGGAGCACAAAAGGTTGCAACATGAACCTCCTAAAAAGGGAAATGTAAAAGTCCACAGCATACAGCATTTCATGGAGTAAAGCCAGTTTGTGGCGTGCGCGAATGGTGTTCATATTGGCTGTGACTATGCGATAAGTTTGAAAATCTGCCATTTCCAGGTGGACAAGCGATTCAAACGTGAGGGAAACACAGTCCTGCTGGGCCCCTGTCAAAGGGGACATCACTGTGACCGTGAAGGAGCCGAACCTACCAAGGGGGTTCCCTCGCTCTGTACACCTCTAGAACGTCCATCATCAGCATCTACGCCGTCCATATAGGAGATAGTCGTCTACTGGGCTGGTTCAGTGGAACACTATCAGACAGGCGGGGGAAGGTCGGTGTCCATAGTTGGATGCTGACTGGAGGCGGAGGCGTGGAAAGACTTGCGTCTTCACGTGCCAGGGCATCACAGGACAACACATCATCAGTAGGAAAGTCATCATCCTATACACACATCCTTCAGAAGAGTACGATGTTGTATCTTCCGTTTCCTCGGCGACCGTTGCTTGCTAATGAACCGTAATTTTACTTTCAAAATCTTTCTTAAAGAATTTACTTTATTTAATAGCGATTCACCAAGAACATTAGCACATTTAATCACACTAGGTGAGCGTGGAAGTAGTTGCCAGGAAGTAACTGATGGAAAATAAAATTACCTTTAATAAATGTGCATTTTATTCCTAAAAGCCTTTTCAAAAACAGATTTAAAATTACAATCAGAAAGCACCCTCTAAATATCAAGTTACAATTATTAGGGCTGAGAAGCTTCCGCTGCCTTTCAACACGGCCGCAGTCACGGCCGCTCGCAACGACGTCTGAAAAACTACACTGGTGCAAATCTGCAACACACCAGATTACTTTAAACTAAAAATTTCAACAACTCACACAAACACATTAACTAGGCACCCCGTAAGAGGGATGGAAATGGTACAAACGCTCACACTAAGAAATTATTTGCCACCAAAAGTGCAATTCGTTTTTAAAAGGGCTCTTAGGGTGGAAGCGTGCAAACTTTATAAAAATGACTATTTAAATTAAATCCATGAAATTCAGACTTACATAAAGTGTACAACATGTTCTACATTACACATAAACCGTCTCGCAAGATGATAGGCAAAATAAAAACATATTTCAGGAATTCGGCCTTTACCTTAATTCTATAAATTCGTGAACACCGAATCCGACAAACATGACAGAGGCAGCTATTAACGTACGGCAGACCGACAGACAGACAGACAGCAGACAGAGGGACACTAACTGTCTAACAAATGCGGACGAGAGACAGACGAGCAAGCTGGGGACGAGAGACTGACGAGGAACAAAAGTAGAATTTAACAAGTAAATGAAACGACACATCACGAACCATTTACTTTTAATAAACTGCGATGTCTGGGGAAGACCTGGCGCAGCAACCCCAGCGCTTTCCCGAACCGTCCGCTGCCAGCCGCTTCAACGGACGCAGGAAAGCGCGCCGACCTCCAGTCTCACGGCGTCGCAGCTCGCCCCGGCCAGCCCGATGTCGTGGTTTCACTCCTGTTGCTCTCGTGTGAACCGCGAAGCCACTACGCCTCGCTATACGGCGCGGCCCCCTGGCTGCCGCGTGGCGACCTCGCATGCGCCGATGCTCAAGACGGACAAGGCATCTTGTGTCTCAGTGCACGACCGACCAACCGATCGATCCAACCGGCCTTAAGGTCGATCCGAACGACAGACATCCTGGCACTCCAGACGGCAGACCGACAATTACTAAGCGATCACTCGGTCGGACCCACCCCTGCAAAGGAAACATGCCCTCAGGCTACTCGACATCCCTGCTCCGGGAAGAGACCGACCTACCGATCAATCCAACCGCCAATGTCCATTGCCTGAACAAACTCGAGCAGACTGGCGGCCTAACACTTACTAGCACTGCGGACGACAGACAGACACTGAATGCCCCACATTGACCCGGCTGACAAACTGACCGACTCGCCGAGACTGACAACTGCCCGCAGACTCACTCCGACTGACCGTCTCAGACTGACTTGGCTGACCAACTGCCTCCGACCGACCCGCTGAGACTCACAGACTCCTCCCTGGCGAGCTCATAGCGCACCTTAAATGCTCGTAAACAGGCAACCTTTCCCCTTTCCCACCAGCGGCGCCACCACCAGCAACGGAGGGTGACTGCTTTACACTACGCGCTGCGGCGCGCTTTTCAAAACAGTAATTTTTATTACGGCTCAGCTAACATGATGTTCGATGTTGGATGGAAGGCCGTCATCTGGCATGTGGCCAAACGGCATAAAAGCGGAAGTCAGTACAGCTCCATAGTCAGCAACCTTGGGGTTGGGACAGATGGCTTGCGCCCGCTGACGGTCATTGACCGTTGGTACTGCCTCGTACGGCAGTGCAGGAGAGACAGGCAAAACGTTCATTACGTCGTCGAGAGGAGTCGACGCCGGCTCCGACTGGTTCAGAGTGGGCGCAGCACCCAGCCTCACTGCTAACACGTGAGATAGAGGCAACACAGTGGGAGAGCGACGTCTCCGATCTGCGTCTGAACCAGTCTACGTCGGAGACATTCAGAACAGGCATAGCCGTCGTGGTCACAACCTGAAGTAGTGCGCGGCCGGCCAACGTGGTTGACGACAATTTCCTCTATATTACTGTGGTACGTTGCAAACAATGACAATGAATAAAACAAAATGGTTCAAATGGCTCTGAGCACTATGGGACTTAACTTCTGAGGTCATCAGTCCCCTAGAACTTAGAACTACTTAAACCTAACTAACCTAAGGACATCACACACATCCATGCCCGAGGCAGGATTCGAACCTGCGACCGTAGCAGTCGCACGGTTCCGGACTGCGCGCCTAGAACCGCGAGACCACCGCGGCCGGCAATAAAACAGAAAATAAATAGATATGTACAGTAAAAGTGTTCTGTCTCGGAAACCATTCGGAATAGGGCATATGTCCAAATCAAGTTTTTTGTTGTTGAGAATCAGTAATGCTATCATTCATAAAAGCACGCACCTTTCCTTCTGACTCACCCTGTATGTTTCAGATACTGCAAAACTCCCGCGCATGGGATGTTACGCCAACCCAGGAACCTAACTGTGAGCCTCCCACGCCTTTAAGATCTACACTAAGTGTTTAAGGTTTACATCTTATCTCGATAACACTTATTTTTGTGACCCTAGCTAAAGATACTAACGTGGAGATTTACACATAGACTATTTAATTTAAACACTTCAATTTAGTCACTGAAAACATAAATAATGTGTATAAGTAATGAGAAAATGTGGAATGGTTTGCGGACACAAATACTAGAGTGACAAATAAATAAAAACACCTATAGCCGTCCATATGATTTTATTTTATTTTGTCGCTACCAGTTTCAACGCCTCAGTGCGTCATCTTCAGGCTGTTTTTGATGCGATACAGTTTGGTATGATCCCCATGCATAAAACACCAGTTTCCAGCTTTACTGGATACGCAGATAATGTGTCAGCACTCCAACACTCCAACAATAAAAAAATAGTGTATGCCCTGCTGATGCTAATGTCGATCAGAAAATCGGTCACATACAGTGACTGTGAGCCTGGTGACTAATTGCAAAGCTCACACATACAACGCACCAAGACTGAAACTGAGACAGATACTCGTACAGAATATTTATTTATTTATTGCCAAATTTTAGACCTGTTACCTGATGTTTAAAACAGGTCGTACATCTTACAATTTTCGTTTTTCATCTTTTTACAGTTTTCTTTCCTTTTGTTTTATCTACAAAATTTACAAAGAATGATTCAAAATAACAATAATTTGAGGTTGAAATATAAATAAAATTTTGTTGTTTTTAAGAAGAATATAAAAAGAAGATAGGATAGATGAGAGATTTGTTAGTACCATCACCGAGTGTGACTGACGGTGAATACCTCGGAATGGTTTCATCGAGCCGTTGACCGCCAGTCACACACATACACACACACACACACACACACACACACACACACACACACACACACACAATGGTTATTAGTAGAGAAATGTTTCTTATCCTATTTGTTACTAATCCTATGTATTAACTACATTAGGTGCGCATCCATGTACAGAATTTGGTGTTTTCTTGGCTAGATTGCCAGCAATTTGCTTATTTACTGTCACATCTCAGCTTCGTCCTCCTGTTCCTCCTCATTGTCACTATTTTCGCTGTCACTGTGGGTATCGCTGTCCATTCTCTGGAGATTTCTGTTACGCTGCACGTAGGCATGTCTATGACGTCGTGTCCGCATATACTCTTCATGTGTTGTTTTTGAAATACTGTTTGTCAGTGCGTTTAATTGTGCTCATTGTTCTTCGTCTCTTATTGCTGTGTATATATCTATGTCTGTATCTGTGTAATCTAAGTGTAGTGTATGTCTATTGTTCGCGTATTGCCCGCAGAAAAAGACAGTGTGTTCTGGGGAACCTTCTTCCCCGCATGTGCATGTAGGTGTCTGCCTCAGACTCACGCGGTTTAAGTGCGTGGGATAAGGTCCGTGCCCGGTTAAGAAATGTACCATACCGCGGCTGGGATCGATATGTCTCATTCTCAACCGCTCCCTTATGTCAGGGAGGAAGTTGTGCAGTCTACGTCCCTTATCACTTACATCCCACTCACCTTGCCATGTATCCAAACGCCAACTTTTAAGGTGACGTATCGTCTCTATGGGCACACCGGTTATTGTGTGTACCTTATCTAGTCTCCCCACCTTTAACCAGTACCTCGCAGCTCTGTATTTGATCGTGATATCTATGGGGCATATTCCGAGCACCACACACAGTGCATCTGCTGAGGTGGTACCGAAGGCTCCAGATAGCCTAAGTAGGACACTTCTCTGCCCTCGTCTGACGGATGCTTTGTTGGTGACCACGTTCAGTCTATGTGCCCACGTGCTAGCTGCAAAGCTGGGTACTGATTCGAAGAGCGCACAGTGGTATGTACGTATGACTGGTAGAGGTAGTCTGTACTGTTTTGAATTTAGCCTCACCAGTTTGTGGAGTATTTTATCTGCTTTGTCTGTTGTTAGCCTTATGTGTTCGTGGAAATTCAATTTTTCATCTATGTGTACCCCAAGATAGCGCGTAATGCGTGCTCGTTTGATGTTTGTGTCCCCAATTTTAACCGAAGGATTCCTTTGGAGTGATCCTTTCAGTAAAGTGTATGTTGTTTTGTTTTCGGCTATCCTGAGTTTGTTGTTGTGACACTAATGAGTGATTGTTTGTAGTAATCCACTGGCTTTCTCTTCTAACTGGGCTCTGTTGTTTGCAGTGACTACAACTAATAGGTCATCTGCGTAGGCGACAATTCCGTCTGACCTGTCATCCACATCCAGAAGTTGTAGGAGGGGTTCGATTGTTATGTCCCAGAAGATGGGGCCGCAGATCGACCCTTGAGGACAGCCTTTGGTAATTCTTTTAATTACTTTCCGGCTGTCCATCTGCCATTCGACTACTCGGTCTTTACAGTAGTCCAGAAAACTGTTGTACAGTGATTGCGGTACCTCCAGATGTCTTAGTCTCTGAAACAGTGCTGGCCACCAAAGATTATCAAATGCTCCGGCAATGTCAATCATTATTGCCATGGCGTATTTCTGTTTTGTGGTGTTAACTATGTGCAGGGCCTGGTTGATGGCATTATCTATTGATCTGCCCGCTCTGAAGCCGAACTGGTGTTGGCTCATACCCCTGAGAGCTCTGTGTGTTTGCAGGCGCTTACACAGTAGATTCTCCTGAATCTTTGCTAGGGTGTTTGTTAGGCATATTGGCCTGTAAGTCTTTGGATCTGAAGGATCCCTGTCCGCTGATTTCTTAATAATGACTGCTTTGGAGGTTTTCCATACTGTAGGTACCCTGCCCAGCAGTAAGGCATCGTTCAGTAACGTTGTTAGGAACGGGGTGATGTGCAGTGCTAGTTTTTTCAGTGTTTCCGAGTGGATACCATCTGGTCCAGGTGCCTTTTTTTTTGTTTTTGAGCTCAGAGATTGCTAGCGCAACCTCTTCTTGCGCAAAAGAACAGGTGACACTTGCAGTGTTGTATGGTGTGTGTAGGTTTCCTCTTAGTGTTGCATGATATTGTGTGTCTGTATCGATGACGTCGTCAGGGAGCAGTTTATACAGCAGAAACTCCGCTGTATTCCTCCATCCCCTCGTCATCGTGCCGTCATCCTGCCTTAGCGTTCCCAGAACTAGTGGAGTTTTTATCTTCTGTCAGTATTTTGTATGGTTCCCCCCATATATTTTGCTCTGTTTGTGTTTTTACAAATAGCTCCCATTGTTGTCTACGCGTGTTGTATAGGGTCTGTCTGTATAAGTCTTGTGCATGCCTATATGCTTCAAGTCTTATTCGTCGGTCCCTATCTGCTATCGCCCTTTGATATAATTTTCGTTTGCGTCTTGCGTCTTGTTTGAGTCTCGTAAGTTCGTTGGTCCATGGTACTGGTGAGCAATTTGTGTTCTTTGCTGTCGGTATTGATGTGTTTTGTGCATGTTGTATCACCTGTGTTAACTTGTGTGCTCTATTATCGATACTTCCATTGATGTTTTGTAGATCGTGTCGTTGTATAATTTCCGTTAATTTGTTCCAGTCTGATTTGTGCAACAGCAAGTGTCTGGTGTGTGATTTGGTCATTGTGTTCTGAGTGTGAGTTAGTGTGTATGTTATGACATTATGATCACTACTGGTTATGTTGTCGTGTACAGTCCAGTTTGTTACGTATGCCATTGCTGCATTATTTGCTAGCGTGAAGTCGATATTACTGCTCGTACCATCGAACCCTGCATATGTTGGTATAGGTCCTTCCGTATTCATTACATGTAGTTGTGTTTCTTGTATGAGATCGGTGATTATGCGCCCTCTGTCATCTGTTCTGTCTGAGTTCCAGAGGGTCGATCTGGAATTAATGTCAGCACTTATCACTAATTTTTTGCCTCTGGCATAGATTACTAGGTCTCTGATGTAGTCTGCATGCGGCTGTATTTGATGGCTGTATTGGGCGTACATGGATGCAATAACCCATGTGACGTTCCCGTTAGTTATCTCTATGGTAACCAAGTGTTGATTGCATAACTGTGTTACCTTAACTATGTTATAAGTTCTGTTTAGAATTACTATTGCAGCCTTACAGTCATTGCTGCCTGTTATTGTGGTAGCATGTTTTGGTAGACATATCAGTTGCCCGTTTCTGTTATAGGGTTCTTGTAAGCACATGATGTCTGTCTGCAGGTCTAGTTCTATTTTAGGGATTTCCGCGCTGACTGTCGTACTGTTTTTTGTATTATGTTGTAGGATATTCATTTTTTGTCTATGTGTTCTGGGTGTTTTACGTGTACAAAACATTTACTGCCAGTCTGTGAGTAATCAAAATATGTTCGTCCGTGTGCTCTTACATGATCTATATATATTTTGTCCAAGTCGAAAGATTCTGACCTGCGCAGGCAGACCTGGAGCATGAGATCGAGCAGCGGCTCTGCTGATGTAGGAATACTTTCTGTCTTTAGGATGATTCTGTCTGTTTGCTCAGTTACTGGAAAACAGAGAGAATCTCCCTTTGGATGGCACAATCTAAGTAGCATCCGCTGCGCTGTCTGCAGTATCTCTTTTTTCTCTAGCCTACTTAAAAGTAAGTTAAGTTCTAAATTATCATAATTAGGTGCAGCTGGCTTGCTGTTGGTGCTGGTTTCTGTTGCGGTCTCTGAGGTGGTACTGGACGGATTGTGGCTTGGTGTTGGCCGCTGATTGGGGGACATTTTAAGACCTCTTTGGGATGTCACACGGTTACTTTTCGTTTTGTCACATGCCTCTTCAATGCTGTTTGCCTTCACACGTTTTTCACTGATGTTGGTGATGCTTGCTGGCGTGGTGTCGGCGATGGTGGTGATTTGTATGGGACTGACTGTATGTGTTATGTTGTCTTTGTTTGTGTTTGGAGTGGAGGTTGTTGCTAGACGCACGTTGACATCGTTGCAAATGTCACATGTCTCTCCCTCAGATTTGTCCTCATCTAATTGGTCTACTTTTATAAGTCTGGGTCCAGTAGTTTTGAGTTTTGTATTGGTCTGTAGCCTGAGTGTTTCGATGTGTTTTGATTCAGGGACTGCATGCCTGTCTGTTCCTTGTTCCTCGTCCCCGGGGTGAAGAGTGCCTCCCGAGATAAATTTGACTGGTTTGATGTACTGTTCACATTTACGTGTGTCGTAGGGTTTTCCATGTGATGATGATTCTGGTTTGTGTTCATCCTGTGTATGTGTGGTGTGATGTACTTCGGCTGGGAGAAATTGTGAGGGAGTATGTCGGATTTGTTTGTACATTTTCTTGTGCACAATATATGTAAGTTCATCTTCCAACTCATCTATCCTCTGCATTAATGTTATTTGGAAGTTTATCCAGTGGTTTAATTGTCTTTTAATTTGCTTTGCCACCTCGTAGTGGATGGAACCACAGATTGTCATGTCATCTATATATTATATCGTATTAATGCAGCTATCCTGTAACGTCGTTAAGTGTGTTAGGGGCGGGATGGGTTCATTATCGACGTAATTCTCCGGCAGAAGATTCATTTGTCTTCTCCAGGAAATTGCTCTTTGGTAGCTTCTCTGTAATGTTGACGGTGATTTGTATTTATGTGTTTTGGGTGATTGGCTTTGGGCGTTCGTGTTTCTTGCGTGTGTGCTGATTTTAGGTGCCATAGTCTATACTGTCCAGGTGCCGGTCATGCAGCTGTTTATAGGTCTGACAATCACCTCCTTTTGTTTTACTGCAGACGCGGCCTCTGTATTTGCAGGGGATACAGACGCAAACCGCGGACCTGCACTCACTGCGCTTGTGTCCTTGGTTGCCGCACTTGGCACACGTGACGTCGGCTTTTCTGCAGGTTTTAGTCGTATGTCCTAGGTCGCAACACTTAAAACACTTGTTTACTACTGTATAGTCTTTTACAGAAAGTGATTCGAAGTCTATGTAAACTCTCTGTCTTCTTGTAAGGACTCTGTACAGGTGTGGGCTGACCTCCAGTATCTGGTGACTGAAACCCCTTCCCCTAGGCCCTGTTTTGAATCTTATTTTGACCTCTCTGTCGAAGTCTTCTTTCGTGGTGTCACCGCTTAGATTCTGCTCATAAAGGCTTCCTAGAAACTCTTCGTCGGTAAGTGTATCTGCCACGTGATATACTGCCACGAGTGGCTTGCGTTTTCGCGGTCCTTCACAGACAATGGTGTGCAGGTCTTTAGTCTTTTCTATTATTTGTCGACAGTCCTGTGTTTCCGTTTCTACTATAACTGCAGTCTGCGTGGTTCTGATTGATTTTATATGTATATTCTCTTTCCTGGGATTTATATTCTTGGTGATGGTCTGTCGGACAGCTTTGCCGTCTTGATTTTCTGTCGATTTGATATAGAGGGTTGTGGCCTGTTTTGTTTTAGCCTGTTCTATTCTTCGAGCCTCTTTGGTTTTGGGCTCTATAGTTAAGGCGGCAGCATATGTCTGTGTCTGTGCTTGTGTCTGTGCTTGTTGTGTGACTTTATTAGTTAGTTCTCTTATTTGTTGCTGCAAGTCTTGGTTCGCTACACTCAATTCCCTATTTTCGGTCTGTAATTTCTCAGACTTCTCTTGAAAAGTTTGTATTTGTAGGTCTTTGACTGGATTCGAGGCTCTCTGTATTTCTAGTCTTAGTCGCCTATTTTCATCGTTTAGGCAGGACAGTTTAGCTTCAAGGCTAGTTATTCCGAAAGCCAAGGGAAACACTTTGTCTCTAATGACGGTTAACAGGGCAGATGAAACATGCTTAGCTTTTAACTCTGCTCCTATTTCACTCAATATTTTGTCTATGGCTGCTATCTTTTGACTGAGAGACATGGGCACAAGTTGTTCCTCCGTGTGTTCCATACCTGGAGTGACGTTGATGGCTCTAGCTAGCGTCTTACCCCATGCTTTGCTTCTTCTTCCGTCGGCCTCTGGTGTGGTGGTGTCGCTGCTTCGTCGGCTGGAATCCAGGGCCGAAGGTAGGCAGGCGGTTGTTTACCAACAGCAGGGAGCACAGCTGGTGGCCGCTACAGAATATCCCAAGTGCTGGTCAAGAATGCTCTGTGACTCCAGTGCTGCTACTTACGTTCACCGTAATTATACACAGCTACAAGAGTGAACGCTGCCTTCATGCGGATGGCTCTCGATTGAAGACGAGGGCGCGCTTCTACTGCTGCAATTGTGCTCCCTGCTCGTCTGCTAAAATGCGCTGATCCTTCACTCGCAGTTGAAAGGCACAAGTTGTGTACAGCTCTGATTCCCTGTAAGAAGTCTAGATGCAACACTCCTCCGTGTCTCTGCAAGAAGGCCCTGCTACCTTTTCCCACCGAAATATGCCTGCCTGCCCATAAAAGAAAATGCAAAACACAATGGTCCAATCGCGAGGCTTTTTCTATGTACGAAATCTGGCCAAAAGCAACGCATTGCTATCTGACACCAGTCACATCACAAAACCACCTCCTGCTACTAAAAAATCGGCCGCTTCATTGGCATATCCGTGACTAATACGCTGATGACATGTTTTGACCAGCTACTAGCCTTGAATCAGAGGTCCCCTGAAATTCCAAGAGCAGCTCGCTAGGCCATTATTTTCTGCCGGCCATGTTTTCGACCTGAAAGCGTCAGATGCCTATCTGCGAAGACCCTCCGAAAAACATGAAAGAGCTCCGCACTACCGCTGTTTAGTACCGCCACCCCGACCCATTTTGGTCGCTGGGCAAGGCGAGGCAGCAAAAATACACAATAGCCGCTACCCCTGACTGGGTCCTGGCTTCCTCGCTTCCGTAAGTGAACATCTGCCATTAGCACGGCAACTTCTGAATCTCACGTTAATGAGATAGAGTACACTTCTCCCAAGTACGCTTGACACCCACTGTAAGGCGACTGAAGTAGTGAAGTGTGTCTGATGGAGTCTACCTGCACGTAAAATCGCGTCTACTGTGTGGCGTTCTCAGTCACCTATACGTCGTGAACTTTGACAGTCGACCTTCTCGACGGCGGTTTGATCAAAATCGAGTTAATTAACTGTACATCCTTTACACGGCAGCCAGAAAGTGGCACAGATAAATGTTAATTTGGAGGGAAGCAGGCACGAACTGTTTTGCTGTTCTGACGATGACTAGATCCGCTGAACTGCCTGTGTTTCCCATCCTTCTGCGACCGCGCAGGTCTTTAGTGCAGGGCTGCCGACATCAGGGTCACGAGACAAGTACATCAGTTCTTTCTCTCTGTGACACAATAAATGCGTGAACTCTGATTCTTTTTGAAAGGGAAGTCTCCCGAGTGAACAACAGCACACGAAGCATCTGTAGCAAAGGGCCAAGTTTCGTTGTTACTGTGCGACCTCGGAATAACACTGTGTGCCGCACCGAGACTCGAACTCGGGACCTTTGCCCATCACGAGCAAGTACTCAACCATCTGAGCAACCCAAGCACGACTCACGCCCCGTCCTCACAGCTTTAATTCCTCCAGTACTTCGTCTCCTACCTTCCAAACATCACAGAAGTTCTCCTGCAGACTCACAGAACTAGCATTCCTGGAAGAAAGGATGTGGCGAAGACATTTATCTGTGCCAGACCTAGACTCGAACTCGGGAACTTTCCCTTCTCGGGCAAGTGCTCTACCATCTGAGCTACCCAAGCACGACTGACCACCCGTCCTCGCAGCTTTAACCCCGCCATTACCTCGTCTCCTACAAAGGTCCGGAGTTCGAGTCTCGGTCCGGCGCATAGTTTTAATCTGCCAGGAAGTTTCATATCAGCGCACATTCCGTTGCAGAGTGAAAATTTTATCCTAGAAAACATTTCTGTTCTAATGTGGATCTCACCAGCACTACAGACGTAGACAGTGATAGGAGAGCAGGTTCGGACCCTAATCACAGTCGCATGTATCACATGTTAATTCTGAACCTTCTTTCGGTGCTTGGTAGAATAACTTCATACGTATAATGGAAACATCCCACAGAACATCAGCGTTTTGACTTTTTGATTTTTAAGTACTTTCCAGAATCTGGAAATATAGTCCATTCCAGACATAAACGGGAGATAAAATTTTCGAATGTATATGACTACTGTGTGCTCTGCTACAGAAATCAGACTAAGGTGATCTTAGTTACATAGGAAACCTATTGCAGAGATAGGTGGGTCAAAGCTTGGACATTTGTATGTAATGTTTAGGCTGTTGCTATAATTACTTCTTCCTCAGATGTCCCGAGAGTCTACATCTGTTTCCAGAATCAGCCTTAAAATGGCTTATGGCGTCTTGGAGGTGCGGCACATTTAGCCACGCTGTTTTTCATGTTCTGTACAATTGATGTGTCGCTGAGATATACTGGGAACACTGCTGTCATACGTACTAAGCCAATCTTTAGATATTATTTTCCTACATTCTTTCGTCCCCATAAATCATAAAATAGGTTATTTTGTAGGGCCTGTTGTGTCAGTTATTCGAAAGCTCTGTTCATTGGTTGAAGCTCTATTACAGAATATACAGTCTTTTGTCCTGGTCATGAGGTATTCTTTAGTAAATCTTTTGGGGCAGCTGCAAGTTTTTCGATGCAAAAACATTCTTAAAATTAAGTCAGGTTGGATATTGCATCATAAGAACAGATATTGTTGGTAGACTAAAACAGTAGACCACTGAAATGGTTTTATGGAATCTTCATTTGTTCATGTAATAGAGAATCTCTTAATATTTCTACGTTTTAGTGGCGCAGTCGTTATAAATGTTCATTGCGCCCCTCTTGACGTTTTACGCACACCAGTAGATATTTCAAGGTTTTCAACATGTTGGAAGAACCTGCACGTTTCAGGTGGATGAGTTCTATGACATGTCGAATCTCAATGTATTTCGGACAATATGACCGAACTGTACTGCTACTGTTTCATTCAACAAATCTTGGCGCTAAACCATGACTAGTGAGATAAACGGAAAATTATACACTCCTGGAAATGGAAAAAAGAACACATTGACACCGGTGTGTCAGACCCACCATACTTGCTCCGGACACTGCGAGAGGGCTGTACAAGCAATGATCACACGCACGGCACAGCGGACACACCAGGAACCGCGGTGTTGGCCGTCGAATGGCGCTAGCTGCGCAGCATTTGTGCACCGCCGCCGTCAGTGTCAGCCAGTTTGCCGTGGCATACGGAGCTCCATCGCAGTCTTTAACACTGGTAGCATGCCGCGACAGCGTGGACGTGAACCGTATGTGCAGTTGACGGACTTTGAGCGAGGGCGTATAGTGGGCATGCGGGAGGCCGGGTGGACGTACCGCCGAATTGCTCAACACGTGGGGCGTGAGGTCTCCACAGTACATCGATGTTGTCGCCAGTGGTCGGCGGAAGGTGCACGTGCCCGTCGACCTGGGACCGGACCGCAGCGACACACGGATGCACGCCAAGACCGTAGGATCCTACGCAGTGCCGTAGGGGACCGCACCGCCACTTCCCAGCAAATTAGGGACACTGTTGCTCCTGGGGTATCGGCGAGGACCATTCGCAACCGTCTCCATGAGGCTGGGCTACGGTCCCGCACACCGTTAGGCCGTCTTCCGCTCACGCCCCAACATCGTGCAGCCCGCCTCCAGTGGTGTCGCGACAGGCGTGAATGGAGGGACGAATGGAGACGTGTCGTCTTCAACGATGAGAGTCGCTTCTGCCTTGGTGCCAATGATGGTCGTATGCGTGTTTGGCGCCGTGCAGGTGAGCGCCACAATCAGGACTGCATACGACCGAGGCACACAGGGCCAACACCCGGCATCATGGTGTGGGGAGCGATCTCCTACACTGGCCGTACACCACTGGTGATCGTCGAGGGGACACTGAATAGTGCACGGTACATCCAAACCGTCATCGAACCCATCGTTCTACCATTCCTAGACCGGCAAGGGAACTTGCTGTTCCAACAGGACAATGCACGTCCGCATGTATCCTGTGCCACCCAACGTGCTCTAGAAGGTGTAAGTCAACTACCCTGGCCAGCAAGATCTCCGGATCTGTCCCCCATTGAGCATGTTTGGGACTGGATGAAGCGTCGTCTCACGCGGTCTGCACGCCCAGCACGAACGCTGGTTCAACTGAGGCGCCAGGTGGAAATGGCATGGCAAGCCGTTCCACAGGACTACATCCAGCATCTCTACGATCGTCTCCATGGGAGAATAGCAGCCTGCATTGCTGCGAAAGGTGGATATACACTGTACTAGTGCCGACATTGTGCATGCTCTGTTGCTTGTGTCTATGTGCCTGTGGTTCTGTCAGTGTGATCATGTGATGTATCTGACCCCAGGAATGTGTCAATAAAGTTTCCCCTTCCTGGGACAATGAATTCACGGTGTTCTTATTTCAATTTCCAGGAGTGTAGTTGTAGCAGCTGCACATAGCAACCATGAAAACCGACGACTCTAGGCTCCCGTGAGTATTGTACCTCTTTGGCACCGTAGATTAAAGACCGAAGCTATGATAGTACAAAACAGTAAATCATTGCTTTTAATTGTCTGTAGCATTTGAATATGGTGGCAGTAGTAAAATGTTATTCCCGCAGATCTCTTCAAGATATATCGCATTCGAAGTTTGCCCTTGTTCTTGTCTTTTTAGCCAAGTCCTTCATGTTGTTCAAAAGCATGGGCGCTGAACTAGTACGTCGATTGCCAACGGATTCTGCAAATTACTTATGATGGCTGGCGAAAGAATTCTTTCAGTCAAATCATCAACTCTTTTCCTCTTTCTTATCCGGTGCGCGGCAGGATGTCTTTCTATAGCGAATTGTTCATGGATTGATTGATCCAAGTCTCACATTATTCGTTTAATTGTTCCTACAACCTGGAGAAGTAGTTATGAAAAGCAGACTTTAGATTTATGATGGACGACCTTCAGAAACTTGTTGCTTCCGCCGAACGAAGCAGGCAGTTCGATAATCGAAATGGAAGTCAACTCGACGTGCCATAGAGATTTCAGTTCGAAACGGGTTATGTCCTTATAAGAACAAAGAAAAGTAAACCACGTATCTTGCAATACACAATGTAGCGCACCACCTGCCTCCGTTATCTGGACGACAAACAGAAATAATCCACATGAAATCTAGCAAACAAGTTGCGACACGTGTGTTATGAACGCAAACAGTTTAGTTAGTTTCAACAGCGAGTACAGTAAACGGAGCGCTATGTCTGTTCGAACCACTGCTTTTGGCTGTAGTGAACTTTTTGTGAAGCGGTTTGCACTTCTCCGGTGTGTATTAGCGTGTTAGCTTAATTTATGTTGGCAGGTCTGCAGTGTTAACAGATTAAATACTTTTGGCTGATGCAGTAAGTTGTGAAAGTTGTAGAATATCGTCTCACCTCGTTTTTCAAATCAAAATTTTAAATAATAATTTTGGATCCTTGAAGAATATTTCAAAGCGCGGTAGTTCGTCTTTATGAGCTCAGTTCTGAAGATCGTTGCTTCCTAAATACATTGCCTGCGGTCCAAAACGTTACTTTTGTTTATTTCTACATTTATTGGTTATGTGACTTGCTTGCACGCAGCAACTATACAGCCTCGTCACAGGCCAATCGGGTCAGGCAACATCTCTGGAAAATTGACAGCAACACAGATTAGCAACAACTTACAATAATTTATTAGCAGAAACTTTACAAATAGTTAACTGTAGATACTGTCTGTGTTGAAACAGTGTGAGAGGTGCTGTGTACAGTTTGGATCCACGTTTGGTGGATGGAGTGTACTAGAGAACTTTAAAGAAATTTTTTATAGCCAAGATCTTGTTCCAAACTGTTTTTAGTTGGCCAGTTTCGACAAGTAAATGTGTCATCGTCAGGTGTTTAAAAATTTTTGGCTGTGCATCATGTTCCATTATGCGTTAATTACTCATTTCATGTTAACATTTCAGTGGAGTGTGTATTGAGAATTCCACATGGGTTTATCAAAAATAAAATTACAAACCTATGTGGAGCGTGCAGCATACACGGCACTGCTCCACTGAAATGTTAAGATGGCATGAGTAATGCAACATGACGTAAAAAAAAGAAAAAAAATCTGAAGATGACAGTCTTACCTGCGGAAACCTGTCATTAAAAACAAAAAACAATTTTGAATGTGATCCTACCTTTAAAAAAATTATTTAAGGTACATACAGATTGTTCCTTCTCATTTCAATTAGGAGAAGCTTTAGTCACTTAGGAACTATTTGTGAGATGTAAGGCGGAAGCCTTGCGCCCCCTCTTTTGGAGGCGAGCTTTAAGTCTGTTACACTTGAGTGCCAGGTGGCTCGGCGCTTTTCTATGTATGGTTAGGTTCAGTGTCGTCTGGAGGAGACATTAGTTTAGATTTAATGTTGTGGCGAATATTTTATTCGGTTAGCGTCAATGTATGTCTCTCACTGCAGACAGCGACTAGGTACGCTTTTAAGAAATGCCCAAGTTGGAGTACTTGGCTTCACATTTCATTTGCGAGACAAGTATTCCCAGTTTCTATCTCGTCTGTGGACGTGACAAGCTATGAAAACTTGTGTAAGTGGTACAACGCGTTCTTGATAACCCTACAGACAACCCACCGCATTCTATTTCACGCGACCAGGGCGGTTGAACGGTACCATTTTGTTTCTTCAATGGGGTTTTGTTTTTTTGTTTTTAGTTCGACAGTGTTAATAATTTAATAAAATTTAAGTCTAATTGTAAATCAGATTGTTCTTAATATACGTGGACGCCCCATTGATAGGGGGGGGGGGTATTACATTGTACGCAGGAGACTTTATTACTTAAACAGGAGTCAATAAACGAAGATTTTTCGATATTACTTACGTCCATCATGGTGTAAGGAAACAGAAACAGTGGAAAGAAATTTTAGTCCAAAATGAAGTTGAGAAACTTGTAACTAAATTCATGCGTAGCTTGCTGCATCGATATTAGGAGCATTAGCACCGAAGCCAACCACGCAGGACTTAAGAAACTTCTTGTTTCGTGGCATCTCATAAAACGTTAATGGAAATTAAATAGGTGTAGTATGCAGTAAGGGAGTAATGTATATTCGTGATATAGATAGCTAATGTGCTGTTCAAACGACAATTGTGTAGGAGCTTAATTATGAACACATTGAAGCGTTAAAAAATAAGTGTGAATTGCTAAGCGACCAAACTGCTGACGTCATTCGGTCCCTAGACTTAAACACTAATTAAACTAACTTATGCTAAGAACCACACACACACACACACACACACACACACACACACACACACCCATGCCCGAGGGAGGACTCGAACCTCCGGCGGGAGAAACAGAGTTAAAGTTTCAGCTTCATATGAAGGTGAACACACACTACCACGGAGCATGATTAGAACTTCTAAGTGTCGAGCGAGTTTTGCTGTTTTCGAGATGGTGACTTTGTCTAACTTCTTTTGTACTTTTTGGATCGTGGATGCCACAAATTAAAAACAAAAAAAAAAACAAGAATTTCTGAGAACACTAAAAATTGACATGTAAGTTGAGTAAGTTGCTCAGAACCATCGTATCAAAAGCGGGCGAGAACACTGGCAACTCAAAAATACTTGAGCAAACTCGACTTAAACGATTAATTCAAAAAAACCTATGTTGAAATAGTATAAGCTTCCTTTAAATTTCAGAGAAGTATTCTTGGCATAAATTACATTATATTTTTCGAGCACGTTGGGGCACTTTACATTAATTTTTCAAACATAAACTAAAGATGCTGTTTTACAATGTGTCACTTTTTTCCGGGTTGTGATATGCAAAATCGCTGCTCTGCAATTTGTCAGCAATATCTGTTTCCAGCAAGAGGCTGGTTGTCCGGCGGTAAGGTGGCAACTGATTCTGCAAGTGTTACAAAACACCTGCGCCGTCGGTATTGATCGAAAGGCATCATTTACTGGACGAACGACCGTAGACGGAAACCAGTAGACTGGAGAAATACAAAACTTTTTTAGCAAGACCAGACATTGCCTGCAGGGACTGAGCAATTGTTGAAACTAAGTTTCTGAAAGCAGCCACAAGTCGCAATTGGTATTTTTTATTTATCGACTTAGCTCTTCAAATGAACAAGAGTATCATCAGAATATACACTGTAAAAATAACAAATTGAGATAATATGGAAAACTTATACAGACATAACTTAAAGTACCTATTATATTTCCGGTATGGTGACCTACTTTTCAAGTCGGCTGACAGCACTGAAGACTAAACTGGCTGTAGTATAGTACTTAAACTTACCTTTCAAGCACGTTTAAAGTGCAGCAGTAAACAATGACATTGACAACACCACACAAAACTGACTGTACAACAGCACTTGTTCTTCGTATATTGTGTCCAAAGATAATTTGCAACTACAGAAAAAGAAATTTACATTTTAATTTGCGTCTTTACAAAGACATTTGAGCCGGCCTGGGTGGGCGAGCGGTAACTAGGCGCTACAGTCTGGAACGGCGCGACCGCTACGGTCGCAGGTTCGAATCCTGCCTTGGGCATGGATGTGTGTGATGTCCTTAGGTTAGTTAGGTTTAAGTAGTTCTAAGTTCTAGGGGACTGATGACCTTAGAAGTTAAGTCCCATAGTGCTCAGAGCCGTTTTTGAAAGACATTTGAAATAATTATTTTTTATAATGTATTTTGAAAGATATTGTAACTTTTAAAGATTTATTTTGAAAGATAAACAGACATGTACAGATATTACGGTATATTGATAATTTTTACTTATGGACCGTCTGACAGCAACTGAATAAAACACAATTTTAGTGCCATACGCGTTTCGCCTTTATTTTCTGCAAGGCATCATCAGTGGCCTGGAATATGTACATATGTTAGCTATTTTATTTACATTTTTGTCACTGTGCCTATAGGTTATAAACAGTTCTGGTGGTTGGTATTTCCTATTAAGTAGTAATGTTTTGAACTGTACTTACAGGTTGCGTGGACAATTTCTTACATATTACGCTCCTGTCACATTTTGAGGTTGTTCTTCTTCTTATGAACGCCAATTTGCGATTTTTTCCACATTCCACAGCACTATGCACTGAAAACTTGTTTGAAGATGTATGTACAGATATGTCTATAATCACCCCCATGAAAGAGGCGATTAAAATATGGCCGGCCGAAGTGGCCGTGCGGTTCTAGGCGCTGTAGTCTGGAACCGCGAGACCGCTACGGTCGCAGGTTCGAATCCTGCCTCGGGCATGGATGTGTGTGATGTCCTTAGGTTGGTTAGGTTTAACTAGTTCTAAGTTCTAGGGGACTAATGACCTGAGAAGTTGAGTCCTATAGTGCTCAGAGCCTTTTGATTAAAATATAAATTTCGTTTTGTGTAATCGTAAATTATCTTTGGACACACCATACCATAGACGACAGAAGTACTACTGTGTGTAATCTTTGGCGCTGTCATTATCATCTACTACTGTACTTTAAACGTAAGTTTATGTACGATAAAAAAATAAAATTAAAAAAAGGAAGTGCGATTTGTGGCTGTTTTCAAAAACTTAGACGTATAAAATTGCGGAGAAGGGAGCTGGTGACCTAAAATTCGTCTTTCTGGTTCGGTAAATAAAATATTCAGGGGAAGACGGTAAGGGACCGGAATAAGGTGAGATTATCTATATTTGCTGTTGCGAATTAAAAGCATTGCGATCCTTCTCCCAAACTGCGTTCTGCCTTTGATGAATACTGTGCACTGAAAGTTTCATTTAGTCGGTTTTTTTTTTGTATAGAATTCAACATATATTTCATTATGGAACTCATCTGGTCTGGTCGTCTAGCAGAAAAGCGCGTGCTTGGAAACCGAAACGTCGCGAGCACAAACCACGGTCGCGCGATGGATTTTTTCAGTCTGAGTGTTAACCTAGCCTTCACCTCTCACTCATTCGAAAAATTCCAGAAAACGACATGTCGTTTCTCTTCCACTTTAAACTGTAGGTCCCCTTTCCCCGGTTGGATAGCCGTATTATGTTAGTGACACGCAAGTCATCGAGATACCGTCCAATTTATAGGCCTCCTTAAAATGTTCAAATGTGTGTGAATCCCTAAGGGACCAAACTGCTCAGGTCATCGGTCCCTAGACTTACACAATACTTAACCGAACTTAAGCTGAGGACAACACAGACACCGATGCCCGAGGGAGGACTCGAACCTCCGGCGGTAGGGGCAGAGCCATTCGAGACATGGCGCCTCTAACCGCGCGGCCACAGCTTGCATATTGTTATTATTATTAGTGGCACTACAGATACAGGATACATTATTACATCCGGTTTAGTACAAAGTGTCTTTCTCAGGTATCATTGGAGCACCGGAAGAATTACAATATAGCTGCTGCGTTTGCCCTTTAAATGATGGTAGTACCGACCGAACTTGTAATGTAGTCATAGGGGAGAGACTAGACCCATGTCAACGTTTCTCCATGACAGGCACCGTGTCCCGTACTGTACGCTGGACTGATCAGGTAGTGGCATGGAGGCAGTAATTTTTCCTTCATGCATGTCGATTGTGTATTCCAGAGCACCCCTGAACATGGTGTTGGGGATGTGCTTCCATATCTACATCTACATCGATACTCTACAAATCACATTTAAGTGCCTGGCAGAGGGTTCACCGAACCACCTTCACAATTCTCTATTATTCTAATCTCGTATAGCGCGGAAGGAATGAACACTTATATCTTTCCGTACGAGCTCTGATTTCCCTTATTTTACCTTGGTGATCGTTCCTCCCTATGTAAGTCGGTGTCAACAAAATATTTTCGCATTCGGAGGAGAAAGTTGGTGATCGGAATTTCGTGAGAAGATTCCGTCGCAACGAAAAACGCCTTCCTTTTAATTATCTCCATCCCAAATCCTGTATCATTTCTGTGACACTCTCTCCCATATTTCGCGATAATACAAAACGTGCTGCCTTTCTTTGAAGTTTTTCGATGTACTCTGTCAGTCCTATCTGGTAAGGATCCCACACCGCAGAACAGTATTCTAAAAGAGGACGGACAAGCGCAGTATAGGCAGTCTCCTTAGTAGGCCTGTTGCATTTTCTAAGTGTCCTGCAAATAAAACGTAGTCTTTGGTTAACCTTCCCCACAACATTTTCCGTGTTCCTTCCAATTTAAGTTGTTCGTAATTGTAATACCTTGGTATTTAATTGAATTTACGGCTTTTAGATTAGACTGATTTAACGTGTAACGGAAGTTTAACGAGTTCCTTTTAGCACTCATGTGGATGACCTCACACTTTTCGTTATTTAAGGTCAACTGCCACTTTTCGCGCCATTCCGATATGTCTTCTAAATAATTTTGCAGTTTGTTTTGATCTTCTGATGACTTTATTAGTCGATAAACCACAGCGTCATCTGCAAACAACCGAAGACGGCTGCTCAGATTGTCTCCCAAATCGTTTATATAGATAAAGAACAGCAAAGGGCCTATAACACTACCTTTGGGAACGCCAGAAATCACTTCT
Organism: Schistocerca piceifrons; assembly: GCF_021461385.2. Lineage (NCBI taxonomy): Eukaryota > Metazoa > Arthropoda > Insecta > Orthoptera > Acrididae > Schistocerca > Schistocerca piceifrons. Next base: position 719,623,771 of record NC_060138.1, read on the forward strand.
GTTTTACTCGACGACTTTCCGTCAATTACTACGAACTATGACCTCTCTGACAGGAAATCACAGATCCAGTCACATAACTGAGACAATATTCCATAAGCACGCAATTTCACTACCAGCTGCTTGTGTGGTACAGTGTCAAAAGCCTTCCGGAAATCCATAAATACGGAATCGATCTGAAATTCCTTGTCAATAGCACTCAGCACTTCATGTGAGTAAAAAGCTAGTTGTGTTTTACAAGAACTATGTTTTCTAAACCCACGTTGACTGTATGTCAATAGACCGTTTTCTTCGAGATAATTCATAATGTTCGAACACAATAAATGTTCCAAAATCCTGCTGCATATCGACGTTAACGATATGGGCCTGTAATTTAGTGGATTACTCCTACTACCTTTCTTGAATATTGATGTGACCTGTGCAACTAATTCACTGCAATTAATAACCCGTAACTGCGAAAAAAATTGGAAATTTGTGGTATGATCTTATGGGACAAAACTGCTGAAGTCATCGGTCCCTAAGCTTACACACTACTTAATCTAACTTAAATTAACTTTACGCTAAGAGCGACACACACACACCCATGCCCGAGTGAGGATTCGAACCTCCAACGGGGGTATGTAGCTGCGGTCTTGCAGTCAAATAGTCTGTGCTTTGGCTAGAATTGCGAGTTAATAAAATACACAGAAATACAAAAGAAAAGTTAAATGAACAACTTAATAAGAAAGATTCTGTGATGTAGACGACAGAGAACATTATGAAGTACCTCGAAGAAAACGATATATTGACATATAGTCAGCACGGATTCAGAAAATATCGGTCTTGTGAAACACACCTAGCTCTTTATACTCATGAACTAATAAGTGCTATCGACAGGGGATGTCATATTGATTCCGTATTTTTAGATTTCTAGAAGGCTTTCGACACCGTTCCTCACAAGCGACTTCTAACCAAACTGCGTGCCTACGAAGTATTGCCTCAGTTATACGACTGGATTCGTGATTTCCTGTCAGAAAGGTCACAGTTCGTAGTAATAGACAGAAAGTCATTGAGTAAAACAGAAGTAATATCCGGCGTTCCCCAAGGAAGTGTTATAGGCCCTTCATTGTTCCTGATCTATATTAACGACATAGGAGACAATCTGAGTAGCCGTCTTAGATCGTTTGCAGATGAATTTTCTTGTAAAGTCATCAGATGATCAAAACGACTTGCAAATGATTTAGATAAGATATCTGTATGGTGCGAAAAGTGGCAATTGACCCTGAATAAGAAAAAGTGTGAATTTATTCACATGAGTGCTAAAAGAAATCAGCTAAATTTCGATTACGCGGTAAGTCACACAAATTTGATGGCTGTAAATTCAACTTAATACTTAGCGATTACAATTACAAATAACCTAAATTGGAGCGATCACATAGATAATATTGTGGATAGAGCGAACCAAAGACTGCGATTCATTGGCAGAACACTTAGAAGATGCAGCAGGTCTACCAAAGAGACTGCTTACACTACGCTTGTCCGCCCTATTCTGGAGTATTGCTGTGCGGTGTGGGATCCGCATCAGATGGGACTGACGGATGACATCGAAAAAGTACAAAGAAGGACAGCTCGTTTTTTATTATCGCGAAATAGGGGAGATAGTATCACAGACATGATAAGTGAACTGGAGTGGCAGTCATTAAAAGAAAGGCGGTTTTCGTTGCGACGGGATCTTCTCATGAAATTTCAACCACCAGTTTTCTCCTCCGATTGCGGAAACATTCTGTTGGCATCCACCTACACGGGGAGAAATGGTCATCACGATAAAATAAGAGAAATCAGGGATCGCACAGCATGAAGATGGTTCATTGAACCCTCTGCCATGCACTTTTTTGTGATTAGCAGAGTAATCACGTAGATGTAGATGTAGAAGTATGTTGAATAATGTTTCTTCATAAAAGGACATCTCAAATAAATGGCAAGTGGTCCTAAAGTATTCATTTAAAATGAAGTCAGAAAATACCTTTTTCAAATGCAGTAACGTTACGTCGAGAGCGTTATGAAAATGGCAGCAGAATCCCCTAACTGAATAGTCGTCAAAGATCTGGGCAAATTAAGCCCGTTTCGTAAATACAATACACGAAATATTCATCAGCTAAAAAGAATTCAGTGTTCAGCGTGATGATTTATAAATTAACACACGTGATACAAAGAACAGTAACTCATACTCTATCCTCAGTTCCATAATGCAAGCTCGTACCCTGGAGCACATTCAGATCTCTCGAAACATAAAGTCCCTTCAGGAGATAAAGTATTGTAGTGGCCTTTCACCGCCCTGAGTCTATCACCGACATGAATGAATATCACACGTTATCACAGTCAGGTCTGCCTGCTTCCAGAACGACATCCAAGTCTCGCGAATCGCTCCCGGTCTCCACTTTACTTCCATAGTGTTCCGCTACTGTCTGTTTTTCCATTGGCTGAAGGTTCTTAAGTTCTTCAGACATCATTTGACTCATGTTGACCACTTCCTGAACTAAAACAATATATTACAACAATACTGAAGTAGACAAAATGTTATAAGCATTCGATCATACTCAGAAGATTCACAATAAATATAAATATAGGTTTGTCCATACATCGATAAGCCACAATTCTTGCACAAGTGCCGGCCGGAGTGGCCGAGCGGTTCTAGGTGCTACAGTATGGATCCGCGCGACCGCTATGGTCGCAGGTTCGAATCCTGCCTCGGGCATGGATGTGTGTGATGTCCTTAGCTTAGTTAGGCTTAAGTAGTTCTAAGTTCTAGGTGACTGATGACCTCAGAAGTTAAGTCCCATAGTGCTCAGAGCCATTTGACCCATTTTCTTGCACAAGTTTGCACATGATAAATGAGAACACATTTTCGTTAAGTATTGATCAAACAATTATCTAGGGTTGTATGTCAGATATTTCTTTTGGCATTCTTTTATAAACGTGGCGTCAACTAACACATGCCTCTGACCACTTCTGAAATTACCACGATTTCGTATTACCAGTTGTAAGAGACATTTAAATACAGTTACTGGAAAAATAGCATTCAGTAAATAAGTACATAAGTATGACAAAATGTGAGGTATTCATGCTGTATTCATTTGCTACAACTGTGGAGGATACGATTTTCTGACAAACATTTGCATAATGAAAAGATATGAAAAACGCAATAAATCAAGAAATAAAATAGAGACAGATACATAGCTTTCAGAGACGTATTGCAGCGCTGTCATGTGAGATACCGTATGTTGAAATTGCATGAAGTATTTGTTGTTATTAATTCAGAAATTCACTGGGAAAATGTTTATTCACTGTGAAATATTAACTTCTATAGTTTTAAAATTATTGAAAATATTGTGGTAGCATTGGATGCGCCTCGTTTGGCCCTCCAGGGTAGCAGACAGCGCTAACGCGCTGCTTCCTGGACTCGGTAGGCGGATTAACGACGAGGGCCGATGTGCCGGCCAGCCTGGATGTGGTTTTTAGGCGGTTTTCCACATCCCGCTAGGTGAATACCGTGCTGGTCCCCATGTTCCGCCCCAGTTACACCACTCGCAGACGTCTGAACACTTTCGCACTATTCCGTGTCGACGCAGACAGTTGGGGTGCACTAATTCCATCCCGGGGGGTACGGGGTAGCGGCAGGAAGAGCATCCGGCCACCCCTTAACCATTAACATGCCAAATCCGATTAGCCATGGCTGACCCTGCGTATCTTCGGGACAAGGTTCAAGCGATAGATAGATAGAATTGGATGCTCCTCATTTACCTTAGGTCACCTAGGTATTCAGATTTGCGTTAATATTTGACTGTGAATTATTGTCGAATCTCAAAGCAGCTGCAACTCTGCCGTCTTTAAGATTGTCTGTGACTCCGCCATCTCCTGTAGCATCTCCTGCACAAAGGCCATGTGAGCAAGAGCTGTCAAAATTCCCCTACAGAACTGGCCACGTAGCAGGGCTGGCCGTGGCGTACCTTGAGCCCTGGTTCCGCTAGCGTTCAGCCGTGCAGTAAATTCACCTTCGCTTGTACCAATTGTGGGCATCCCAATCGCTCTCTTACCTATGCGTAACGTTACGGACAGGAGTTATGTGGTCTAGGTGAAATCGAGTTAATTGCTGGATGTTTCTTTTGGCCACCCGATTCCACCGTGACGGCTTCAGAGTCATTCAATGAAAGTCTATGCTCAGTAACGCGGAAATACCGAGAGCATGCAATATTAGTTCGAGGCGACTTAAACCTAACGAGTGTAGACTGGAAAGTCTATGGATTCATCGCAAGGGGTGTGGACAGACAGCCTTGCGAAGATCTTTCGAACTAGTTTTCCGAAAACTGTCTTGAGCATCTAGTTCGAAAGCCCACGCGAAATGGTAATATTTTGGAGCTTGTAGCTTCAAACAGTCCGAACTTACTGACGGTGTCAGTGTTGAGATAGGTATTAGTACTCACGATGTCATAATAGCAATGATGGTTACAGAAGTTAACAAAACAATCAAAAAGGCTAGGAGAATAATTTTGATAGAAATAGCAGATAAGCAGATGTTGGCAACACACATAGAAAATGAATGGACATCATTTCGTTCCAGTCTGATGGGCGTAGAGGAATAAAGGGGAAAGTTTACTCGGACTGTAAATCACACCCTGGAGAAGTATGTGCCGAGTAAGTGGATTAAGGATGGTAAAGACCCACAGTGGTCTAATAACAAAATAAAGAGAATGCAGGGAAAGCAAAGACGTTGCACTGTCCGCTCTAAAGAGAACTTGGAAATGAAGACAGGCAAAATTTAGTAGAGATTCGTGCGTCTGTAAAAACAGTGATGCGCGAAGCATACAACTACTGCCGTCATACCTTAGCAAAGAATCTTGACGAGAACCCGAGAAAATTCTGGTCCTACGTAAAATCACAATGCGGGTTGAAAGCTTCTGTCCAGGAGGTCGTTTAACAATCTGCTGTGGTAATAGAGGATACCAAAAGGAAAGCTGAAGTTTTAACTTTACTGTTTAAGAAATCGTTCATGCTGGAGGATTGTTCAAACATCACTGTCTGACCATCGAACAGACTCCCATATGAAGGACAGGCATCCCTGGTGTAGAGAAACAACTGATAGAGTTGCAAAGAAATAACTCTGCTGATCCGGACGAAATGGCATTTCTGTTTTACCGAGAGTACTCTACGGCATTGGCCCCTTACTTAGTTTGCAGTTATCACGAACCTCTCGTTCAGCGCAAGGCCCCAAGTGACACGAAAAAAAGTGCAAGTGACTCCCGTATAGTATAAGAAGAGCAAAAGAACATCGGTTTGCTGCAGAATCCTTGAACATATTCTTAGTTCTAATATAAATTTCCTTGAGACGGAAAAACTTGTGTTTACAAAGCAGCACGCTTTTAGAAAGCATCGCTCTTGTGAAAGTCAGCTTTACCTTTCCTCGCACAATATCCTGCGGGCCTTGGATGAAGGACAACAGGCTGATTTCATATTCCTAGATTTCCAAAAAGCTTTTAACACAGTGCCACACCGCAGATTGTTCACGAAGGTACAAGCATATGGGATAGGTTCCAGGTACGTGAGTGCCTCGAAGACTTCTTATGTAATACAGTAGAACCAGTACGTTGTCCTCGACGACGCGTGCTTACCAGAGACAAGGGTATCGTCATGAGTGCCCAAGGGAAGTGTGACAGGGCCGCTATTATTCTATATCTAGATAAAAGGTCTGACAGACAGGCTGAGCAGCAATCTGCGACTGTTTGCTGAAGACGCTGTGACGTACGGCGAGGTGTCGTCGTTGAGTGACTAAGGAAAGATACAAGATGACCCGGACAAAATTTGGTGTCATGAGTGGGAGGTAACTTTGGAAGTAGAAAAATCTGTGAGTAGGAAAAATAACCACGTAATGTTCGAATTCAGTGTCAGTAGAATGCTGCTTGACACAGTCACGTCACTGAAATATCTACGTGTAACGTCGCAAACCGATATAAAATTGAACGAGTATGCAAGGAGTGTAGTAGGGAAGGCAAACGGTGACTTCGATTTTTTAGGAGAACTTTCGTAAGGTATGGTTCATGGGATAAGGGAAACCGCGTACAGGACATTAGTGAAACTGAATTTTGAGTACTGGTCGAGTGTTTTAGAGCCCCACTATGTCGTATTAAAGGAAGATATTGAAGTAATTCAGAGGTAGGTTCGATCGAAACGCAAGTATTGCGGAGACGCTGTGGGAACTCAAGTGCGAAACCCTGGAGGGAGGGGGAAGGCTACATTATTTTTGAGGAACACTATTGAGAAAATTAGAGAACTGGCATTTGAAGTTGACTGCATAATGATTCTACTGCCGCCAACCTGCAGCTCACGTAAGGACCACAGAGATAAGAAAAGAGAAATTAGGAGTCGTACTGAGGCATATTGTCGCTTTTTCCCTCGCTCTGTGACTATAAGGCATATTGGTGGAGTATGTTTGTGAATGTAGATGTAGACGATGATGATGTATACAGAGAAATTGATATATACAGAGAAATTACAGCGAAATGCAGTCAGATATGCAGAGGATGCTGGGTTTCGCAGTCGACCCTCAACAAAAAGAAATGTAACGTATTGCACTGAAAAAGGCAGAAAGACCATTATTATATAATTTCACGATTGCATTTCAATCACTGTAAACGGTCAAATCCATTAAATAATTTGGAGTACGTGTACACGGTGATGGTGATTTAAAGTGGAACCACGAAATAAAAATAATGCGTTCTAATCGCAGGTAAGGCAGATGCCAAAATGAGACCCATTGGAAGAATCCTTAGTAAATGTAGTTCACACACAAACGATGTACCTTAAAAATCCTCGTTCGACCTGTACTTTAATATTGCTCATCAATCAAGGATCCGTACCAACAGAATTGATAGAGGAAATAGGGAAGATCCAAACAAGCTCAGCGCGTTTCCTTTCAGGTTCATTTATCAAGCTCGAAAGCTCCATAGAGATGCTCATCCAAGTCCAGTGGCAGGCAGTACAAGGGAGGTGTTCCACATCACGATGTAGTTTACAGTTAAACTTCAGAGAGTGTAGACTTCTAGAAGAGTTGACCAATATATTACTTTTTCCTACGTATTACCATCATCATCATCATCATCATATCCCACATCGTTCCGTGTTATTCAAAGTCTCGGTGAACACGGAGTCTCCACCCTTTACAGTCCTTAAACTTTCTCTCCAGTACTGTCCCAGGTCCTTGTACTTGAATCTTCTCTTCTTTTTGATCTTTGCGCTAATCTTAGTGGGTTGTTAGCATCCAAGCTTCGCGTATGTCCATACCATCCCAACCGGTGCGAGGTTATTTTGTCTTGTAGTCTTACAACTTTAACCTGTTTTCGGAATTCCTCATTCCGGACCAGTTTCTGCCACTTCGTGCCTTTCCGACCATGCTAAGAATGAACCTCATCTCAGTTACCTGAATTGTACTTACGTCATTACTTCTCGTGATTCATGTTTGACAACTGCATATGAAAATGGCCACTTAATACGATCCATTGATGACTCACTTAGATTTTAGTGATATTTTCTTGTTCCACAATAGGTTGTCAACAATTCGATAGAAGTTACTACGTGCTAAATGATTTCATTGCTTATAGGACCGGTAAAAGAGACAAAACTGCCAGATTGTTTGAAATGATGGGTCATCTACAGCTGTTTCCGCACCATTACGACATGACCCATTAGTTGGATATATGTTTCACGATCATCACCTCACTATTCCTCTTGCTGAAGATGAGCTTACATAATTCAGCAGCTTCTGACCAAGTGGTCACTTCATCTTGAAGGCCTTCTTTAGAGTATCGCCAAAGACATACGTCATTAAATAACAGGGTTTTCTTTCTTTTCCGTCTCCGATGGTCTGGGATTCCTCGTTGCCTCCTATATATATGTATGTATATATATATACACACACACACACACACACACACACACACACATATATATATATATATATATATATATATATATGAGGCAACGAGGAATATATATATATATATATATATATATATATATATATATATATATATATATCGCATGAAGGTAAAATTGGAGATACTCTAGCTCACTCTGAGAATTATCAACAATCGTTTTTCCAGAGCACTATTCGCTACTGGAACAGGAAAGGGTGACGTAACAGACGCACACAAAGCCCCTTCCACTACAAACCATATAATGGATAAAAGAGTACAGATGTAGATTCGTGGGGGTAGATGTGGGCCCGAGAACGTCCAGCAGTTTCTGCCCTGCCCTTCTGTGAAGTAGTTCTACTGAGCTCTTGCTGTTCTCTCTAGTGCCTCCATACACGCTCAAAACTGCTGTGAGTGTTTCCATGGAAGCGTTTCTCAAAGCTTACTGATAAGCATTTCAAATGTTCTCGCCATTCCGTCGGTGTCGATGTTCGGAGGTCAGTGGAACGGTTGTCCTAGGGGTTCTATCTTTAGAAAATATGAATGTTCCTGCCAGATTAAATGTAACGGTACATAACTCAAGAACGAAACCTTGCATTTACTTGACATTGCACTTTTCGACTAATTTACTCGGGCACAATACACAACCTTCCATAATACACTACTGGCCATTAAAATTGCTACACCAAGAAGAAATGCAGGTGATAAACGGGTATTCATTGGACAAATATATTATACTAGAACTGACATGTGATTACATTTTCACGCAATTTAGGTACATACATCCTGAGAACTCAGTACCCTGAGCAACCACCACTGTCCGTAATTACGGCCTTGATACGCCGAGGTAGTGAGTCAAACAGAACTTGGATGACGTGTACAGGTAGAGCTGCCCATGCAGCTTCAACACGATACCACAGTTCATCAAGAGTAGTGACTGGCGTATTGTGACGAGCCAGTTACTCGGCCACCATTGACCAGACGTTTTCAATTGGTGAGAGATCTGGAGAATGTGCTGGCCAGTGCAGCAGTCGAACATTTTCTGTGTCCAGAAAGGTCCGTACAGGACCTGCAACATGCGGTCGTGCATTACCCTGCTGAAATGTAGGGTTTCGCAGGGATCGAATGAAGGGTAGAGCCACGGGTCATAACACATCTGAAATGTAACGTCCACTGTTCAAATTGCCGTCAATGCGAACAAGAGATGACCGAGACGTGTAACCAAAGGCACCCCATACCATCACGCCGGGTGATACGCCAGTATGGCGATGACGAATACACGCTTCCAATGTGTGTTTACCGCGATGTCGCCAAACACGGATGCGACCACCATGATGCTGTAAACAGAACCTGGATTCATCCGAAAAAATGACGTTTTGCCATTCGTGCACCCAGGTTCGTCGTTGAGTACACCATCGCAGGCGCTCCTGTCTGTGATGCAGCGTCGAGGGTAACCGCAGCCATGGTCTCCAAGCTGATAGTCCATGCTGCTGCAAACGTCGTCGAACTGTTCGTGCAGATGGTTGTTGTTTTGCAAACGTACCCATCTGTTGACTCAGGGATCGAGACGTGGCTGCACGGTGCGTTACAGCCATGCGGATAAGATGCCTGCCATCTCTACTGCTAGTGATACGAGGCCGTTGGGATCCAGCACGGCGTTCCGTATTACCCTCCTGAACCCACCGATTCGATATTCTGCTAACAGTCATTGGATCTCGACCAACGCGAGCAGCAATGTCGCGATACGAGAAACCGCAATCACGATAGGTTACAATCAGACCTTTATCAAAGTCGGAAACGTGATGGTACGAATTTCTCCTCCTTACACGAGGCATCACAACAACGTTTCACCAGGCAACGCCGGTCAACTGCTGTTTGTGTATGAGAAATCGGTTGGAAACTTTCCTCATGTCAGCACGTTTTAGGTGTCGCCACCGGCGCCAACCTTGTGTGAATGCTCTGAAAAACGAATCATTTGCATATCACAGCATCTTCTTTCTGTCGGTTAAATTTCGCGTTTGTAGCACGTCATCTTCGTGGTGTGTCAATTTTAATGGCCAGTAATGTAGTTTTACTTATGATTGTACCGCTCTCCTACATTCAAAATTCACAGTGATAGTACCGCCCAAGGAAGACGAGGTTGCAGCATAGGATTGTAACGTATCTTACGATTCTGGTGGATAAAGAAAGAGAAATACTGAAATCATGTTAAAATTATGCAGTACATGAATAAAGGCTTACCTTGGGGAAGACACGCTACAAATGCATTGGCACGATGTAGTTAGATTTGTAATACACATCTAGCAATAAGTTTATGGATTCTTTTAGTTCCTGTTATTTCTGATGTTTTCGTGCCATCGCTCGCGATGTATCAAGCCCTGGTAGTTGTGATTCATCGCTGGTTGAAGGCGTAATGACCGTGAGAAGACTGTTATTACTACTAGACAAAAATTTAAAAAAATCCTGAATCGGACTACGTGAAGGAAAATCTACAACTTTGACTTATGGTTGATTAAATATTTAAATGACACGATGCGATGGTTCCGTTTTCAAACAATGTGTGCACTATATCTTGATAGATGCATCTGGAAAATAACAACTTATAAACATATTAAAATATATTTGTGACGTTCAAAAGGAGTACTACAGTAATTCGTAGACACCATTTAATTAAAATGAAAGTAATCGTTATTCATGGAAATTTCAGCAGTTTACCTGTTCATCTTACGGCAGCCAAGACAGAAGTAAATCGGATAAGAGGAAGTCGACGTTTCCGTCCTTCAACCGCTTCTTTTACAGAAAAATTGAATGTATCGCTATAGAGACGTTTTTTAACCTTGTGCAAATATCATCGGTGGATTGTTTTTCACCACTTTCTATATAAATGTTTTCATAGCGTATTACGCAGTATATGACAACGTTTGTAGGATGTAGTTTGTTGCTTTAAAAACGGATTTTTGCGACGCGCTTTAGAATGTGAGTCCGGCAAACAGTTCTAATACGACAGTAGCTTTCAAAACAGTGCACACTCCGCTGCAGAGTCAAAGATTCGTTCTACATCTTGGAAGTATTTTCCCCAGATGTATGAGATATTTGATAGTGCGTCCAACAGGCTAAATGTTATGGCTAACTAGAAATGCGTTGCAAAGCCTATGCCCACTTGTAGAAGCCTAAAAACTGCGTTGAAATTATATATTGTTTACAAACAACAGATAATTGACTTAGATTTTTTAAAAGACGGTTTTTGTTGTTGATTAATTATGTAAAATCTAATGTCTTTTTGTAATTTTGTGAAATTGTCGGTGGTGCTGCATAAGCGCGAATTTGTGATTTTCAGACGGAAGGAAGGAGAATGGGAACTGTTAGTTTTGAAGATGAAATACGCAGTGGGTGATGTGTGTTTCGTGGGAAAGTGAAAAGAAAATGTGGTAGGAATTATGAGGGACGGGATCCTGAACCTAGCAGTTTGAAATGGAAGCAGAGGAGTGCGTGAAAAAGGATTCATCTCTTGGAGGAGAGGAAAAGTACCTGTCAGGTAAATCTAGAAGGATGAGGTGATAAATAGCACTATGGGTATACACCATGGTCAGGAAGAGGAGGCTGGATAGACATTGATAGAGGATATTGAGTGTGTGTAGGAGCGCTAGCATAAAAGGAATGTGGCTCTACAAACCTAGCATAATAAGAAAGTAGGCAAACAGGGATGCCATTAATGGGTGGTTCATGATACAATAGTTCTCAGTGTGGAACATGAGAGGGAAATTAATCAGCCGATTCAGGTCTCGGCGGGAGACCATAGGTTGATGCGGAAAGCGAGGCAGAATGTTTTTTTTCTTTATTGAGTTTCGATTCACCCCGAAGGGGGCGGGCTGGCAGCAGCTTAGTATGCCGCTCTTCAGCCTAAAGAATTTGTTTTAAAAATATGAAGATAATAAATAATAAAAGCTGGCGATAAAATCGGTGACTTAAATGGTAAAATGGCGGAAAATTGTGGAACTTAAAACGAGAAACAAAGGGTTGATGATGCTAATAAAATACACAGGAAGCAGAAAAATAATAAACAGACAATTAAAAAAACACGGCGACAGTGTGGTTTCTGTTCGCAAGAGATATAAAATTCACACCCAGCGACAGTCTGGTTTCTGTTCGCAACTCTTTGGAAGGACGCACAACACTGAACACTCACTTGAACACTACACTAAAAAGTTGGTACAAATATGACATACCACAGGTGAGGGCAGATGGGCAAAACCTGGACAGATGTTGGGAAAGAAAAGGGGGGAAGGAGAGGAAAAAACGAAGTGGGGGGAGAGGGGAAGGAGCCGATGGAAGACGAGGAGCCATAAGAGGGGGGGTGGGGGAGGGCTGGGCAGACGTGACAAAGAGTGGGGAAAGGCAGAGAAGGGGAATGCAAAAGGACTCGGGGGGGAGGGGGGGTGGTAGAAGGGAGGCATAGAGTGGTTAGGCAGGGAGAAAACTGGATGGAAGGGCGTGGGGGGGGGGGGAGAGGGAGCCCAGGGAAAGGACAGAGGAAAGGAGGGTGAGATGTGGATCAGAGTTGATAGGAGAGATAAAGAGGGAGAGAGGGCATCATCCGAGAGAGGAAGTTGATGGGAGCCACCTTGGGAAAGGAGATGAATAGTGTTGAGATGGAGGGTAGGGGGGACACAACAGTGAAGGCAGGGCAGAGGGCGGGGGTTGGAGAGGAGAGGAGCAACTAGGGGATGAGGGGGATCAAGGCGGCGGGAGGTGTAGAGGATGCGGATATGTTCGAGGAATAGGAGCAGATAGGGGAAAGGAATCAGGTCGTAATGGATCCGCGTGGGTGTCGGGAGGCATATATGGAAGGCAAGGCAGAGTACATGGCGCTCAAGGATCTGGAGGGAGTTATAGAATTTGCGTTGGAGGCGGATATCCAAGCGGGACTGGCATAACAGAGGATGGACAGATTAAGGATTTGTAGGTGTGGAGGATGGTAGAGGGGTTTAACCCCCTTGTCCGGCCAGAGAGGAGTTTGAGGAGTCGGAGGTGGTTGTGGGCTTTGGATTGGATGGAGCGGAGGGATCCAGGTGAAGTGACGGTCAATGGTGAGGCCAAGGTAGATGAGGGTTGGGAAATGGTGGACAGGATGGGCGCAGATGGTAAGGGAGAAATCCAGGAGCCGGAAGGAGCGAGTGGTACGACCTACGACGATTGCCAGGAGACAGAATGAGTGCAGAAGTCTTTTTATGCCATTACAACATACAATGGGTGTGGATTTTTGTTACTTGTTTTCTTGCGTCTATCCGTGAGAGAAGCAGTTGTCAAAGCGTGCAGATGAAGCAGGTGAAACCTCCTTTGACAACTCGGTACCCATGTCAGGAAAAAACTACACGGAGACAGTTCAGTGGGATCTCCCGTAACAGGAACGCGAGACGGCGCGGACAGGAGTTAACAGGAACTAGAGCGGCGCGTAACGGAGGCGGAACAGCGGCAACGGGAGGAGGCAGTCTGCCGGGTGCCCGCTTCGACCCCTGGAGCGGTATCGCGGGCCGGCGTGGGAGCCGCGCCTTACGTAAGGCGAGCCGGGACAAGGGCGTGTACTTCTATCTGCCGCCGCGCCGTAGCTGTACCGCGGCGCGGCGCGGCGTTATGTAAAATGCCGCGCACTCACCGTACGGTACACGCTGTCCGCTTATATAAGGCCCGGGCTTGCACGCTTTCGCGTTTACATCACCTATACCAAATATTGTCGCATTCCATTTACGTGGGACACAGAGTCGCTTATTTTGGAAGCTGCACGGCTTATTGCAGGACTGCGAGCGGACCGCAGTAGCTGGATTCGGAAAAGTACCAACAGATCCCCCGCTGACAATATAGCTCGAGATGTTGTCTTACACTTTTAAAGCGAACACCTTTGGCCTCCCTGATCCGAAAGAGGACGATTATCTTTGCTTCGGAATGGTTCAAATGCCTCTGAGCACTATGGGACTTAACATCTTAGGTCATCAGTCCCCTAGAACTTAGAACTACTTAAACCTGACTAACCTAAGGACATCACACACATCCATGCCCGAGGCACATTTGAACCTGTTACCAGAGCGGTCACGCGGTTCCATACTGAAGCGCCTAGAACCGCTCGGCCACCTTGGCCGGCTCTGATTCTAATACTCGTCCTCTGCCTCTTCACTATCGACGCCTGTTTCTTCTCCTCACCAACGTCAATGTTCACTTTGTCTCCCAGTGACTCGATAAATTCCAGTGAAATTTTAACTATCCTTTCTGCCGTCGATAGCCCTTTTAAATTCTGATTCTAATTGTTCAGATGGCTCTGAGCACTATGAGACTTAACATCTGAGGCCATAAGTCCCCTACAACTTAGAAATACTTAAACCTAACTAACCTAAGGACATCACACACATCCATGCCCGAGGCAGATTCGAACCTGCAACCATAGCGGTCGCACGGTTCCAGACTGAATTGCCTAGAGCCGCTCGGTCACAGCGGCCGGCTTATCTTTGCTTCGTCTCATCATCATCATCATCTACACCAAGGATTGGGCCATTTCTTCCGTTCGATGCCCTTCAAAATCGATCAAGGCATCACTTCATTTGTCTGCCTAAAGATCTTTTGCCACTTGTTTTATGTTCTTTTATAGCTTTAGTAAGTCCTGTATCTTGCATGCGGTCTGTATGTTCTTTCCGTCTTAACTGTTACCATTTTATTATATCAGTTATAATTTGCATATTCAGCTCTGCTCGGATGTCATTATTTCTCTTTTTATCCATCAAAGCATATCCAGCCACGTATGTAACGAAATTCATTTCACATGCTTCTACAGTCTTTTCATCTCTCTCCTTGAGGGTCCACTTTTCATAACCATACATATAACCATATAGAACTTTAGTAAAGTTCTCTGTGGACTTTCTTTCACAACTTTCTGTGTAGAGTCCCACAGAAATAATTAAACAGTTCTAACTGATTTTTTATATCACTGTTTTCCCTGTATGTAATAATACTGATTCCTAAATATTTAAATCTATTAACTTGCTCTATGATCTGCTTGTCAATTTAAATCTTAATTCGCATTTGCTGGTATCCTAAAAATGCTATTGATTTTGTTCTTGTGATGGAGACGTTCAGATGATATTTTCTGACTGTTCTACTTAAGTGAAAGACAGCTTCTTCTACTCATTTTCATTCTCACTAACAATTACATGGTTCTCAGCAAAAAGTAGTGTATTAATATTCATATCGTTAATTTTAAAATGTTTTAATTTCTGTACTCAAGTTTTGGTTACATCAATATATATATGTGTGTGTGTTAAAATACTGAGTGAGAGAGGCCACCCTTGCCTAACTCCTCGGTTTATTGCAGACATTTATGCCTGCTGCTTACTTTTACAACTTTTATCCATATAGAAACCCTGTACAGGTCTTATAAGATTTGTGGGATCCCTCTGCTTGAAAAATTATTCTCTCTTCTCCCTCCGACGGTGGAAGCCTAATCTCTGCTGCTCTTTAGCTCGGCCCACTGCTGGTACTGAAGCTCCATATTCCATGCCTGTCAACAAAAAGTTTTATTCCTGGTACTGAAGATTTATTTTTCAGCCGATAAAAATTCTTCTGTCAGCTGTTGCAGATGAATGTCATAACACACTACCTGACCCAGAAGGTACAGTCGGGCGCCAATGTAACTTCGAACATTTACATAACAGTGGTGGATATTTTAAACTTTTTATGTGGCTGGAACAGCAGCCGTAGGATGAAATCTTCGTGGAGAAAAAATAAGCAGCGGTCAGTTAATTTTGATGATATTCTTTATTAATGATAATGTATTCCTCGAGGTTTTGATGTTCACAGTTTCTCACATACTTTTTTTTATTACATACGTGGTTACCATCTTCTCTCTTCCCCCCCTCCCACCCCTTCATATTATTGTATAGTACAGTATTTACGCTGTCTCACAGTTTGCATAGTTCTTTTTTTTTACACTAAAATAACTTATTATTTATTGCCATTTTATTAATTTTACTTGTGTGCATAGCTAAATGTGACCTAGTTTTTATTTTCACAATTTTAATTTCATGTTTTTGAAGCAAGTTTATCGTAATAATGTGTGCTAATTAATACACAACATCCTCGTACATATTACTAGTGCTCTCACTAGCTGGAAGCTTTCCTTAGCCAAAGCGTTAAGTATGCGATGCCAGTGCATGAACTGTACATTGGTGAAGTTTTAATCAATGACGACCACCATTTTTGGCATATTTTTAATATTATAGAGGTGAAAGTTTTTATTTCGCTGACGCCTTTCGGCTATTTTTTAATGTAGCTCCGCTACAACATGTCACCCAGTAAGTAACACGGGAATGGATCAACTGTCATTTTAATATGTAGATACTTGAGTAATACGTGCAATTTAAATGATATAATTGTTATTAAGCTTAGGTGAAATAATACCTGTAATGAAAATGATGCAGTTGGTAATTAAAGTTGGATTGGGTTTTACTTTACAGACAACACAAACACCATGCACACAACATGTAGAAATAAGGAAGTCGAAGGTGCACAAATAATATAGCGATTATGCCCTATGCAAAGCACATACGACCGCTAACAAACGTAATATAAGCGTAATACAAATACACATTTGTACACATAAGTTTATCAAATGAATATTAAAAATATTTTGTACGCTGCCTCGAATGAAACAGGATCGATGATTAGCCCAGTCCTCACGTCCGCGATAGCTAGGTTGTGGGATCTCTAAGACAGATCTATTTACTTTCCTGTTCTCTTTTATGTATTATTACTGGCCGGCCGCTGTAGCCTAGCGGTTCTAGACGATTCAGCCGGGAACCGCGCGACCGCTACGGTCGTAGGTTCGAATCATGCCTGGGGCATGGATGTGTGTGATGTCTTTAGGTTAGTTAGGTTTAAGTAGTTCTAAGATCTAGGGGCTGATGACCTCAGATGCCTTCCATAGTGCTCAGAGCCATTTGAACCATTTATTCTTATTAAATGCAAGATTGTCGTTATTTTAGAAAATTTTTCCGAATTTATAATGTCATAAAGTGGTATGTCACAATCTCTTTTCCTGTTCCTTAATTTCTATTTTCTATTCATAAACGGATAAGTTTAAGATTTTCATTTCTTAATTATTTGTAAGTCTATAAGTATTTAAAACTGCCCTTTGATTAATACTTATTACAAATAAGTTTCACATTCTGTACATGTGCAATTTCATACCTTAGTAACTAGACAGTGAGTCATTTGCAAATGGTAGAAACGATTAAAAAACAAACCAACAAACAAAAAAGCAATAAGTTTGAGTTGTTCCTGTGTACACAAACACATGGTACCCGTGGTCTAGGGGTAGCGTCATTGATGCATAATCAAAACGTCTTCGGTCCCAGGTTCGATCCCCGCCACTGCCTAAATTTTGTTAAATAATCAGCATTGGCGGCCGAAGACTTCCGGCATAAGAAGTCAGCCTCATTCTGCCAACGGCCTTGTCAAAGATGGCGGACGGCACTCTCTTGTCCTAGGGGTGGGAAATTGCCCCTAAATGCGGAAGAATCAGCAATGATTAACGACATAAGGATGCAGAAGGCAATGGAAACCACTGCATTAAAGACACGTAACGTGTATCCACAGGACATGTGGCCTATATTTGAAGAAGTGTCATGATGATCTCTCCATTGGCAAAAGATTCCGGAATAGCTCCCCATTCGGATCTCCGGGAGGGGACTGCCAAGGGGAAGGTTACCATGAGCAAAAGATTGAATAATCTACGAAAGGATAACGTTCTACGAGTCGGGGCGTGGAATGTCAGAAGCTTGAACGTGGTAGGGAAACTAGAAAATCTGAAAAGGGAAATACAAAGGCTCAATCAAGCTGTAGTAGGGGTCAGTGAAGTGAAGTGGAAGGAAGACAAGGATTTCTGGTCAGATGAGTATCGGGTAATATCAACAGCAACAGAAAATGGTATAACAGGTGTAGGATTCGTTATGAATAGGAAGGTAGGGCAGAGGGTGTGTTACTGTGAACAGTTTAGTGACTGGGTTGTTCTAATCAGAATCGACAGGAGACCAACACCGACAACAATAGTTCAGGTATACATGCCGACGTCGCAAGCTGAAGATGAACAGATAGAGAAAGTGTATGAGGATATTGAAAGGGTAATGCAGTATGTAAAGGGGGACGGAAATCTAATAGTCATGGGCGACTGGAATGCAGTTGTAAGGGAAGGAGTAGAAGAAAAGGTTACAGGAGAATATGGGCTTGGGACGAGGAATGAAAGAGGAGAAAGACTAATTGAGTTCTGTAACAAGTTTCAGCTAGTAATAGAGAATACCCTGTTCAAGAATCACAAGAGGAGGTGGTATACTTGGATAAGGCTGGGAGATACAGGAAGATTTCAATTAGATTACATCATGGTCAGACAGAGATTCCGAAATCAGATACTGGATTGTAAGGCGTACCCAGGCGCAAATATAGACTCAGATAACAATATAGTAGTGATGAATAGTAGGCCGAAGTTCAAGACATTAGTCAGGAAGAATCAATACGCAAAGAAGGGGGATACGGAAGTACTAAGGAATGACGAGATACGTTTGAAGTTCTCTAACGATATAGATACAGCAATAAGGAATAGCGCAGTAGGCAGTACAGTTGAAGAGGAATGGACATCTCTAAAAAGGGCCATCACAGAAGTTGGGAAGGAAAACATAGGTACAAAGAAGGTAGCTGCGAAGAAACCATGGGTAAAACGTGAAGGCATCGAAAAAGATATGATTGTCGGAAGGACACACTCAGCATACAGGAAAGTCAAAACAACCTTTGGTGATATTAAAAGCAACGGTGGTAACATTAAGAGTGCAACGGGAATTCCACTGTTAAATGCAGAGGAGAGAGCAGATAGGTGGAAAGAATACATTGAAAGCCTCTATGAGGGTGAAGATTTGTCTGATGTGATAGAAGAAGAAACAGGAGTCGATTTAGAAGAGATAGGGGATCCAGTATTAGAATCGGAATTTAAAAGAGCTTTGGAGGACTTACGGTCAAATAAGGCAGAAGGGATAGATAACATTCCATTAGAATTTCTAAAATCATTGGGGGAAGAGGCAACAAAACGACTATACACGTTGGTGTGTAGAATATATGAGTCTGGCGATATACCATCTGACTTTCGGAAAAGCATCATCCACACAATTCCGAAGACGGCAAGAGCTGACATGTGCGAGAATTATTGCACAATCAGCTTAACAGCTCATACATCGAAGCTGCTTACAAGAATAATATACAGAAGAATGGAAAAGAAAATTGAGAATGCGCTAGGTGACGATCAGTTTGGCTTTAGGAAAAGTAGAGGGACGAGAGAGGCAATTCTGACGTTACGGCTAGTAATGGAAGCAAGGCTAAAGAAAAATCAAGACACTTTCATAGGATTTGTCGACCTGGAAAAAGCGTTCGACAATATAAAATGGTGCAAGCTGTTCGAGATTCTGAAAAATGTGGGGGTAAGCTGTAGGGAGAGACGGGTCATATACAATATGTACAACAACCAAGAGGGAATAATAAGAGTGGACGGTCAAGAACGAAGTGCTCGTATTAAGAAGGGTGTAAGACAAGGCTGTAGCCTTTCGCCCCTACTCTTCAATCTGTACATCGAGGAAGCAATGATGGAAATAAAAGAAAGGTTCAGGAGTGGAATTAAAATACAAGGTGAAAGGATATCAATGATACGATTCGCTGATGACATTGCTATCCTGAGTGAAAGTGAAGAAGAATTGAATGATCTACTGAACGGAATGAATAGTCTAATGAGTACACAGTATGGTTTGAGAGTAAATCGGAGAAAGACGAAGGTAATGAGAAGTAGTAGAAATGAGAATAGCGAGAAACTTATCATCAAGATTGATGGTCACGAAGTCAATGAAGTTAAGGAATTCTGCTACCTAGGCCGTAAAATAACCAATGACGGACGGAGCAAGGAGGACATCAAAAGCAGACTCGCTATGGCAAAAAAGGCATTTCTGGCCAAGAGAAGTCTACTAATATCAAATACCGTCCCTAATTTGAGGAAGAAATTTCTGAGGATGTACGTCTGGAGTACAGCATTGTATGGTAGGGAAACATGGACTGTGGGAAAACCGGAACAGAAGAGAATCGAAGCATTTGAGATGTGGTGCTATAGACGAATGTTGAAAATTAGGTGGACTGATAAGGTAAGGAATGAGGAGGTTCTACGCAGAATCGGAGAGGAAAGGAATATGTGGAAAACACTGATAAGGAGAAGGGACAGGATGATAGGACATCTGCTAAGACATGAGGGAATGACTTCCATGGTACTAGAGGGAGCTGTAGAGGGCAAAAACTGTAGAGGAAGACAGAGATTGGAATACGTCAAGCAAATAATTGAGGACGTAGGTTGCAAGTGGTACTCTGAGATGAAGAGGTTAGCACAGGGAAGGAATTTGTGGCGGGCCGCATCAAACCAGTCAGTAGACTGATGACCAAAAAAAAAAAAAAAAAAAGAAAAAAACACAAACACACACACACACACACACACACACTCTTAACATGTATTCACTGTTGAAGAAGTGATGGGAGAAGACCGGTTTGGCTTCAGGAAAGGGAAAGGGACCAGAGACGCCATTGGCATGATGTGGATACTGTCAGAGAGAGTTTTGGCCGTTAACAAAGAAATTTGAGCTTGTTTTATAGACTGGCAGAAGGCCTTCGACAGAGTCAATTGGAATATATTGATGAACATCCTTAAGGAAATAGGAATCACCTGGAGAGATCGGAGACTTATAAGGAACTTATACCTGGGACAAAGGGTAAAGGTGCGACTGAACTATGTAGAAACGAACAGCGTGGAAACAGGAAGGGGTGTGAGACAAGGATGTTGTCTGCCGCCAAGTCTCTTCAACCTGTATGGAGAAATGCTGGCGAGAGAAGCGCTGAAAGGATGCGGAAACTTCAAAGTAGGAGGACGTCTCATCAACACCATCAAGTATGCGGACGACGTGGTAGTGCTCGCCAAAAATCAGACGCAGCTGCAACACATGATGAACAATTTGGTGAAATCGGGAAGAAAATATGGCATGGAAATCAACATCGAAAAATCAAAAGTGATGCGCATATCAAAACATGAGAAACACTTGAAGATAACTGTTGACAATCGGGAACTGGAAAATGTGAATCAGTTCAACCACCTGGGAAGTTTCATCACAAAGGATTCCCATTGCACAACGAAATCCGAGCAAGACTCGCCATGGCCAAAGCTGCTTTCAACACGAAGAGGACTCTGTTGACCAGCAAGTTGAGTTTGGCATTGAGGAAAAAACTGATAAAGTGCTACATCTGGAGCAGTGCACTGTATGGAGTAGAGACATGGACCATGAGAAAGAAGGAGGAAAAATACTTGGAGAGCTTTGAAATGTGGTGCTGAAGGAGAATGGAAAAGATCAAGCGGACAGAACTCATAAAAAATGACGATGTACTGCGAAGAGTAGGAGAGAAGAGAAGTATTCCGCGTACAATTCTTCAGAGAAAGGCCAACTGGATTGGACATGTACTTAGACACGAGGGACTCATACACGATGTCATCGACGGAAAACTCAGAGGAAACGTAGGACGAGGAAGAAGAAGAATTCAACATCTGGACGACATGAAAGATGGAAGAAGATATAAGAGACTGAAGGAAGAAGCTGAAGACAGGGAACAGTGGGATCAGAAATTCTCCGTACGAAGACATGGACCTGCCACTAGGCAGAATACTACATAATCATCATCATCTTGGACAGTTTCCAGCCACTGGCTGGGTCTGTCGGGAACACAAGCCTCTCCATCGTGTTCTGTCTTTCCACCATTCCCTCTCTTCCACCTTCGTCCAGTTCTCTCCTCTTCTCATCACACATTCCTTCACTCCCTTCACCCATCTATCTCTTGGTTTTCCTCTGGGCCTCTTCCCCTCCAGTTGCAGATCAAACATCCTCTTTGGAATTCTTCCCTCATCCATTCTCTTCATGTATCCATACCACTGCAGTCTTGATTTTTCTATCCTGTCCTGTACTGGTTCCTCCTTTAGTCTTTCCCTCACATACAAATTTCGCAATCTGTCTCGTCTCGTTACACCCAACCTGCTCCTCTGGAACTTCATTTCACTAGCCTGTATTCTACTTTTGTCGCTTTTGTGCATTACCCATGTCTCACTTCCGTATGTCAATATGGGGACAAAGTAGGTTCGGTATATAATTCCCTTGGATTTCTGTGGCACCTCCTTGCTCCAAATAAGCCCCCTAATGCATTTGTAGAACTGCCCTGCTTTTCTGCACCTTTCATGTATTTCCATTGCGTTTCCCCCCTTACTTTCAATCACGCTTCCCAGGTACTTGAAGTTCTCTACCACTTGTAGTTTTTCCCCTCCACAAGTTATATCCACATTTGGCCTATTCTTCTTCCTTGTTGTGACGATTATTTCACTTTTCTTTGCAGAGAAATGCATTCCATATTGTGCTGCCGTTGCCTCCCATGCATCTAACTGCTCTTGCACCTCCTTCACGCAATTTCCCCATAACATCAGGCCATCGGCAAAAAGCACTGCTTTCATTTTATGATCTCCAATTGCATCTGATACTTGCTGTAGGATTTCATCCATAACAATAATAAACAATAAAGGCGAAAGTGCACTTCCCTGTCGCAGCCAATTTTCCAGCTTGAACCATGCAGTACGTTCCCTCCCCACTTTCACACAACTCTCACTTCCCTCATACATTTTTCTGACTTTTCGTGTTATCTCTTCATCTATCCCTTTTGCGTTCAGCACATCCCAGAGCTTGTCCCTACAGATACTGTCATACGCCTTCTCAATATCCAAAAAGGCCATGATTAAGTCCTTCCCGTACTCATAGTGCCTTTCCTGCAGTTGCCTTACCGCAAATATGAGGTCCGTTGTTGATCTTCCCGGTCTGAAACCGTACTGCTCCTCTTGCAGTCTACTTTCAGTACTGCTTCTTATTCTCTTCCCCAGCATCTTTTCATAGATTTTTCCACAGTGGCATAGCAGGGTGATTCCTCTGTAGTTCTCACATCTCCTTTTATCCCCTTTCTTGAAGATCGGGACTATAATTCCTTTCTTCCAATCCTCAGGAATTCTGTTCTCCTTCCACACCACCCTCAGCACTCTGTATAGCCACTGGGTTCCTACTTCTCCTGCTGCTCGTATCATATCCACTGTTACTTCGTCCCAACCTGGTGCCTTGCCCCCTTTCATCCTCTTTATGGCTTCTTCCACTTCATTCCAAGTTAGATCATCAATTTCCCCACTATTATAATCGTCTGCTGCCTTAGGTTCTCCATCGCTGTTAGTTACCCGCTTGGCGGCATTCAACAGATCTTCAAAGTACTCCTTCCAAATCTTTTTGAGCTCATGCATTTCCTCCACAACTCTTCCATTATTATCCATGATCCTCAGGCACTTGCTTCTGTCGTTCCTCTTATTTCTTACCATGGTGTAAAGTACTTTTTTGTTCCCTTCACTGTCCTCTTCTAACATTCTTGTCCATTTTTCCATCCACTTCTTCTTCTCCGCGCTTACTATGGTCTGTGCCGCTTTCTTGCTTTCCTTATATTTTACCCTAGCTTCCTCTGTTTGGGTCTGGAACCATTCTCTGAAGGCTTTGTTCTTTCGAAGTACTGCCTCTTTACATATGTTGTTCCACCATGGGGTTTCCCTACTTCTCCTCTTTGTGCTAGTTCTTCCGCACACAGTGTCAGCTGCCTCAACTAGAGCCCTCTTAAAATCGCCCCATTCTTCTTCCACTGTTCTCTGATCTTCCTTTGGCAGCTTCTTCCTGATCAGTGTCTGGTACTGGGTCCTCCGTTCATCCTCTTTCAGCATCCATGTCTTCAACCTTTTCTCCTGTATATCTGTTGCCCTCCTATCTTTTTTCTCTCTCAGAATACTACATAATAATAATAATAATAATAATAATTCACTGTTAACCTGTTTAGGTTGTTAGTGATATCCTTCAGAAGAAGACGTTTTTTTATAATGGTTGAAACCATGGTCAAGGGTATTAAATAAACCTATAATTTTGCAACTGATTGGCTGCTCATTTTTTTCTTCGCAAACCTTGGTAGATATGTAAATGAGTAAGAGATGCAGTTCTCTGCGACGGTTAGAACGAGCGGCAGGGTGCATTAGTGTTGCTCACCGTTAACAGGCTTGGTTGGGTATGAAGGGCGTGAATAGCGTTAGATGTTGAGTGATCACTGTGAAGGGCAGGCATGTTAGCGATCAGGTTGTGGTCGATCACGTCTGCAGAAGGGAGGATTGCCATATTGTCTACAAGCACATCCCTTCAGTTAACACCGCAAAACAAATGCCCGCACTTGGTACTGTGAATGTAAGGCATGAACTGCTGATGAATGACGTAGCAATGTGTTCAACGATGAACAGGGGATCTGCACTACCTTGGGTAACCATCGTCAACCTCTTGCAATGTTTTGGAGGGGCACAGTAGCGTGGGGAGGCATCGTGTATGACTTCAGGTGACGGCTGTTGACGATTGAAGGAACTCTGACGGATATACTGCATCCTCATTGCTACATGTCGTGCGAGAATATTTTGAACAGGAGAGAGCTCGTCTACAAGAGTCACGTGTCTATGAGCTGTGTGCCGTAGCCAGCAAGATCCCAAGATCTGTCCCCGATAGAATATCTGTTAGACCAGCTCGGACGCCATCTCCGTCCCACTGTGAATACTGGGGATATCAAGGACCAGTTACGGTAGTCGTCGGCTAGTTTGCCTCTGAAGAGTGTACAACGACTTCTCGAAAACCTTGAATCAGTACATTAATTCAGGACAGATGAAGTGCAACGTCATACTGATAAATGGGCTCATAGTTCCAAGTTATTAGTAAATTTGACTCAATTTTTTATTTACCGAAATATCAATACCTACTCAACCAGTGAAGTTTCCTATCATTTCCTCCTCCTCTTCCTCCTCCTCCTCCTCCTCCTCCTCCTCCTCCTCTTCTGTGTATTCGCATGCCATGTATCGCATTGGTAGAGGGTGAGAAATGGACTACTAGTTCTCAAGGGCCAAAGCTGTAATGCTCAAACGGACCAACAGAATGTACCACCAGAACGCTACTACCCTTCTTGTCAGGAACTTCTTTTTAATGTGTCAATTTTGCGGGAAATTTACATTTTTCAATCAGAAAAGTTTTAGTATATCCATGATTTATTTATTTGCTCTATTCTAATGGCTAACGAGTATTCGTTACTCGCAATAAGTGGTGTTTGGTTATTTGGTGCATCCCGTCGGCTCAGCGGTCATTTCAGAGAAGGTTTTAAAAGAATCCGTTACCGACTTCGTTTATTTATCTTTGGACGGCAGAGTTTGTCCTCACTTTTTCTTATGGATGCTCTAGTTGCAGGAAAGATACCCTCGATTTTGCGATATCTGTGACACGGTCCGTTGCCGTGATGACGATCCGACTCACCCTGTTCTGTCGGTTTCCTTGCTGTGCAGACGGATGATCTAGCGGCCCTGCTGTTCCTGTTGCACACAGGGAGCATGTTAATTCAGATGATGATGTGACTCTGAAACCTTTATGTACACAGAAGCAGAAATCTTGACAATGATGTACCAGGCTGACTTGTGGTACCAAATATCGTAACATGTTTTCTGAGTCAGTTGTCGCTCAGCAATAACTACGTCCATTTACAGAAGGCATTCCCATATAATGTGCTCTGGAGTTCTTCCTCCTCTGCATGCAAATACGTTTCTGTCTTGTCTTACGACTGGGTGAAGATATATAGCATATGGACCCCACAGCACTACAGATATATGGTGAACCCAGATGAGGGTTAGTAATTATTTTCAGGTCGAAGAAATGTTTCTCAAATTGCGAATACGATTATACGTAAGCTGTATAAATGACAAATGACGCATGAAAATTTGTGTCAGGCTGG
Source organism: Schistocerca piceifrons (assembly GCF_021461385.2). Lineage (NCBI taxonomy): Eukaryota > Metazoa > Arthropoda > Insecta > Orthoptera > Acrididae > Schistocerca > Schistocerca piceifrons. The sequence continues at coordinate 719,649,684 of NC_060138.1, forward strand.
GACTCAAATCCGGATTTGTCGCTTAACGCTAGCGGTCGCCTTAACCACATTGGCTATCCATGCACGCCTTCCGGACAGAAGCAAACTTCCATTTATGTAATTAATCATTTGACAGCTGACGTATATATTCGTATTCGCAATTTGTGAATATATTTCTTAAATTTACTACGTCTGCAAGTCATCGGCAGACAATGAAAAATACAGACACGGCTAAGCCTATATTTTCGGGTTATGAGTCCTCAGTCTGGTTTGATGCGACTCTCCTGTTCACATTATTTCATCTCAGAGTAGCATTTACACCTAATGTCTTCGAGTATTTGTTGGATATATTCCAATCGCTGCCTTGTTCTACCTTTTTTGCCCTCTACGTCCCGTTTAATTATACGAAGGTCACTTCCTGATGTCTTACTGCATGACTTATCATCCTGCCCTTTTTTCTTGTCATTGTTTTAAACGCATTACTTTCCTCCTCACTACTGCGAAGGCTTTCTCATTTCTTATCTTATCTCTACACTTTATTTTCAGAATCCTTCTGTAACACCACACCTGAGACGCTTCGATTCTCTTCTTCTCCGATTTTCCCGAAGTCCATGATTCACTTCAGTACAACAGTGTGCTCCAGACGTTTTATTATTTGGCCCTCACGTTAAGGCCTAAGTTTGGCGTTAGACTTCTTTTAGCGGAGGAATCTCTCTTTGTCTGTGCTAGTCTGCTTCACACGAACTCCTTGCTCCGTCCTCCAAGCGTTATTTTGCCTGCAGGGTAGCAGAGTTCTTTCGCTTCGCCTACTATATTAATTTCGTCGCTTGAAACTCGTTACTGCTTCTCTTAGTTTCTTTCCTCGTTTTAAAAGTTTACTTTTCACAACGTCGATTGTAGCGAAATGCCTCGACGTTACAGAAAATGCCTACGAATTCTCTACCTGTAAATAAAGTCGTGGTGATTTATTTCTCTTGGACATCAGGGGTTTACTTCAGACCGAGGGTATCTGAGAGGTACTGACGAAGTGCCAAAATGTGCATGAAACAGACGAAAATTAGTTTTGGTTTGAATTATCATGACAATATAGTTTATTTTTTGTATACTCCTCTGTTTCAGAAAAAATTACAAAAGCAGTTGATCTAGAGGACTGAGCGAATGGACTGAAGATGCGTTGATGGCAGCTGAACAATTTGATGAAAGCTAGTGATGTCGCTAAACTTTTTTATCTACCAAATACTGAAAATTATACTACAATAAACATTAAATTCTAAGCGCAGCTTAAGATGTAACTCTTCACTGAGAAATGATAATGAACAATTGCTCGTCAGGTCGTGGAGTTTTTCTCAGGCGTTCTCCGCAACATAAAGTGCCTGGAAATGAGTACCTTCATAAAATCTATACAAAAATGCACTTACGTTAGTCTGATTGCTTGTACAAAAAATTCATCCTCCTCTTCTTAAACTTCGAGCTCTACGATGATGCTTCACTAATCTGATTCTAAGCGACGGTTTCCCTTCATCCTTAATATGGAGCTTATCTTCTATCTTTACGTGAGAGAAAGTTTCCCTTGGTCTTTTATCCGAATTTTCACATGTTTTGCCTTCTAAGGCTAGCCACAGTACACATAGGATCTCACGTCATCAAACTCAAAACTGCACACCAATTCATCTTACGGAACACAGTAATGTCTGGTCACCGTGTTTGTTACTGGAACAAATGAGAGATAACTCTTGCCTTGAGTTACTGATTAGACTATTGCTGTTATTACAGCTCTATAAATATATTTTAGTGACCACTGACATTGCAGATATTACAACTGATCTAGGAGTAGCGGCTTTGATTACAAATGAAAACATCCTGGGGACCGGATTCGAACATACCACTGCTTAAATTGCGAATAAAAATCATCAACATGACGTTCTAAGAGTTCCAGCATAAGAAGTCACCCTCATTCTGCCAACGAGCTTATCAGTGTGGGCGGAGAAACTGACAGAGGTTCAGAGCACTCTCTTGTTTTTAAAGTGAGAAATTGCTCCTAAAAGGCGGAAGACTCAGCAATAATCAACGGCTGGAAACCATTATATTGAACACACATCATCTGCCACGGGACATGTGGCCTGAAATTGAAAAAGTGTCATGATAATCTCTCCACTAGCAAAACATTCGGGACTAGTCCACCATACGGATCTCCGAGAGGGGACTGTCAAGAGGTAGGTGACTATGAGAAAATGATGGAATAGCAACGAAAGGCGACTCGGGGCAGAGAATATCAAAAGTTTGAAAGCGGTAAGGAAGCTATCGAATCTGAAAAGGGAAATGCAGAGGTTCCGTTTAGACATATTGGAGGTCGGTGAAGTGAAATGGAAAGTAAACAAGAATTTCTGGTCAGAAGAGTATAGGGAGATATGAATAGCAGCATAAAATGATATAAAGTGAATATGACTCGTTATGAATAAGAGAGTAGGGCGGAGAGTGAGTTACTATGAACATTTCAGTGATAGGGTTGTTCTCATTAGAATCGACAGCAAACCAACAGTGACAACAATAGTTCACATATGCATGCTGATTTTGCAAATATAAGGTGAAGAAACACAGAAACTAAATGAGGACACTGAACGGATTATTCAGTACGAAAAGGGAAATGAAAATTTAATAGCCATGGGGAACTGGAATGGGGCTGTATGGGAGAGACTGGAAGAAATGGTTACGGGAGAATATGGATATGGTAGCAGGATTGAGAGAGGAGAAAGGCTAATTCAACTTTTTAATATCTTTCAACTGGTAATAGTCAATGCTCTGTTCAATAATCAAAAAGAGGAGGAGATGTAATTGGAAAAGATCGGAGATACAGGAAGATTTCAGTTAGATTACATCATAGTCAGGCAGAGATTCGGAAATCAGATACTGGATTTTAAGGCGTACCCAACAGCAATTACGGACACAGATCACAATTTAGTAATGGTGAGGAGTAGGCTGAAGTTTCAGAGACTAATCGAGAAGAATCGATGCACAAAGAAGTGGGGTATGCAAATATTAAGAAATGAAGAGATACGCTTAAAGTTCTCCGAGTCTGTAGAAAATGCAATAATAAATAGCTCAGCAGGCAGTTCAGTTGAAGAGGAATGGACATCTCTAAAAAGGGCAATCACAAAAATTGGAAAGAAAAACACAGGTACGTGGAAGGTAACTGCGAAGACACCATGGGTAACAGAAGCAATACTTTAGTTGATCAACGAAAGAAGGAACAATAAAAACGTCCAGGAAAATTCAAGAATACAGAAATACAACTCACTTACAAGTGAAATTAATGGGAAGCGCAGGGAAACAGGCGAAATGGCTACAGGAAAAATGTGACGACATCTAAAAAGAAATGATTGTCGGAAATACTGAATCAGCATATAGGGAAGTCAAAATTTCGATCGGTGAAATTAAAAGCAAGGATTGTAACATAAAGAGTGAAACGGAAATTCCACTGTTAAATGCAGAGGAAAGTGCAGACAGGTGGAAAAACAACACTGAAGGCCTCTATGAGTGGGAAGACTTGTCTGATGACGTGATAGGAGAAGAAACAGGCGTCGATAGTGAAGAGGTAGGGGATCGAGTATTAGAATCAGAAGGGATAGATAAAATTCCATTTGGAATTTCTCGAGTCATTGGGGGACAAAGCGAGTATTCACGTTGATGTGTAGAATGTATGAGTGTGGCGATATACCATCTGACTTTCTGAAAAACATCATCCACACAGTTCAGAAGATTGCAATAGCCAACAAGCTCGAGAATTATCGCACAATCAGCTTAACAGCTCATGCATCAAAGCTGCTGACAAGAATGATATACAGAAGAATGGATAAGAAAATTGAAGATATCCTGGATGAAGATCAGTTGGGCTTTAGGGAAGGTAAAGTCACTAGAGGGGCAGCTCTGACGTTGCGATTGATAACGGAAGCAAGACTGAAGAAAATTCAAGACACGCTCTTAGGTTTGTCGACGTGGAAAACGCGTTCGACACTGTAAAATGTTGCAAGATGTTCCAAATTCTGAGAGAGGTAGGTATGAGATATAGGGAAAGACGGATAATATGCAGCATGTACAAGAACCAAGATAGGACGACAGGATTAGACGAACAAGAATGAGTTGCTCGAATTAAAAAGTGTGTAAGACAGGGAGGTAGTCTTTGGCCTCTGCTGGTGAGCCTATAAATCGAGAAGCATTGATGGAAATAAACGTACAAGAGTCGAATTAAATTTCAAGATGGATGTCAATGTTAAGACTCGCTGAAGACATTGCTGGCCTCGGTGAAGGAGAAGAAGAATTACAGGGTCTGCCGAAAGGAATGAATAATCTAATGAGTACAGAATATGGATTGAGAGTCGATCGAAGAAAGGCGAAAGTAGTGAGAAGTAGCAGAAATGAGAACAGCGAGAAACTTAACATCTGAATTGCTGATCACGAAGTAGCAGAATTGAAGGAAATCTGCTAACTAGGCAGCAAAATAATCCCTTACGGATGGAACAAGGAGGTCGCAAAAAGTAGACTAACACCGGCAAAAAGGACGTTCCTGACCAAGAGAAGCCCATTAGTATCAAACGTAGGCCTAAATTTGAGAAAGAAATTTCTGCGATTGTACGTTTGCAGCACAGCATAATACGGTACTGAACTGTGGGAAATCCGTAACAGAGAGGATCTAAGGATGGGAGATGTGGTGTTGCGGAAGCATGACAAATTTTACATGGACCGGTAAAGTAAGGAATGTAGCAGTTCTCCGCAGAAGCGCAGAGAAAAGGAATATATGGAAAACATAGACAAGGAAAAGGGACATGATTACAAGACATTTGTTAAGATATTAAGGAATAATTTCGATGGCACTAGAAAGAGCTGTAGAGAGTAAAAATTGTAGGGGAAGGCAGAGATTGAGATACACTGAGCAAGTAATTGAAGACATGGTTTGCAAGTGCTACTCTGATACCAAAAAGATGACGCGGGAGAGGGTACACGACGAGCCGCATCAAACCAGTCGGAAGACGGTTATTTTAGAAACGTGCTATGTATATGTCCGATTCTCGTAACGTCCGGAAAGGAACAGAGGAATCCCGCTCTGGCGAAGCTCAGCAGCAGCAGCAGCAGCAGCAGGGGAAGGTGAGACTGCTGGATACACGCTGGAGCGTTGCTCCAGTTCTTACAGTAGGAGTCACCTCCTTCTCCACTCCTTTCTTCACACCTTGCCACTGATCTACTGGGCTGGAATACTGGATCCGGGTTGCACAAATGGGTTTAGCGTACGGGTTGAGCAGAATGGGTAAGATGGGACCACTAATGTCAAACAAGTATTTGGAAATCTATTTGTTCTATCAAACAATTTGTCATAGAGGCAGGTGAACTCCTTGGGGAGTATTATGTAAGTAGGAAATATTTCGGTGGTGGTTCATTGGAAGTTGGACAGTTGTGTCACAAGAGGATCCACCACTGCTAATTGAAGTAATTTAATCCTATCTTAATGGTAATCCTAAGGTAGTTATACGAAAAGAGAAGTGTATCTGTCGTCCACGCCAAAGGGATGAAACATGAAATTGTAATTTGTTAAAATGCGAGCTGGTACAGCTCAACAACAAACGTGGCACAGCTTTAGCGTTCAAAATTTGAAGAAATGTTAACGTCGTCACACATAGTGGGAAATAGGAAAAAATTTCTCTTCTCTGCTGTGCAATGGAAGGACAGGGATTCATGGATAGGAGGCCATCTCGTGCACTTGTAGAGCGCAGAAAAAAGATTATTAGAGTTTAACGTTTCATCGATATCGGGGTCATACGTGAAGAAAAAATGCTTAAAATTATCAAGGAATGAGAAGGAAATCAAGAATGTTCTCTGCAAACCAACAGTCGCACCATTGGTGTTAAACGATTTAGTTAAGCCTTGGAAAGCCTAACTATCGATTGACAGACGGGGCATGAACCGCCGTCTTCCTGAATACGAGCCCAGTGCCTTGCCATTGTGTCATCTTCATCAACATAACAGCACTAAGCACTTTACTTTACGCAATGTGGTATGTATGTTTGGCTTGCATCATGCTGCACTCTCCGAACGGTTACACAATCTGTCCGCAATACATGTTGTGCGCGTGTCTGTGGATGGGATTGCGTTGCATCTCTTCAACATGTCCTCTTGATATTTCTGTGTACATACGACATCCATCTCTTTGAAAAACGTCATTTACTTTGTACTGTGACATAGTTGAAGCCTGTAAGTATACCTGAAACAGCAACCTAGTTTCCTTTGGCTTTCTCGCAAACGAAGTACACTTTACGCTACTCGGGTGAAGTGAGGCCCAGTAACACGTGCCAAAAAAGAAGCAGGTCTCTAATTCCCACTGGATATGCATTTGTAGTCTGCCCCTCTCAGCAATGCAAGTGGTGATCTCTAAAGGCTAAATATCTACTGCAAAGGAATTCGATTTCATCATAGCGACTTCATATGCGACGAATACCACCTGCAATCCGTCATGGCTTAATTTCAGTGTCGCGCGGAGCTGGTACCCGCTGGTAGGCCTTATTCCGTCTCCATATTCCTGTGTTATGTAACATGGCGTTGCCGAATATGATTTCCTGTCATAAGTTGGTTCCTCTCGGGGCCACCTGCACGAAATTTCGATTTAATTTTGAAATATCGGGTATTTAACTTTATTCGCCCAATTATCACATGGCAGTCGTGTCGTGGAAAACGATCCAGTAATCCTCGATTTCTGTTAATCATAGTCATTAAGTATCAAAATGCTCCTCCGCTTGATTTTCCATGACACTATTATCTCATGATACCTGGAGAGCTAATAACCTGTTAGCGAATACTGATACACCAAAAGACTTATAAATTAGCACTTCCATGCTCGCGACGTAATACAGTTTTACATCATACTCTGAGGTGACAGAAGTCGTGGGATACCCCCTAACATTGTGTCAGACCTCGTTTTGGCCGGTGTAGTGCAGAACTCGATGTGGCATGGACTCAACCAGTCGTTGGAAGCCCTTGTAGAAATATTGAGCCATGCTGCCTCTATAGGCATCCTTAGCTCGGTACGAGCTTTTGTTGAAGTTTCGAGAACATACCTTAACAGAGGATTCCAGCAGTATATTGCTCCCTCCTACGTATATCTCTCGAAGAGACCATGAGGATAAAATCAGAGAGATTAGAGCCCACACTGAGGCGTACCGACAATCTTTCTTTCCACGAACAATACTAGACTGGAATAGGAGGGAGAACCGATAGAGGTACTCAAGGTACCCTCCGCCACACACCGTCAGATGACTTGCGAAGTATGGATGTAAATGTAGATGTAATTATGGAAGAGTTACCGGTGCAGAATTTTGGGCCACAACTGACCTCTCGTGTATGTCCCATGTTGTTGTTGTTGTGGTCTTCAGTCCTGAGACTGGTTTGATGCAGCTCTCCATGCTACTCTATCCTGTGCAAGCTTTTTCATCTCCCAGTACCTACTGCATATGTCCCATAAATTTTCTATACGATTCATTTTAGGTGATCAAATCATTCGGTCGAACTGTCCAGTGTGTTCTTCAAACCAATCGGGAACAACAGCTGTGGCCCGGAGATATGGTGCATTGTTATCCACAAAAATCTCTAGTCAATGATCGTTTCAGTTGGACCAGAGGACCCAGTCCATTCCATGTAAACACAACTCACACCATTATGTCACCACCGCTAGCTTGCACACTGCCTTGTTGACAACTTGAGTCTATGGCTTCATGGGGTCTTCACCACACTCGAACCCTACCACCAATTCTTGACAATTGAAACCAGAAATCATCTGACCAGGCTACGGTTTTCTTGTTGCCAAGGGTCGAACCGATATGGTCATGAGCCTAGGAGAGGCGCTTCAGGCGATTTTGTGCTGCTGGCAAAGGTACTCGCGTCGATGGTCTGCTGCCATAAGGCATTAACATCAAATTTCACTCTGTTGTCATAACTAATAGATAGGTCGTACGTCCCACATTGATTTCTGCGTTATTTCAGGCAGTATTGCTTGTCTCTTAGCACTGAAAACTATTCACAAAGGCTGCTGCTGTTGGTCGTTAAGTGAAAGCATTCGCCTACTGTGTTGTGCGTGGCGAGAGGCACTCTCTTGACACTGTGGATCTCGGAATATTGAATTCTGTAACGATTTCCGATAGCATTGCTCCATGCGTCTAGCTCCAACTGCCATTCCACGTTCAGTGTCTGTTAAATCCCTTAGTGCGGCCATAATGACGTCGGAAACCTTTTCGCATGAATCACTTGAATGCAAATAACAGCTCCGTCAATGCATTGCTCTTTTATACCTTGTGTACGCGATACTATCGCCATCTGTATGTGTGCATAACGCTATTCCATGACTTTTGTCACTTCCGTGTAATGAAGTCACATATCCAGGCACATATAACACGGCTTCAAATCAAGGCGTGAATATCAGTATTTCCACATGCTATACGATATGCACAACATTCACAAATATATGAGAAGATGGTCACTACTAGCACTGATATTTCATCATAAAGTTGAACTAATATTCTAATAGACACCGACTTTTAATTTTTCTGTGTACTATCCCAGTCATCAGTTTTGGACGCATCAGTCGTAATGCTGATTGTGCGATACTGTTTTGTCTTACGCAGTAGCAAAGGTTGCTTCATGCCAACAGGGCTCCCAGAACACATAAATTTCTAAAGACTATTTCACACAGCTTATGCATGCTTAAAACTTCTCATAAACATGTGACCATTATACGAATATATGAGCAGTATTCTTCAGCTGTTTACTTTTGACAAATTCATTACAGTATGAAAATTCGTGGCAGATTAAAACTAAGTGCCGGACCTTGACTCGAACTCGGGACCTTTGCCTTTCGCGGGCAAGTGCTCTACCATCTGACCTACCCAAGCACGATTCACGACCCGTCCTCACAGCTTTACTTCCGCCCTTACCTCGTCTTTTACGGGACGGGGTGTGAGTCATGCTTGGGTAGCGAAAGGGAAAGGTCCCGAGTTCGAGTCTCGGTCCGGCACACAGTTTTAATCTGCCAGAAGGTTTCATATCAGCGCACACTCCGCTGCAGAGCGAAAATCTCATTCTGGAAACATCCCCCAGGCTGTAGCTAAGTCATGTCCCCGCAATATCCTTTCTCTCAGGAGTGCTAGTTCTGCAAGGGTCGCAGGAGAGCTTCTGTGAAGTTTGGAAACAAGGAGACGAGGTACTGGCGGAAGTAAAGCTGTGAGGACGGGGCATGAGTCGTGCTTGGGTAGCTCAGATGGTACAGCACTTGCCCGCGAAGGGCAAAGGTCCCGAGTTCGAGTCTCGGTCCGACACACAGTTTTAATCTGCCAGGAAGTTTCATATCAGCGCACACTCCGCTGCAGAGTGAAAATCTAATTCTAATTACAGTATATTTTAACAAATGACGCTAAATTACAACGGAAACTACTACTGTTACTTTCCAAATTAATCTTCTTCTGCAATACTATTTTTTTAATCATCTAGCTTCTGTTTACTTTGATGCATTGATGCATCCTCCCTTATATCCGATTACGTGTCACTTCTTCATTTTAGAGTATTGCTTTGACGAAACGACCTCAATCGTTTACTGTACATATTTCAGTCTCTGTCGGACTACCTCCCTATATTACACGCTTTCTAAATTGTGCAGTTCAATCTTGGTCGTCCAGTCCTCTTGTTCCATTTTGGTTCTTGTACATATTGCAATTACCCGTCTTTCCGAATATCTTACCTCTACCGTTCTCAGAATTTGAAAAATCTTGCAACATTTTACATTGTCGAACGCGTTTTCCAAGTCAACAAATCGTATGAACGTGTCTTCAATTTCCTTCACTCTTGCTTCCATTATCAACCGCAACGTCAGAACTAGCTCTCTGATAACTTTACCTTTCCTAAAGGCAAATTGATAGTGGTCCAAGAGATTTTCAGTTTTGTTTTGCATTCTTTCGCATATTTTTTCAGGTACTTTGATGATGAGCTGTTAACCTAATGTGCGATAATTCTCGCACTTGTTGGCTCTTGTAATCTTCCGAATTGTGTGGATGATGTTTTTCTGAAAATCAGGTGGTACATCGCCACACACCAACGCGAATAGTCGCTTTGTTGCCACTTCCCCAAATGATTTTAGAAATTCTGGTGAAAATTATCTATCTCTTCGGCCTTATTCCATCTTAAGTGTTCCAAAGCTCTTTTAAATTCTGGTTCTAGCACTTAATTACCTATTTCTTCTATGTGGACTCCTGTGTCCCCTCCAACCACGTCATAAAACGAGTCTTCCCCTTCATAGAGGCCTCCAATGTACTCTTTCCAGTTGTCTGCTCTCTCCTCTGCATTTAACAGTGTAAATTCCATTGCACTCTTAATGTTACCACCCTTGGTTTTAATTTCACCGAAGATTGTTTTGACTTTCATATAAGCTGATTCAGTCCTTCAACAATCTTCTCTTTTTAGATTTCTTCACATTTTTCATGCAGCCATTTCGCCTTAGCCTACATGCATTTCCTATTTATTTCATTTATAAGTGACGTGTATGTCTATGTTTGTACTTACTTCTTTCATCGATCAACTGGAGTATTTATTGTGTTACCCAAGGTTTTTGCTTCATTATCTTCTTTGTATCTATGTTTTTCGTTACAGCTTCTGTGTGTGCCCTTTTTAGAGATGTCCATTTCTCTTCAGCCGAACCGCGCTGAGCTATTCCCTGTCGCAGTGTCTGCAGCCCCAGAGAACTTCAAGCGTATCTCTTCATTCCTGAGTATTTTGTATCCCACTTCTTTGGGAATTTGTTTTTTCTCACTAGTCTGCTAGACTTCAGCTTACTCTTCATCACTACTAAAATGTGATCTGAGTCTATATCTGCTGCTGGGTACGCCTTACAACTCAGTATCTGATTCCGAAATAATCTTACTGAAATCTTTCTCGTACCTCCCGGCCTTTTCCAAGTATACCTCTTTCTCTCCTGATTCTTGAACTGAGTATTCGCTACTACCAGCTGAAATTTATTGTAGAACTCGATTAATCTTTCCCCTTTGTCATATGTAGTATACCCATATTCTCCTTTAACCCTTTCTTCTACTTCTCCCCCTACAGCCGCATTCCAGTCCCCCATGACGATCACATTTTCATCTCACTTTACATACTGAATTACGCTTTCAATATCCTCATATACTTTCTCTGTGTCTGCATCTTCGTACTGCGACGTCGGCATGCATACCTGAACTATCGTTGTCGGTGTTGGTTTGCTGTCGATTTTCATAAGAAAACCCTGTCACTAAGCTGTTCACAATAACTCACTCTCTATCCTGTCTTCCTATTCACAACGAATCTCACTCCTGTTATACTATTTTCTGCTGCTGTTGATAGTACCCTACACTCATCTGACCAGAAATCCCGGTCTCCCTTCCATTCCACTTCACTGATCCCAACTATATGTAGATTGAGCCGTATCATTTCCATTTTCAGATTTTCTAACCTCCGTATCACATTTAAAAATCTGCCGTTCCACTCCCGACTCGTAGAACATTATCCTTCCGTTGGTTAATCAATATTTTTTTCATGGTCACCTCCCCCTTGGTAGTCCACTCCTGGAAGTCCAAATGGGGGACTAGTTCGGCGGAATCTTTTGCCAATGGAGAGATAATCATGACACTTTTTCACTTACAGGCCATATGACCTGTGGATACACATTATGTGTCTTTACTGTATTGGTTTCCATTGCCTTCTGCATCCTCATACCGTTGATCATTGCTGGTTCTTCTGCCTGAAGTAGTAGTTTCCCATCACCTGAACCTCTGTCCGTTCCTCCGCCGTCCTTGAGAAGGCCGTTGGCTTAAAGTGGATGACTTCTTACGCCGGAAGTCTTCTACCGCCATTGATGATTTGCCGGTAATAGTCTCTTTCTCGTGTGTTCCTTGCTTTGTCTGTCATGCGGTAGTTTGTTTTGAGATTAACAAAATCCCTGCACGTCATCCCTACGGGATCCATAATTTTTTTGTAAAGTTTATCGTTAACCACATTTCTGCTGATCTTCACTACTTTATTCTTTATTCACTCCCGATCCTTACTATTTGGTCAGTACCCTGTTCGTTCCACTAACGCATCCTTCAATTCTTTGATATCCTTTCACCATGAAATTTAATCCTACCTTTCTTTTATTTCCTTAATTACATCCATTCACATACTGGCTGAAGAACTGATGAGAAAGACTGCATACTTGCGTTCACAGTTTTCATTCCGAGGATTTCTGTCTTTGCCTTCCAGTCTTATTACTCCATCTCGGCACTTGCACATAACATATACCCGAATGAAAAATGCTCTTATCACTGCACGAAAAAGGCGAATATGTCCAGAGCAGAGTTGGAAATGTAAGTGTAGGGAACTAGCTTTTCGACTTGTCTGGCAGCTTCAAAGACATTTAAATCAAAACATCTTTACATATTCGCGCTTATTAATTTTAGTATTAGGACTCACGTTGTGTAAGATAATGCACCATGCCAAATAAAGTAACATCATATATGATGTCATGTCGTATAATATGATGCCTGTTATGTCATCCAGCATAGTATTTGTCAAGCCGCGCAGTATGAAACAAAGTGTCATTAAAGTTTAGGATGCATGCACTCTGGGATACTTTCTATTATAGATGTACCCTACTCACGGATACTTCCTTTTGTAGAGATGTCATTTTCTCTAGAAGGATTACAAGTTTGTGTCTGTTCGTTGTTACACCCCTCACCATATGTGTAATAGGGGTGTGTTTAGGGGAGAAAGGATCCCCTTTGGGAAAATTCAATCCCCCCACCCTACCCCACAGAAATAAAAGAAATTGTTTTAATGTACTCCTCCTGCCAAACCCCCCCCCCCCCCCCACCCTCCTCATAACAAATTCATCCCCAGAAATTTTAGCCCACTCTTCCCAAATAAAGTTTTTAGCTATTACATACATGCTCTTCAGCTTTATAATAATAAAAATCGTTTACTATGGCTGGCGAATCTTCTGAATTTTGGGCACAGGATGAGAGACATTAGCCCATAAATTGCAAGATGCAGGTGTGCCAATATCTAGCAGCTAACAGAGCTTGCCACGCTGGGAAGCGCGAATATGTTAGGATGTTTTGATCTAAATGTTTTTAAAGTTGCCAGATACGTCGAAAAGCTAGTTCCCTTATTTTACATCCCTAACTCTACTCAGGACATATTAGCTTCTTTTGTGCTATGATAGTAGAATTTTTCATTCTGGCTCCCAACTTTTACTCTGCCATAATTTTCACGTTAGACCGCCACCGCTTGACAATCGATGTAAATTTTCGTTGACTCGGGCAACGACTGATCCGGCATAGGTTTTCTGGTGTCTATTGAGCTTCGTTGTTATAATTCGGCGTCGTTAGTCTGGAGCCTCTACGTTTATTCGCCTGGGATGGCTGAACCTGCCCGGTATAGCGTTCTGTGACCTCAGAGCAGACAAAGTCACATGCTCACAAGAGGCTTTTGGTGTAATGTTCTAATTTTTGACATTTTTATTGTATATTTTTGTTATTTTTATTATTCTGTTATTTTATTTCATATTTTTAATTTTTTAAAATTGTGAAAAATAACCACAAATCATTACTACACTGAATAAAGTAACAGCAAACATAAATATTATACCGAACGAAATATTAAATACTGTACGTAGTTTATGATAATAATGTATGTAAACAGTTTGTATTACGTAGATAATCTTACGATACGACCAGATTACACAGCTGAAATTTTTTAAAAGCTTACTGTATCGCAAGCTGAACAATTCGCTCAGCAAATAACCAAACTATTGAAATGCATACGTACATCTTGATATTATTTCTCATATTAAAATTCTTGTCACTGTTTAAAGTATGCAATAATAAAATTGAAAAGTAAAAAACCGGCGCCAACTCACGCGACTAATTATGGTGCGAAATGTTGCTACAACCAATTCGAATTAAATATGATTGGCTGAAATAAACAGAAGAACTACGAAACAATGTATGCACGACGAAACATAATTAATTTTTCAGTCATGTACGACAATCGACGAACTTAAAGCTAATTTTGCCCGAAAATAAATTTTCTCCAAAATAGCATAGCAGTTTTGAAGAAAACAGAGTAAAACATTTTCTATTGATTAGAAATTAGGTGACTTTTTTCTGTCAATTATTTCTATAGCAATTTTCGCGATAGTTTAATTTTCGCCGTGACCCATCGATAAAGCTTTAAATGCTCAGTCAATCAATATGTCAATTTGTACGTGGCTAGGCATAATTCTGGTACGGTACATGCATTGTTTTGCACATCCAAAGGTTTTTCGATGATTTTAAGCCACTAGTCGAAAAAATTTTTAATGTATAAAGAACGAAAGACAATCAACTGTAATAATCAGTTTTTTAAATTATATCCAAATGCAGCGCTTAAAATGTAACGCATTTCTTCGAAACAAAGTTTCATGTGCAAACGCATGAATTTTTCGCACCTAGAATATGTACTACGATTTTGCCAACGCTTCTTATAATTAACGTAAGAATACATTTTTTATCATCGTCTGTATCACTTTAAAGAGTCTCAGAACGTGCTATTCGCTCAAAACCAGATTTTACGTGTAAATTTAGACTGCTGCATCGTGGCAACGGATAAATTTTTCAAAAAACAACACGACGACCATTATTTACATGCGTTTGTTTACCTTCTTACAAAATTGGAGCCGATTCGCAGAAGTCTGAAACGTAGAAGTGGTGAGCGTAAACTAACAAAAACGTTTTTGCATGTGAGATCCGAATGGAGCTAGATTTTGGAAAGCAAGTTTTGAATTTTAGCTTTGGAATGCATTTTTTTTAATTTGATTCACTTTGAACTGTTTTCCGGCATTCAGTCCTCCTACGAACGAATTTTACATGTTACATTTAGCTCGACTGTAAACCATCATATCTCCAAAACAGATGAAGATTACTGGATGGATAAATTTCGTTTTACTTTGTCCATTTATTTACCTCCGTGCAAAGTTTGAACCGATTCGTACAATTTTAAAGCACAGAAGCGGCGCGCTTCAAAAACCTCCATGAAAAACATATTTTTTTCACGTAAATTCCAAACGAATCAAGATTTTTTTCAGATGGCTAAAGCTTATCTTAGACCAAGGCCTGTTACACCGATGCACCAAATTTGAACCACCAGTCTCGCTCCACTTCAGAGTTTTGTGCGTAAAATCCACGAGGTTGACCGCTACTTGCTCGTGAAATCGGAACAGTGCACATACAAATGGTGCCATTAGGTGATCATTTGCAAAAGGAATTAATCGATTCGCTTGATTTGCCTGGGCGCCAGCACCGATTCGTTATTCAAACCTTCCTTTGTATTCTGTAACATGGCTACAGTAGTACCGAATGGTTAGACGAATGGCCGCTGTTCCGGGATAAACCAAGAACTTTTCGCCCTCTGTTCCTAGCTCAAATAGGAACAAAGCACCACGATTTTACGAGCGGCCTTCTCATATATGCTTGTCAAAACATTTCCGCGTTCTAACGGTTACTCGTCTTTCCCTGTAGCGTATACATTTTCTTTCTGATGGTTTTCACATATCTCGCGCCATTTCATACTGTCGAAGGCTTTTTCTAGGACGACTAACAATGTGTAGTGTCATTACCCTTGTAAGTCCATCATGTTGGAAGTACATCGCCAATCTGTCATGCAGTGAAACATCTTGTAAAACATCGGTAGAACATTTTGTAAGAAATCAGCATACATTACACCATTTAGATTGCCATCGATAAAATAGGGGCCAATTATCCTTCCTCCCATAATGCCACACCATACATTAACCCGTCAAGGTCGCTGCTGTTCCACTTGTCGCAGGCATCGTGAATTTTCCGTTGTCCAATAGTGCATATCATGAAGGTTTACGTTACCGCTGGTGGTGAATGACGCTTAGTCGCTAAACAGAACGCGTGCAAAAAATCTGTCATCGTCCCGTAATTTCTCTTCTGCCCAGTGGCAGAACTGTGCGCGACGTTGAAAGTCGTCGCCATGCAATTCCTGGAACATAGAAACATGGTACGTGTGCAATTGATGTTGATGTAGCATTCTCAACACCGACGTTTTTGAGATTCCCGATTCTCGCGCATTTTGTCTGTTACTGATTTGCGGATTAGCCGTGACAGCAGCTAAAACACCTACTTGGGCATCATCATTTGTTGCAGGTCGTGGTTGACGTTTCACATGTGGCTGAACACTTTCTGTTTCCATAAATAACGTAACTATCCGGCGAACGGTCCGGACACTTGGATGATGTCGTCCATGATACCGAGCAGCATACGTAGCACACGCCAGTTGGGCATTTTGATCACAATAGCCATACATCAACACGATATCGACCTTTTCCGCAATTGGTAAACGGTCCATTTTAACACGGGTAATGTATCACGAAGCAAATGCCGTCCGCACTGGCGGAATGTTACGTGATATCAAGTACTTATACTCTTGTAACTATTACAGCGCCCTCTATCACAAAGCGAAAAAAGTGGTCCAACTAAAACATTCATATTTCTTTACGTACTACACGAATATGTAATAAAAATAGGGGTTCCTATTTTAAAGAAACGCAGTTGATATCCGGTTGACCTATGGCAGCGCCATCTAGCGGGCCAACCATAGAACCATCTGTTTTCTTCAAGCTAGACGAGTTTCGTTCTTTGTAGTTTTTTCGTTTGACGCTTATTTCGTGCGATATTTGGCCCGGTCACTATCAATGGACCACCCTGTATAGTTATTCTATTTCCCGCTCTCCATCATAATACTATTTATTTTGGTTAATATCGTGTAATATAATTATTAAATTGTTGTAATTCTTCAGACTTTCCAGACGATCTGTTGACATTTTGTGGTGTTGGGTATTCCGCCAGATATCAGTGCCGTTCTAGAAAAATATTTCAAAAACATGTCTCTGTTATTTTCATCAGGTATTAAATTGTTAGTGTAAACAGTAAAGTAGTTAATCCACTGAAGATAGCTGCTTATCACAGATGCAACAGTGGGTAAAATGGTAAAACACAATGCACCAAACAGGACAACCAGAATTAAAATCGGGTCCTAACTGCTGTACATCATAGGATTCGAATCCAGACCATTACCTTATGCACATAACGTTCTTTGCAACTGAACTGACAATCTCTTTATTTCCTAACGCTGTAGACTGTGCTGTTTAATGAAAGATCAATTTTCAAATCGAAAGCCCTACTTTGCTACGCAATTCACTATGTGAATTACTTTGTTATTCGGTAGCTATAGACGAAAGACTAGAGACATCACCTGCGCGGCAAAGTTGTTTCTTGTAAGTTGTTTAGTGTGTCCTGTCTCGAGGATATTTTTTTCCTTCCTTGGTCATCTAGACAGACTTGTCTCTCGAGAAGTAATATTGTCTTCTGCTTTAAAATTATTGTTTCTCGAAAAAGATTGACATTTATATTTGGCTGCATACTGAGCGATGTAGCCTCTTTATCTTGTTTCGTAAGCGGGTAGACCAGATCAAGAAATCACTAATATTGATACAAAGAAACGTGCGCCCTGTAGTTGAAAGCTAAAATAGTTACTGATCGCACCTGAATGTTGCATCCCTGCTCCCACGCTGCGTCGGCATGTTTTCGAGTTTTGCCTGCACCGAGTGAGAGAAAACCTACACACAGAGCCAGCTGTACATTTCCTGTAGATATTACTGTTGTGGACTGGCAAGACAGCCAATCCACTATGACAGGAAGCCGAAAGGCACGCGTTTAAGCTCACGCAGGCTGGCGTGAGGTTTGGAAGAGGTCAGGGAAATGAGACTAGCAAAAATAGTACGTATCTGTTGGAATACTTAACTTTAATCCATAATTGGTGAACATCGCTCTTGACGGTACATGTTTTACAGCATCAATAGTAACTGGTAAAGGCGCCTTGCTAGGTCGTAGCAAATGACGTAGCTGAAGGCTATGCTAACTATCGTCTCGGCAAATGAGAGCGTAATTTGTCAGTGAACTATCGCTAGCAAAGTCGGTTGTACAACTGGGGCGAGTGCTAGGAAGTCTCTCTAGACCTGCCGTGTGGCGGCGCTCGGTCTGCAATCACTGATAGTGGCGACACGCAGGTCCGACGTATACTAACGGACCGCGGCCGATTTAAAGGCTACCACCTAGCAAGCGTGGTGTCTGGCGGTGACACCACAATTACATCTCTGTAGGCCATTTGCCCTTCGACTAATGCTTGGCTCAGTAAGTCAGAAGGCAATACACGTTCCGAGCAAAATGTATTTGATTCTAATGAGCTTACCTTAAGCATCTGATATTATAATTAAAATTTGTAGTCCAGTTATTGAGAGATCCGTCAAATCATCTGAGACGCCCTGCTAAACCCGCAGGACAGGACGAGTAGTAGGAATTGTGAAAGGGGGGCAGAATGAGCGGCTGTCAGTTAAACTTCAAACGTAACCCTTTATTTAGTTGTCCAAACATTACAGCGCAACTTATAACTTGACTATCGACAGAAAACGTCTTTAAATCTAAAACGGCTGAAGGCCATGAACTAAATACAATTGCTATAAATATATTTTTTTTTGAGACAGAAGGCTCTAGGCTTTAACCTTAAATAGTATTTAAAGCCAAGCGATGTAAAACTTGACTAGTCAGATAGATCAAGTTTTTTAAAAGCGGCTGAAAGCAGATAAATTTAAAACAACATAACTAAAATAACCTCTCAATAGGCAGAAGGCCCAAGATTTATGACAAATAAGAAACCTTACTCCAAAACGGCTGAAGGTCTTTGCTTGAAAAAAAAAAAAAAAAAAAAACTGCAACCAATTTTCAAAGGCAGAAGGCCCAAAGCTTTTAACCTAAAATAGTACTTAAGCCCAAGTGGTGTAAGACTTGATAAGTAAGAATCCAAAATTTTAAAGCGGCTGAAAGCCAATCATTTTAAGAACAACTACAATAAATTTTCAACAGGCAGAAGGCCCACAGCTTTACCTTGAAAGAATGTAATACTTGAGAAGTAAGAACCTTAAAACTTAAAGCGGCTGAAGGCCGATGCTTTTAAAAACAATACACTACAATAAATTTTCAACAGGCAGAAAGCCCAAGCTTTATCTTCAGACAGTGTAAGACTTGCCCAATTTAGAAAAACTTACTTTTAATACAGCTGAAGGCCTTTGATTTTAAAAACACAATTACAAACATACATGTTCCAACCCTCGACTATGAGCCATTAAAAATACACAATTAAAGCCAACAAGAAAGGCAGTATAGGCAACGGCGCTCGGAAGTTTCCAGGGGGCTCGGTTTGCCCTTGAAATCTTAACGTTCGCTTAGGTGAGACAAGAAGTCGCCCCAGCTATACTCTATCCACCGGCAACCCAACCAAGAGACAGTCAGGGACCCACTGACAAGACGACTTGCTTACCACCGACCAGTATATGAGAATTCCAAAGCCAAAACATTACAGACATAGCCGCCCACAACCAAAAATACATTGAGCTGTCAAAAACTACACACCATGTTGGACAGCGACAACAGGTGAGGAAAGGACACTGCCTGAAATTACGTCAGCGACCAGGGCAGGTAACCGGAACACCAACGGCCACAAGGCAAAAAATTCCGCTAGTGCACATGAATTTCAAACCGACAAATATAGTTAATTTCACCACATGGCGGCTAAATCTTCACCAACTATAACACTCGGTTTTGCTCCCAGGAATACCGCCAACAGCAAACCCCCATCCAAGGAGACAACATGAACAGACGTGACTCGGGTAATTAAATCACCATTCAACTTTAATGTACTGGGTCGGTGAGCCACGAACCTCGTAGCACTTGGAACAGCCCCCACACGCTCCGACACTGCATAGAGACCGCCAGCGGGCCTGGCCGACTGTGCCGCGCGGAGACTTGCTTGCTGATCCGCTCCAACCGACTGACTCACTGCCAGTTCGCCGACAACATTTAAAACAAGTTGTCAGTGGAAAAGACACCAACTACACACATAGTTTGACAAACATTTGCACGAAGACTTGAACGACACTCAGCAGTGGCCGTGCAATCATGAAGACAAATCTGGAGACGAGACACACGCACACACAGCCAACCAATAAACGATCGGAGAGCCAATTCACGTCGTCCAGTAGGACAACCGACCGACGATCCACGAAGACCGTGCCTGGCTCAAGTTTTGCGTGGCGGCATGAGTCGGGCGAGCCATGGACATCCAGGCCCTGCTGCTACTCCAACCTGACTGAACTAGTGCCTCGTTCCAACTCCACGACTGGCAGGTCCTAACTGCCCTCCTGGCGCGTTCCTATTGCCTCCACGACAGGCCACAACCGGGAAGCCATAGCAGTGCAGCAGTGATAACACGTGAGGGTTATATCGATAGGCGCTGCTGCTGCCGCTGACGGGCAGACAAAGCAGCAACTCAGGACAACAGAAACTAAAACTAACAAAACGAGGTGGCAACACGAAAAAAGGATGTAAAATAAGAGATGGCACGAGCATGGAGTAGTTACAATTTTTTCTAGTTGAACAACCCATCGTAAAGCTAGTTACTATATATTTATATTAAACTAAATTACAGTTATGTAGTGCTCAGTCAAATGAAAACGAAACACGGGGAAAAAAGTAAATGAACTGTTTTTTATTCCAAAAGTGATAGTTATAACTGTTAATATACTTATCCCAATTTGAGACATCAGGTCACTACCTTCATAGAAATATGTTTGTCGACGCCTACAGAACCATGATTGCACCAAAGCGTGCCCTTTTCGTCATCCAAGGCAAATAGACGGCCACGAGAGTCCTTCGTCAGGGCCAAACATTTGAAAATCGCATGGTGGGACATCGAGTCTATGTGACGGATGTCTGAAGTCTACCCACCGGAACTTCTGCAGTGTGTTCGAAATAACAGACACAGAAGCTCCGGGAAAGTCATGATGTGCCTTTTTTTTTAAGTGCAAGGACCCGCTGTTCATTAACTTTTTGGAACACGGCGTTAAAACTACCGCACAGCGGTACGTGGTCACTTTACAAAAATTGAAGCTTGCCATAAAGTCCAAACGCTAAGGAATGTTGACAGACAGCATCACTGTGATGCCCGCCCACATTTTGCTAAGGTTGTTAATAATACACTGTCAAACCTTCGTTGGGAAGCCCTTACAAATCCTCCATATGGTTTCCTGTTTAATTTTCGAACGAATAAGTCTCTAGATTCGTCTTGTACGCCAAAAGCGCGTTGATTCCGACAGCGCAGTCTCCCCCGAGATGAGACGTTTCTATTCCGACCATCTTTCTTCTGGAAATTGGTCCGCATTCGTCCAATCGTCCTAATCGAAACTTATGTTGTGCTTAGTCAACTGAAAAATGGAAATGGAAATGAGCGTTTGGCGTCATTGGCCGGAAGACCCCTTGCGATGCAGGTCTTATTACATTCGACGCCACATTGGGCGACCTGAGCACTGGTTGGGGATGAAGCGATGATGAAGACAGCACAACACCCAGCCAGGAATCGAACCCGGGCCCGTAGGACGGCAGTCCGTCACGCTGAACACTCATCTATCGGGGCGTACAGTCATCTGAAGTTAAGGCCACAGTTAATCCCGTTCGGCAAACAATCCCAACTTGTGTTCCACTCCTTAAGTCTTCAGTGTTGACTTAAGCGATGTGACGTCAACTATACAAACCCAACCCACCCGTCCACACACACACACACACACACACACACACACACACACACATACACATAAATCGGCTGTCGCTAAAGTTGTTCACACTACAGCAATGAAAATGACAGGGGACTAGGGTCGCTGAGTGGGCGCAGAAGTTCCGTGAGAGCTTACAGCAAAGTCTTTAACGCCGAACAAGCATTGCGGGGGCGGAGGCGAGTAGGCGCTGCGTGAGGTCGGGCAGGATGCGTTACGCAACAGGCGCGAAAGCCCGCAAGTGAGGATCACGCGCCCCGCTGCGATCCACAGGTCGCCCCGAATCGGCTGTCAGCGGCGGCCTGCTCAGCCGAACGCACGTTCTACTGGTACCTGGCACAAGCGCGACCTGAGACAGGCGAATCGGCGCCGTGTCTCGCCGTTTTCCTTTCATTCTTTCCACTGGTTGCCGTGTCCAGTACTGATGTCTTCAGCTCTGCAATCAGCCAACATCCATTGTATGGATAATCTGTGCTACATAATCCATCCCCATTGTCCCTCGTACTTTTTCACTCCTCGTCAGTCAGATGTAGTGCGGAGCGTCTCATCGCGATCTATGAGGTACAGCGAAGGCAAACCAGATAAAGGAGCAGGAGAACAGCTCCTTGTTACTCGCTTGCCTTAAGCCGTCGTCACGTGGACCGTGCGTTTGAAGGCTGAGCGTTGAGCGTGCCGACTTTACGACGCCATAGTATAGAAAAAGCACTTTTGTGAGACTTTCCGAATGTGCAGAGCAATATTCAGCTTGTCAGATATTCTCAACGTGCTTCTGAAAGTAGACAAATGACATGGAAGAACGCCACATGCTTCACATGACGCCATCTCTCTTGAGTACAGAGTCGTGACACGCCATATTGACTTTCATAAGAAGTTCATATGTACATAAAAATATGCCGTTTTTAAGCACCCCGCTACGGTCGCAGGTTCGAATCCTGCCTCGGGCATGGATGTGTGTGAGGTCCTTAGTTAGGTTTAAGTAGTTCTAAGTTGTATAGGACTGATCACCTCAGAAGTTAAGTCCCATAGTGCTCGGAGCCATTTTTAAGCACCAGCAAATTGAGGAGCTCTCGAAAACCCGTCGTTCATTCTACTATTTGCTGTAGTAAAGTAACGGGTAACACCGTATTGATAGTTGAAGAATTATTGTATATTATGGAAGTATGCCGTTTCGACGCAACAGCACATTCAGCATGCATGAAAAACGCATTATTCTTGGTAAAATTTCTTGCAATCAAAGATCCGTTAAAAACGTACCTACGATTAAAGCTTTCAGGAGATCGTGAGATGGAAAATATGGTCGTAGAGCATTCATCGTCGACGGAGCGTAATGAATAGACACGCAGAGTTGTAGGCAAATGGGTGATGTCTTGCTGTTTCGTATCTCACATGATCCAAACATTTTTTTACTAACCTTCTTGTTTTCTTATAGGCTCTGATACTTATTTCACATTTTGTAAAGATTCAGCTGTTGACTGGCAACAGTGATCAACTAAGGACGATCTCAGGATTTTACTAAAAAGTGAAAGTGATTAAATAATTTTTATCTTATGAAGAACAATTATAAATTTGTATCGCACTATTTGTAATGTGACTCTATAAGCCGATACCTGGACATGGTAGTCTCCTTTTTGTTTTGTAACATGTTCATGGTTGTTGCCGTTTTTATTTATACACACACACACACACACACACACACACACACACACACACAAAGAAAAAATATGACTACCATGTAGACAAGCGACGAAATGTGTGTACAGAGTCATTCGCTAGTCAGATACATCCGTCAACTGCGACCGCATATACCACTATGAGGTACACGTACCGTAAGCACAAGTCGCATCGTTTCCAAACGTTCAGAGGCTCGTAGAACTCCACACGCTCAACGGTGACGTTCGAAAGCACAGTCTATGCTCATACGGCTTTACCTGATAACCATCAGCGGCAATGCGGCAACGTGCTGTGCCACGGGCGATTTAAGCCCGTAATTCCAACTGGCCGCAACATCTAAGAGCTGCTGATGTCCACAAAGGATTCCGTAAATGTTTTCCATGCTACGACGGAACTGAGAGACTGATTATCACTCGTTGTCGCTACGTATGTGGCAGCGGAAAATAACAGAAGCTGCTGAAATCGATATGCATGCGACGGTATGCGTACTTGATATATTCCAAAACGCCGCTCATAGAAACGGAATTTTCCGGTGCTCATACCGCGTATTGTATTGGTGCTAAAAAGGTAGTCAAGAGTTTTGAATCTTCTTTGGGGTACGGACTATTTGTATTTCCAGCAGAAGGATCGTCTTAGTGTCACAATCCTAGAGTACAGGGACAAAATAGGAATATTACATATTTTGTCCTGCTTATGCAAATGGAGTAAATCGGCTGGTTCTCTCTGCATTTGACGTGGTCAACGGCGGGAGGCACCATGAGCGGTTCCTTGGAGAACGCCCAAAAAGCGTTTTTTTAATTATATTTTCGTCATCAGCAGCGTACCAAAACCCAGCCGACGATTTGAAGATGACTATGCTCAGCAAGTGGCTGCAATTTTTACGAGATATTCCTAAGATCCCGAACAACCTTGAAAATTTTTTTGATATCTTTATCCGTTTCCAAGATACAGAGGTTCAAAGTTATCCTACTTTTACGAGTAAAAATCCACTACGAGGCGAAATCTGAATAATAAATAACTACACCAAATTTCTCAATTTTTAACGGTTTTTCTGCAGACATTTGTCTAGAAGAGCCCCATTTTGAAAAATCTTTATCCATTATCTAGAAACACGCCAAAAACTTGTTTTTTGGGTATGAAAACCCAGCCGCGGATTCCGAGACGGCTGTGCTTAGCAAATGGCTGTAATTTTAACGACGTAGTCATAAGATCCCGCACTCGAACAACATTGAAATTTTTTTCATATCTTCATCTGTTTCCGAGCTACAGAGGCTCAAATTTATCCTAATTGCACACGTAAAATCGGATGCGAGGCGAAAAATTAGTTTATGAAGTGACGTAGCAGGGAGAAATATGGTGTAAAGTATCTCTATTATCATCTGAGCACACCATGAAGCACATGCAAATTTTTTTGTACGTAAAATCTGGTATGTGGTGTAAAGAGAGTTCTGCGTTATTTCAATTTCACACAAGTAAACGATCTATGACCAACACATTTCTTTCCATATGAGTTACATGCCCAGCTGCAGCAGGGAGGAGAAGGGAACCAGCGGGAGGAATGCTAATATCGGAGCACAATTTTTATTTTTTATTTTTTAAAGACTCTGACTGAGAAGGCTTTACTTTTACCAGCTGCCTCTTCGTGTCTTCCTCAGTCATTATGAATATTTTCTCAACAATTTTGGCGTGCGAACATATTCGCGCTTTTTTGTACTGAGAGAGAAGAAGACAGTGGCAGTGGAAAAGAGACGGAAAAATAAGAAATACTGGAAGATAGTAGATAGCGGTTGTGTTATAGAAAGAGCGAAGGAGACAATGACAGTGTGAGAGAAAGAGAGGGACACACTGACAGTCACAGAACAAAAGAACAAAAGAGACAGTGCCCAGTCAGGGGAGGGAAAGGGGAGGGGAGAAGAGAATAAAGATGAAGAGAAAGTGGAAGTGAGTGAGAGCCAATGATAAAGAGAAAATGTCAATCACAACGAGGAATAGAGAGATAGTGACAGTAAGAAGCCGGCCGGTATGGCCGAGAGGTTCTAGGCGTTTGAGACCGGAGCCGCACGACTGCAACGGTCGCAGGTTCGAATCCTGCTTCGGGCATGAATGTGTGTGATGTTCTTAGGTTATTTACGTTTAAGTAGTTCTAAGTTCTAGGGGACTGATGACCTCAGTTGTTAAGTCCCATAGTGTCAGAGCAATTTGAACCATTTCTTTGACAGTGAGAAACGACAGCAGCAGTAGGAAAGAAGAAATACTAACAGTAAGAGACAGCAAGAGGAAGCAGTGACAGTGAGAGGATACAGTAGTAATAGGACAGAACGGAGGAGGCTATGACTGTGACAGGGAGACACAAAGAGATAAAAAATGGTTCAAATGGCTCTGAGCACTATGGGACTTAACAGCTGAGGTCATCAGTCCCCTAGAACTTAGAACTACTTAAACCTAACTAACCTAAGGACATCACACACATCCACGCCCGAGGCAGGATTCGAACCTGCGACCGTAACGGTCGCGCGGTTCCAGACTGAAGTGCCCACAAGGAGATACTGGCAATGAGTTGGGCTGAGAGTGAGTGAGCAAGGGCAACAGAAAGTGGTGGAGCGTGAGAGACTTACAGCGATGGACTAGTGAATGTGAGTTAGATTAGCAGAATTTGAGGTGAGTTGCATGTTAAAATAGCGCGAATATGATGAAAATCCATAATTTTTGGGAAAACTTATGATGGTTTTGAGGAATGTAGAATGAGACAGCCGGTTCCCCAGTTTTAAATAAACAGCCACATATTCGCATTTTTTGTGCTCCGATGGGGCGTTTTTCAACAGCATGAAGAGCGAGACCTGGTTGCGAGCGATCCTATTCTAAAGCGTCGCGTGTGTTCGCCTGGCAGCTTTACAAGATCTGCACTCAACAGTGTACACAAGCGGCTACAAGAGAACTGCCGTGCGGTATCGACATCTCCTTGCACTGAAACGCTGTCCCTGAGTACAACCCTCCCTAAGGCGCTACAGTCATGGACTGTGCGGCTGGTCCCGGCGGAGGTTCGAGTCCTCCCTAGGGCATGGGTGTTTGTGTGTGTGTTTGTCCTTAGGATAGTTTAGGTTAAGTAGTCTGTAAGCTTAGGGACTGATGACCTTAGCAGTTAAGTCCCATAAGATTTCACACACAGTACAACCCTCCATTTCGTTGTTGCCCACCAATCAGCTGCTAGAGTAGCGCAGGCAATAGTCTACCGTACAGCCACCCCACCACAGGCATCTTGACTACGAACCGTCCACATACTATAATTGTAATTTTTACGTTTTTTAAAGCGTTCTTAAGATTGTGCCAGTGCAGCTGGGTGTAACTTTCGCGCTTTAGCTTTACTATCTGTGTGAGTGTAACATTTCAAAGAATATTTTCACTTTTGCTTCTCAGTGAAGCCTTTGCACTGCAGCCTGACTGTGTACGTGATGTAACATTATGCCCGCTAGTGGCCGCACGAACCGTGACAAGGCGCCATAGACCGCGCGGCTAGGCAGATTGGAGAACATGAACCACCATATATTATTACTCTTAGATGTGAACAACTGCAAAAACTTTAAATATTGTACATAAATTTCGTAATATTAGGCTTTTAAATAACTTCCTTTAGGACGATTACTTAAAAGAAGAGGTTAAGTTTTGTATCCCACCTGGAAGGCGGCGCGTGGGTTGGATCAGGAAAAGGTAAAACGAGTCGGTACTGCTGTATGAATTTAATCCCCTATACTCAAGCAATAAGATTACATAACTTGGAAGGTGGTGCGAAGCTGAAGCGAAGTGTCCTGGCTGGCTGCACCTGATGAAATGGGGTGAAGCAGTCGCGATGCTCGTAGAGTTGCACAGCACCAGCTAGAGGGCACTGTCGTCTGTGTCTCGTGGTAGTGCCAACCTTTGAAACTATGCCGTGGCATCGTTGATACCACATTAAGTGTGATGTCAGTACAGGTATATTAGACATTACCTGAAACAACAGTACCAAACCGTCAAAAAAATGGCAGTTTCGAAACATCTACATCTACATCTACATCTACATTGATACTCCGCAAGCCACCCAACGGTGTGTGGCGGAGGGCACTTTACGTGCCACTGTCATTACCTCCCTTTCCTGTTCCAGTCGCGTATGGTTCGCGGGAAGAACGACTGTCTGAAAGCCTCCGTGCGCGCTCTAATCTCTCTAATTTTACATTCATGATCTCCTCGGGAGGTATAACTAGGGGGAAGCAATATATTCGATACCTCATCCAGAAACGCACCCTCTCGAAACCTGGCGAGCAAGCTACACCGCGATGCAGAGCGCCTCTCTTGCAGAGTCTGCCACTTGAGTTTATTAAACATCTCCGTAACGCTATCACGGTTACCAAATAACCCTCCGTCAGACCGATCTGGTACGGATCCCACACTGATGAGCAATACTCAAGTATAGATCGAACGAGTGTTTTGTAAGCCACCTCCTTTGTTGATGGACTACATTTTCTAAGCACTCTCCCAATGAATCTCAACCTGGTACCCGCCTTACCAACAATTAATTTTATATGATCATTCCACTTCAAATCGTTCCGCACACATACTCGCAGATATTTTACAGAAGTAACTGCTACCAGTGTTTGTTCCGCTATCATATAATCATACAATAAAGGATCCTTCTTTCTATGTATTCGCAATACATTACATTTGTCTATGTTAAGGGTCAGTTGCCACTCCCTGCACCAAGTGCCTATCCGCTGCAGATCTTCCTGCATTTCGCTACAATTTTCTAATGCTGCAACTTCTCTGTATACTACAGCATCATCCGCGAAAAGCCGCATGGAACTTCCGTCACTATCTACTAAGTCATTTATATATACGGACCAAACCGGAAAAGACCCCAAAAGCGCGACACCTCACTTTCTGCCGTGAAAGCGCACGTCATGTATTACTTTATTTGATATATGTCAAACTGAAGCAACTGCATTTCGAAATCAGGCCTCCACACCAGCACACATACAGACTCACACACACACACACACACACACACACACACACACACAGACTTCAACCAACGCTCGCACCGAAGTGCTTGCCTGCGTGGAATGATCACTCACAGACTGATGACAATAATGTAAACTCTGGAATCCAGAGAGCGTCCATTACATAAGGGCTTTGCTGCAGCGTATATGAAACGTAGTGCGACTCCGATGCGGGTGTATAAGAACCTGCACGTAGGCAAGGAATTAATGCGTCATTCATGTCTTTTCAACCTGCGCGTGCTAAATGCGGCAACGTGAACTATAGCGATGTTAGTAGAAAATGCCTCCAAACGGGACTAACGTGCCGTTATTCTTTTCTCCGCTGCCGAAAGACTAACACTGAAAGAAACTCATCGGAGAATACAGGTCGTATACGGGACAGCATGTCTGTCCAAAACCACCATTGTGGAAAGGTACACCAAGTTCCTTGTGAGTGGCGATTCGACACAGGACGAGCGTCGATCTGAGAGGCCAGCCTCACTGAATTGGGAGACATTCGTGCACCCGCTCTATAGTCCTTATATCTCCCTATGACCGAGCGAGGTGGCGCAGTGGTTAGACACTGGACTCGCATTCGGGAGGACAACGGTTCAATCCCGCGTCCGGCTATCCTGATTTAGGTTTTCCGTGATTTCCCTAAATCGCTCCAGGCAAATGCCGGGATGGTTCCTTTCAAAGGGCACGGCCGACTTCCTTCCCCGTCCTTCCCTAATCCGATGAGACCGATGACCTCGCTGTCTGGTCTCCTTCCCCAAACCAACCAACCATCTCCCCATGAGATTACAGCGCCTTCGGTACCTCAAAAAAGGCCTTGAATGTTTGACAATTCCTGTCGGGCGAGGATGTTCAGTAGGCAGTTAAGGATTTCTTTATGCAGCAGGACGCGGTGTTTTACCAAACGGGTATCTTCAACCTAGTATGTCGGTGGAATGTTTGCCTCAATGCTCACGGTGATTTGCCTCATTAGCGTACCAATACTGGACTGTTCGGCCTTTGAACGTGTACATGCGAAAAGTGTTTACTGTGACAAATACGAAAAACAAAACTGCCACTTCTCATAATGTGACAAACTTGCATACCGAGGCGTCAGTTGTCACCCTATAACAGAAATAACACGGTATACACAAGGTGTTTCATAAGTGATGGTAAATATTACGGTATATGACAGAAATGATCATTCGAAACGAAAAAGTCAAGTAAACATGTTCTCTAAAATGTATACCTTAAGAGCTGTGAGCACTTTTTCTTCTTCGCTGTTTTGAAACACAACTCTTCTAATGAACAATCGCTCACATCTTTTAAGGTAAGTGTTTTAGAGTACATGTTTACTGGATTTTTTTCTTTTTTGTTTTGGTCCATACTACCACCTCCCAAAATACGGAGAGCAAAGAGCTTGCAGTAGAAGAGATTTGTTTTACAGCATCTAAGATCAAGAATTGCTCATAGTTCTTAAAGTATGCGGTTTAGTGCCCATGTTTACTTGAGTTTTTGTTTCGAATGATCATGCCAGTCATATCTCTGAATATTGACCATCACCTCTGAAACAGCCTATATAGGGAAGACCATCCCAATTAGGTAAAACTTCTAGGCCTGCTAACATGACGCTGTGGGGTCTACTTTCTTCTACCACTGACGTCACCCGTGAATTTCTCATCTTAACCGTCCAAACATGTGCCAAATTGCTCAGATCTCTGCCTTTCCTGATTGAAACTTTGGAAAGACATGTACTCCACCTCCACTTCCCCATTCGCCCACATCCCTCAACGCGTAAATTGTATAAATTCATCCACTTTCCACATCTTCATCTCTTCTTGGAGCACCTTCGGAGCCAATACATTGACCTAACACCAAATATCCAAATCATAATTCCCTATGGGTCAAGGTCCGTGAGCAAGTCTTTCAGTTGGATAAAATTTCGGCGTCTTCCTTTCTTTAAACCTGCATCAGTCATCCAACTAGCGGAAGGGAACCTACAGTGCAACGTGGAATCCGAACCACATGTAGTCCCTGGTGATTCTTCACATCATTGAAAGAGAAAGGCAAGATTAAACGCACACTGAAAGTTTCCATGATCCGACAGCGATTCGATGCCGCTACCACTCCATTTGCAGCCACGTGCTTCACAGCTTGACCATCATGACACAAAGATTCCTGTCCACTACGCCATTCCATGTACATCACAGATTTCATGCATTTCATCCCTTATCCATTCTCTCCTGCCGGAACTTCATCCATCTCCCACCATTGAACGATGAAATCAGCCCAGAGATGTATACTGCGAGTCACAACGCTCCGCCGCATACTTCTATTTTCCAGCCTCCTCCCGATTCACTTTTAGTCGATACTGGGGTTCCCCAAGGTCCCATAGTCATGTTCACCGTTCTACATCCATCCAAACACGATATTTTCGTGCACCACAAAAATCATCTTATTTAATTGTACTATAAAATTACATAAAAACATTTAAAGTAAAAGTTGTCCATCAAATTGTCCTAGGAACATTTATTTCCGTTTTTGTATATTTTAAAACTTCTATTAAATGTATACAACCTCTGCCTAAAGAACGGTTTAAATGCTGCCAGCCCGCTTCCATTGCGGGGAAGTGAAATAACAATAATGGGGAAAAAACACCCAGAACCCAGCAGTTAAGTCGCCCTGAAGACGACCACAGGAAAGATGGAAGAAACATCATCTCTATAGCTTTTTAGTGCTGTGAATGTTTGTGGCGTAAAGTTTAATTCTTATCTGAAGCCTACCACAATTTTTCATAAAGTTATGTTGAGGTGCCTTTAGTCCCTTTAGATGCGCCGCTTCTTTGTTGATGAAACTGGATTTAACGATATTTGTAGGCCTTCTGCGGCATTCCTCGCTATGAGTAAAATCCTCAACGATTTAAATATTAACAATAAGGCAATTAATAACGAAATATGCGCAGTCTGATGGCTGCTGTTGGGGATCCCATCGTCGTGAAGCATCCCAAAACTTTTACTTTGTTCCTCTAGTGTAGTAGATCAATCGAATCTCAAAAAATATCTGTGTCATGTCAAAGGTTCTTGTAAGGAACATGGTATGTGTTACAGGTGATTACAATTCACTTAATACAAATACAGACTCTTTTGTGGTCATTCAGTTTTGTAGAATAACAAAAGCACCAAAGAAATTTTACGAAGTGCGACCTATGTCATAAAAGACGGACCTGTGTGTTTGATTGGTAGTGAGTTGACGTTCTGTATTACAGACTGTTTAGGCGTTAAATTTTACACGCAGCTGAATAAAACGTGAAGGATGCCATATAATCCCAAATCAATGTCTTACAGTCAATGGTTTTTGCGTGATTTTTTTTTTTTTTGTAATTTACGTACGATAACGCTTCTTCGGTGATTTTGCGGATTTCCCGCGTTGTTTCGACGGTAAACGCAGAATTTTTATCGGAGATCAAAGTTTTGGAGATGTTAAGGTACTAGGTTTTATCGTAAGCTGTTGCATGATCTCCATAGCTCTTCGTGACAGACTACTTCAATGTTCGATATTTCTCATCATCAGAACTAGATTTCATCCATTATGTTTCTTCGGCGATCATGTCTATTCGCCAGTCCTGTACTATTTCGTCTTTTAGCTGTTCTCGATATTCCGAACGTATCACCAGTTTTTGTTACACTTTCAAAGAACTGCACGCCACCAGTGCTGCCGTGTTCAAAGATAGACCGGTCTTGCCTCGTCTGCACCTGGTTTACATCACGGACGAAGACTTAAATACATATCGTGAAGTGTTGCAAACCAATTCTCGCCACGCAGCAACTCTAAATGGCAGCCACATGGAGCGACCTCACAGGTAGGTATCGTGCTTTGGAGTATAGGCTGTTTCCCTATTTCGATAAAGACCTATTTTTCAAATATCTGACGTGGCTAGACTCCTGAAATTCTGTTAACTTGTGTCATCGGTAGAGTGTGCTTCAGTAGCATAAAAATTTCACTTTTTAGCATACCAAATAGGCTTTCCTAGTTATAAATGTAAATCAGAAGTGATAATACATATCATGATTTTAAGTTAGGAAACAGTCATTACGACATTACGTTGCAGATTTCACGCTAAATTCCTATCAACGTAGCTTAGCTTCTCTGAAGAACGACTCATTATGCCAGATCGCCTTGGCTCACATCTGAGGTTGTCACATTTTTCAGCGGATTTACTGAAGGTGAAGGCATACGTGAGCTTTAACACTCTTCACGAATACAGTAGCTTAAAGCTCGCCAAGTGTACAATTTACGAAGCATCAAAGTCACAGTCAGTGTCAATTTCTTCAATGTTCCGTAAGTTACTTTCTACAGCGTTAAACATTATCGCCTCATTAAGATTACACGAGAAAGCTGTCTTCTCGCCAGAACATAAAAATCTGAATGAACTGTGCGTCGCGTTTATTACGAGTCCTTGTGTTGCCAGAGCAGCGTCTAGCTGATTGCCTGAAGGTCGCGCAGCGCACGAGCCACCGTCCTCTGCGGAGCAGTGGGTATGGGGAGGAGGGGCGTCGATCCTTGTATTCTAACAGCTCACCAAATCAGCTTTCTTTTTACAACCTTTGATACAATTCTGCGACATTAAGTACAAGTACACTCGAGAAGAGTATACGCCTGCACTAAGAGACTATAATGACGCAGACTCTAACGGCGTCGGAATTTGAGCAATGAAGTTTAGCTAGGGCAATTAAAGCTCAGGATTCCTTTGAGGGCAGAAATAACATCGAAATTTATATTTGTATTGTATTGTATTGTAGGTTAACCGGGAACCTACAAACAACGGAAAGGCTCCGTCCCCGCCGCAGCCGCAGTGGTCCATAACCCCACGACGACTACCGCAATTCACTTCACCCCTCCGCCGCCCCACACCGAACCCAGGGTTATTGTGCGGTTCGGCCCCCGGTGGACCCCCACGGAATGTCTCACACCAGACGAGTGTAACCCCTATGTTTGCGTGGTAGAGTAATGGTGGTGCACGCATACATGAAGAACTTGTTTACGCAGCAATAAAAAATGGTTCAAATGGCTCTGAGCACTATGGGACTTAACGTCTGTGGTCATCAGTCCCCTAGAACTTAGAACTACTTAAACTTAACTAACCTAAGGACATCACACACATCCAAGCCCGAGGCAGGATTCGAACCTGCGACCATAGCGGTCACACGGTTGCAGACTGAAGTGCCTAGAACCGCACGGCCACACCGGCCGGCACGCAACAATCGCCGACATAGTGTAACAGAGGCGGAATAAGGGGAACCAGCCCGCATTCGCCGAGGCAGATGGAAAACCGCCTAAAAACGATCCACGGACTAGCCGGTTCACCGGAGCTCGACACAAAACCGCCGGGCGGATTCGTGCAGGGCACCAGGCGCTTCTTCCCGCCCGGAAAGCCGTGCGTTGGACCGCACGGCCAACCGGGAGGGCTAACTTTTATTTAATAAAGAATGTTAAATTAAAAAAAAAATTTAGTCTGCAATTAGAGGGCAGACGAAGGATAGTAAGCAGCTAATGATGATGAATACAGAATGTCCACAATTAAAGTTCCAGTTTGAAAAAGCTGTAGACAGAGAACCACAGCTCAGAATTAAGTCAAATTTGAATAGCATATTGTTGACGCAGGGAGAAATGTCATGGGAAAAAAGTAACAAAAATTTGACCAATAGATGGCGCTGTGAGCGTCAGAATATGTACACAAACAGGCGCGCGGCACACACCTATTTCTCAGTTTGCGTAGGAGACGTCTAACATAACTGACGCCATGAAGAATCGCGCGCTGCTGCCTAAGCTCTCTTAGAAGATCGCTGACTGCGTGCCAGTAGCCCAGAAGAAGTTCCGAGCACTCAAAGCTATGAAACAAGCACTGGTCCGATGTCTGCTAAGGGTCTGGAGAAAATGGTTACAAAATTCCAGAAGAGACGTTCTTTTGCAGTGCAGTGTGGCAGGGGTAGGAAAGCAGTTGATCCGACATCTCTCGAAGATGTGGCCACAGCATTGCAGGAGTGATCGAGCGGTGGTGTGCAAACGTGCAGTGCACGGGGAATTCCCCGAACGTTGGACGTGCCTGCGGGCACGGCGCATAAAATCCTGCAAAACATGGTGCATCGCTATCCATACAAAATCACCCATGAAACTTCCTGGCAGATTGAAACTGTGTGCCGGACCGAGATTCGAGCTTCGGATCTTTGCCTTTCGCGGGCAAGTGCTCTACCAACTAAGCTACCCAAGCACGACTCACGCCCCCTCCTCACACCTTTACTTCTGCCAGTACCTCGTCTCCTACCTTCCAAACTTTACAGAAGCTCTCCCGCGAAACTTGCAGAACTAGCACTCCTGAAAGAAAGGATATTGCGGACATATGGCTTAGACACAGCCTTGAGGATGTTTCCAGAAGTTTCATATCAGCGCACACTCCGCTGCAGAGTGAAAATCTCATTCTAAGATCACCCATGTTCAGCAGTTGCTTCCTGCTGACCTATCAGCAAGACAGACGTTCGCTCTGCAATTTCCTGCTCGCATGGAGATGGACAATAAACAGCCATGGTATTCTCTGTGGACAGACGAAGCCCATTTCCAAGACATGTTAACAAACAGAACAGCAGAATATGGGGAACGGAAAAACAGCACGCTCATATCGATGCCTCTCCATTTTAGAAAGGAGTCTGTGTGGAGCGAATTGACAGCCTCGTTTATCGTGGGGCGTTATTTTTTCGAGGAGACGAGTCCTACGGGTCCTGTTAACTGTACCGCCACGGGTGAACGCTTTTTTTATCAGGCGTTATTTACATACAGCATGGCAACCAGATCTTCTGATCTTAATACGTGTGACTTCCGGTTGTGGGGTTACCTGAAAGAATAGAAGGCACGCGTTGCGCAACGCATTCTGGACGTGATCCCCGAGATACGTCGATCTGTTGTGGAACATGCTGTTTCCTGAGTGCAAATTGTAGCAGAAAACGACGTACACACACCGGACATGTATTGCGCCAGTCTCATGTCAATTAAAAACCTATGTCATTTTGCTTTTTATGCTCTTTTTGGCCAGAGAACAACTGTAAACCGATTTTTCCCATCCTATGTGGTACGACCTTGCCATGGTGGAGGGACTTACCTAGCTAACTGTGTCCCAACTGTTGACTTTCGAGCATGCCCAGTCACACACAATGAACAGTACGTATGGTGTAATGTGTAACTCAAAGCACAGTGCTGTGATTCCTCTGTCAATCTGTAATCCATAGTCGACCCAATTTACGTTAAGACGCTTCCAGCGCCAGACGCACAAATTACGAGAAACAAAAATTTTAGCAATATAACATCGCTGTTGTTCTGTCAAAGCTGACAGCAGTAATAAAAGACTTGTAAACAAGAAAAAGGCCATAGCCAACAGAAAAAAAGTTTCGACTATAGCAACATTAACGATCGACACATTGCAGTATAGCTGCCAGTCATGTGATCAGGGCACCTATAAGACACAACAACCAAGTCATCAGACAGTGACAGCACCAACCGATGTTTTATGATCGATGTTTTACGGACTTCAAAAACAGCCAGAGGCAAGTACTATTCTATAATCATCCAATATTGTCAATAATGTGCTATTCGCAGGCAGCTAGAAAATGGCACTGTAGCCTAAAGAGACCTATCGAAAACCGATAAAGCACTAAATACCTTAAACAGAGCCGGCCGAAGTGGCCGTGCGGTTAAAGGCGCTGCAGTCTGGAACCGCAAGACCGCTACGGTCGCAGGTTCGAATCCTGCCTCGGGCATGGATGTTTGTGATGTCCTTAGGTTAGTTAGGTTTAACTAGTTCTAAGTTCTAGGGGACTAATGACCTCAGCAGTTGAGTCCCATAGTGCTCAGAGCCATTTTTGAACCTTAAACAGAGCAGCGATCTAGATTTCTCTACTTATAATGTCTCTGCAAGAGATGTATAACTCTGCAGGCCATCAAGAACACAAACGGTTAATTCTGTGTG
This sequence comes from Schistocerca piceifrons, assembly GCF_021461385.2. Taxonomy (NCBI): domain Eukaryota; kingdom Metazoa; phylum Arthropoda; class Insecta; order Orthoptera; family Acrididae; genus Schistocerca; species Schistocerca piceifrons. Next base: position 719,686,108 of record NC_060138.1, read on the forward strand.
AAGCAACTTGTACTTCGTTCATAGACCAATAGCTGCTCAGCTTTCATCGGTTAAATTATGAATTCAGCCGTGCGTGAGATATGGGAGCGCGCGGGGCATACAAATGAGTAAGCGTACTGACGGTAAACGTCTCCGGTGCTGGTGCAGAACTAGACAGGAATGCGTTGGTAGGTCATTCGCAGTAATAAAAGCCTTCGTCGCGCGCGAACAATAGTGGTATCTGTGCTCTCACATCTGAGTCTCGTAAATTGTAGCTCACGTACTGCCAGAAACACTCTCTGGCGAAGCCGTGCCCACACAAAGTGCTGCATATAATTTAGATATGTCGGAGAAGGTCAACGCTTTTCTGTCTTAGTACATCTCCACAAGGCTCTTAGATCGTCTCCGCATATTCAAAGTTAGGAAGACCACTTTTTTAATATTTTTCATACGGGTTTCTTTACAGACTAAATTTCTTGTGTGTCCCCACTTCCTATTGTATTTTTAATATAGAAGCCCTTTTCTTACATCACAAGTGGTCGTGTGCTACCGCATATTAATACAGGTAAAGTTACAAATGATTGTGGGAAACTTTACCGTTTGATAAAATCGGCCTGTTAATTTCTAAGTACTTTCTACCCCTTTTTATTACTATCAAATATCCGGTTCAGTGTCCCTGTTCAAAGTTTGTCTTGTGATGTGAAACTAATATTTTGTTAGTTTTCATTCTCCATGATTCTCTTCTTCTTTATAATATGAATGAGCCGTGTGTGGCTCGTGTTGATGCCGTTCATAGCTTGGCAACTTGTAAAAATGGCGTCTCGTTTTCTTAGTGCGTTCACTAGCGCCACTACGTTTGCTCTCCTTGTCTGTCCGTGAGTGGCAGCAGCAGCGCTTATCGATAGCGCGTACTGTGGTACCATCTTGGAGCGGCCTCTAGTATTTCCGGGTCGTGGTGTGTCGAGTGGGTAGAGTTGGGACGGATCGGCAGTGAGGTCCGGACAGCCAGTACTCGCCCGACCACTGGAGACACCCATGCACTGTCCGACGGAAGGATGAGGTCGCGAGATTGCACGACCACGTCAAGGACCGGATTCAGCGAGTTTTAGGTGAATGGACCGTGATATTCGAGTAGTGCAACTTTCACCTGTGTGTGTGTCCGCCCGTCGAAGTGACCTCATGGCAATAAGTTGTCAGTCTACGATTTATACTGTGATCTTTCTCGTGGCTGACTTGAGTGGGGACGACCGTTATTTCGTCGTTCGGTCCGTCGTCGCAGCGGACGACGTGCATTTGGTCTTCCGACCGCTTCTGGCTTCTCTGTGTTTGACAGTGACTGGTTTTAGTATTCTGAGTTGTTGGATCCGTGTGTATTTTGTGGTTCTGAATGAGCAGTTATTTTAATGCTGTCTGCGTACTGGATTTGGTGAGGAGTTGCGAACGGAAATCAGTTTGGTTGGCGGCGCAGCAGCGAGCAGGTTCGTGCAGCGCCAGGGTAAGCCGGGGCCACTGGTGGCGTGCTGCCACTGCCGGATCGAGGAGGGCTAGCTGCGAGGGCGACGACTTCGTTGCACACCGAACCCCGGACGTTTGAGTGAAGAATTAACTGCTAATGCAGCCTCAACTATTCTGAGATCTCGCCTTTGGTCAGCGCTTTGTTGAATCCAGGGCCGCCGGTCGCGGTGGTCTAGCGGCTCTAGGCGCTCAGTCCGGAACCGCTTGACCGCTACGGTCGCAGGTTCGAATCCTACCTCGGGCATGGATGTGTGTGATGTCCTTGGGTTAGTTAGGTTTAAGTAGTTCTAAGTTCTAGGGGACTGATGACCACAGCTGTTAAGTCCCATAGTGCTCAGAGCCATTTGAACCATTTGAATCCAGGGCCACTGAGCCAGGTGGCAACGAGTGAAGTGTTTCGAGGTCGTGAAATATTGCAGCTGTCTTTCTCTATGTGTTATTCATAATTGAATCTAGTATTATTCTTATTAGTGAAGTGCAACCAGAGGTATTTTCTACCTTGTGGCCGCTAACGCCCCAGTTATCTGCCCCAGAGGTTAGCATACTTTTCTAGCAGTGTACTTTTCCTCACCGTGTTGATGCTGTCCGACACGGCGTCTAATTCGACAGTCTCTTGTATTGTACTGTGCATATCTTTTGGGGGTCGACCTTGGTTCTAGTGTTTCTTTCGGCCTTCGGTATTTTCTGAAGACGTAGTGCTGTCTGTCTCTTCGCCCTTGCCTAAAAATATTCCGTCGTTGTACCGGTGATCGGACTGAGTTGCCATCCTGTTAGGTGAACATTACTTTTGGCTGCCTGTCTCACCGCTTACACAGCTGTAGTCACCTTCCTCAGGTCGATCCAGGGAGCACTGTCTGTGGATCACTCCGTTTTATTTGGACAGATTGTCATAATTGTTTAAAACATGTATTGCTATCCCCACTTGTAATTCAGGCCTTCAGCCCTTGTGTATTCTGAAATTGCTTGTGGCCTTCAGCCCACGAATAATTTTCAGCCTTCTTAATCAGGCCTTCAGCTGTTGATTGTGTGTAACATTGTTTGTGGCCTTCAGCCAACCAATAATTCTCAGTATTTTCTTAATAAAGCCTTCATCTGATACTATAGCTTGTTACCATTTGATTGCTAAGAAGAAAATATCTTAGTATCTGTTAATGTGTAACTTCCTTTCTCACTTGTAATTCAGGCCTTCAGCTGTTGTATATTCTGAAAGTGCTGCTGGCCTTCAGCCGTTAATTGTTTGTAACATTGCTTGTCTCTTTCAGCCGACAAATAGTTCCAGAAATATGGAGTGATCACCGAATGTCACCTGAGTAACAACTCAGTGGTGAAATACCAACTCTTTTAAAGAAGTCCAAGTCTGCTGCGAAGTGTAAAGGTGAAGGAACAACCACAGCTAAACCAAGACCAGCCAGACTCCATGTCGTGACAGACAGGCATAGCAAAAGTTCTTTGTAAGAAACGACTTGAAATCAGCGGATGTAATAACTTGTCATTCCGAAGTTATACCAGCAGTCTAGCTAGCACAATGATTTTTCTTAGAGATTTAAAGAGAAATGGGCACAACGGTCGGGCATCTCCTCACAAGCCACTGTAGCAAATGTTAAGCGACGCATGACTTGACTTAAGAGCGATGCCACTAGACTGTGGATGAGTAGAAACCAGTGATGTAGTGTAATGACTCGCACTACATCATTTGGAAATCCAATAGAAGGTTTAGGGGTTTGTGAATACCTTGAGAACAGTTTCTGCCGTCACGTGTACTGACAAGAGTGAAGTACGGAGGAGATAGTGTCACGTCATGGGGGTGGTTTTCGTGGTAGGGTGTCATCCCCTATTTACACTTAAGAAATCGCTACATTTGAAATGATATGAACACATTTCGGAAGCGTTGACTGTATCAGCATGACAATGCATCCTGTCGTAAAGCCGCATATGTGAGAAAGTGATTTGTGGACAATAAAATTCCTAAAATGGACTAGTCTGCCCCGAGTCCCAACCGGAATACCCTTGGGGTGACTTACAACGACGACCTCTACAGACTCCAGCTTCCAATATTACTAGCTTCTCTGGTTTCGGCTCTTGAGAAAGAGAGGCTGCCATTTCTTCACAGACTTTAAGACATTTCGTTGCTGCCATCAGAGTTAAAGCCATCAGAAAACAGACTGGAATACTCTCTTTCCAATTCTGAGGGTGGGAGGAGTCAAATACAGGGCAGATATAAGAGTCGAGGGGCACGAAAGGGAAGCAGTGGTTAAAAAGAAAGTGAGGGAGGATTGTAGCCCATCTCCGATTTTATTCAAATTGTATATTGAACAAGCAGTAAAGGAAACAAAAGAAAAATTTGGAGTAGGAATTAAAATCCGTGGAGAAGAAATAAAAACTTTGAGGTTCGCCGATGACATTGTAATTCAGTCAGAGACAGCAAAGGACCAGGAAGAGCAGTTGAACGGAATGGACAGTGTCTTGAAAGGAGGATATAAGATGAACATCAACAAAAGCAAAACGAGGATAATGGAATGTAGTCGAATTAAATCAAGTGATGTCCAGGGATTTATATTAGGAAACGAGACGCTTAAAGCAGTAAATGATTTCTGCTATTTGGGGAGGAAAATAACTGATGATGGTCGAAGTAGAGAGGATATAAAATGTAGGCTGGCAATGTCAAGGAAAGCGTTTCTGAAGAAGAGAATTTTGTTAACATCGAGTATAGGTTTAAGTGTCAGGAAGTCGTTTCTGAAAGTATTTGTATGGAGTGTAGCCATGTATGGAAGTGAAACATGGACGATAAATAGTTTAGACAAGAAGAGAATAGAAGCTTTTGAAATGTGGTGCTACAGAAGAATGCTGAAGATTAGATTGGTAGATAATGTAACTAATGAGGAGGAACTGAACAGAATTGGGAAGAAGAGGAATTTGTGGCACAACTTGATTAGAAGAAGAGATCGGTTGGTAGGACACGTTCTGAGGCATCAAGGGATCATGAATTTTGTATTGGAGGGAAGCGCGAAGGGTAAAAATCGTTGGAGGAGACCAAAGCATGAATCACTAAACAGATTCAGAAGGATATAGGTTGCAGTAGTTATTTGGAGATGAAGAAGCTTGCACACGGTAGAGTATCACGGACAGCTGCATCAAACCAGTCTCTGGACTGAAGACCACAACACAAACAAAGCGAACTGTAGACTCGTCCTATATTAATTTCCACTAAAAGGTGCACAGATATTTAATGAAATAACTGAAACCATGTGGAATTTTTAATATTCTGTTAAGCGTAACGGGCCGGCCGGTGTGGCCGTGCGGTTCTAGGCGCGTCAGTCTGGAGCCGCGTGACAGCTACGGTCGCAGGTTCGAATCCTGCCTCGGGCATGGATGTGTGTGATGTCCTTAGGTTAGTTAGGTTTAAGTAGTTCTAAGTTCTAGGGGACTGATGACCACAGATGTTGAGTCCCATAGTGCTCAGAGCCATTTGACCCATTTTTTTAAGCGTAACGTGTGCTAAATAACGCAAGAGGGATCACTTCTGTTCTGGAAAGTGAGACTTTCAACTTCCATTTTTCCAGAAGAGCAGACCAGAACATTTTGTAAATACCAATAGCAAAAAATATCAGGATAGGCGTGAAATTATCTCTTATGGAAGCCGCGCTGTTACATCACCTTGGCTCTCGTTAAATTAATGCCTCCATTTCTTACATAATTCAGCCGTTACATGGCTGATGCAATAGCATTGGGCTAATAATAATAAATTATACGGAAAAGTAAGCTAAAAAATTTGTAATTCGTGAAAGAAAGGGTTTACCTGTACTTCATCGCAGTTACATGACGTGACGTCCGTTGTCGAAAAAGTATAATGAGCAGCCGTGTTACGCAATTTCTCATTAAGAGCTGTGCGCAATTAGCACGACTTTTGTGAAACGAACGTAACTTCCTCGTGACAACAACGGGATCACATTTTCAGGTGCGTGATGACAACCTGTGACAGCGTTCGGCACTATACTGTGTTACGTAACGTGCAATGTGTCACTCCAGTCCACGCAGTTAGTGTGAAATTCAGATCTACTCAACTAATTGCTATTTTTTTATTTCAGTGAATGGTCTGTAATAATCAGATGCCCTCCGTTACTGATGATCTACTAACTTGCATACACTTTTCCTCTTACGTTTACTAGCTGATTCCATTATGTTAATGGACATAAATTGTTTGAGGGACGTAAAATCAGGTGAAACACAGGCTTCTGCCTCTTATACGTGCTCAGTTTGTTCCTGGTTTCGCTAACTTGAGATAAAATGCAGGGAATCAGATTGTAATAATACAAGTACACTGTGGCACACGAGGGAAATTTGGAAAAAATGCAAACATAGGTTCCTTACTCGACTCACATGTCATAAAAAAAAAAAAAAAAAAAAAAAAAAAAAAACTTAAGTCATCCCGAACAGGCCATGAAGGCCCAACGGTACGACCGGTCGCCGTGTCATCCTCAGCCCACAGGCGTCACTGGATGCGGATGTAGAGGGGCATGTGGTCAGCACACCGCTCTCCCGGCCGTATGTCAGTTTCTGAGACCGGAGCCGTTACTTCTCAATCAAGTAACTCCTCAGTTTGCCTAACAAGGGCTGAGTGCTCCCCGATTGCCAACATCCCTCTGCAGACCGGATGGTCACCCATCCAAGTGCTAGCCCAGCCCGACAGCGCTTAACCTCGGTGATCGGACGGGAACTGGTGTTACAACTGCGGCAAGGCCGTTGGCTGTCATTATAAATGTTTCAGAAAGGTTCATCCGATTTCACAAATGTGTGTGTGTGTGTGTGTGTGTGTGTGTGTGTGTGTGTGTGTGTGTGTATGTAAACTGAGGTAAAAGAAGTCATGAGATAGCTCCTAACACCGTATCGGCCCTCCTTTTGCCCGATGTACTGCTGCAGCCCGACATGGCATGGACTCAACATGCGTTGGGAGTCCCCTGCAGAAATTGCGAGTCATGATGCCTCTGTAGCCGTCCACAATTGTGCCAGTGTTGCCTTTGCAGGATGTTGGTCACGAACTGACTCTCGATTATGTCCCATAAATGTGCGGGAGGAATCGTTTCAGGCAGTATGAGTAGACAAATCATTCGCTCGAATTGTCCAGAACGTTCTTCAAACCAATCGCGAACTACCTTTCCCGGTTACATGACATCGTTACTTGGGAACACGAAGTCCGTAAATGGCTGCAAATGGTCTCGAAGTAGTCGAACCTAACGTTTTCCAATCAATGATCGGTTCAGTTGGACCAGGGCACCCAGTCCATTCCATGCAACTCAGCTCACACCACTGCACAGGACTTGTTGATAATTTGGGTCCTTGGCTGTATGGGGTCTGCACCACCCTCGAACCCTGCCATCAGCTATTACCGTTCAGTGAAGGCCGTCGGCCACTGCGTTGTCCGTGGTGAGAGGTAAGTCTGAAATCTGGTATTCCCTGCACACTCAGGACGCTGGGGATCTAGGAATACTGAATTCCCTAACGATTTCCGAAGTGGAATGTCCCATGCGTCTAGGTCTAACTACTATTCCGTGTTGAAAGTCTTTAAATTCCCGACGTGGGGCCATAATCACGTCGAAACCTTTTCACATCAGTCAGATGAGTGCAAATGACGGCCCTGCCAACGCATTGCTCTTTTATACCGCTTGTTTGCGATACTACTGCCATCTGTATATGTGCATATCTCTATTCCATGACTATGTGCATATCTCTATTCCATGACTCTTCTCACCTCAGTGTATAAGCATGACGACAGAAACTTGGGGTGAATTTTAACTTACACGTCGGTATTAAAAGTTTACCATGGCGCCAGTTGTAACATAAAGGTCCATGTGGCTGGCGGCAGGTGTTACCCTGGTACATACAGGTGGTTCGCACGCTCTCTCTTTCATTACCCAACCTGCGAAAGTCATGACAGCGATAAAACAACAAAAAAGTGCGTTTTGGGTCTCCGTTTCAGCAGGTGCAACTCAATCACAGCCTTGCGGCTTAATATTCATAACAAGTACGGGACTACACCTTCAACAGCTCGAAATATTCGGCGTTGACACGAGCATTGCAGCGTACAGCTCCAAGAGCATCTGATCAACATGATGATTTGTGGGGGTTTCTCAAAGACTTCGTCTTTCTGCTTCCTCTTCGAGCGACTTAGGGTGAATTGTGATGCTGCTTAGCAACAGTACGGACATCAATAACGCCAGACACGCAGCTAAAGTATATGCGTTCGGTGGAGGGCACATGAAAAATTTGCGAAAGTTAAGTGAAAGATTTGTTGATCCTGTACGTAGCTGTAAAAATGTACCCAAAGATTGCACGTACATGCCTGTGAAAGATACGCATTTGTAAAATTGGATTTTTGTTTCGAAAATGAAGAACACCAGAGGATTGGTGTGAAACTTTCGCACTTTTATGATTTTAATTAATAACAATATTTGGAATAAATGTAGTCATTCAGATAAGAGTAGTTGTGGAAATAAAGAAAAAGCGACGTGAAATAATAATCATGAATTTATGATACATCCTTGTATAGACATTTCCATGTGTACAAAAATGTGTTTTGCATTCTGAATGCTTGTGACGGCTTTAACGACGGGTAGAGAGAGAGAGAGATCTGGAACTGTGAGTAGGACGACGTGACTTATAACTTGTCCGTCTGCTTAACTGAATGATGACGTGCTTTCCACCCATGCAGCGGGCCCGGGTTCGATTCTCGGCAGGGTTGAACATTTTATCCACCCGTGGACTGGGTGTTGTGCTGTCCTCATCATCCTCTCATCGTCATCGAAGGGCAAGTCGCGCAGTGTGGCGTCGGATGCAGTAAGAATTTCGCCGGACGGTGCCTTCCGGCCAACGATGCCATACGGTCATTTCATTTCATTACTTATAACTTTACCCCAACAAACATTTCCTATTACAGTAAGCACGTTAGGCCGCAGTATCAATACGTAAACCACAATTGAAGGCCATAATGGCAAATATGTTTGTCATTTCGGAAAGTACATTCGTTTAGAAAAGTCAGCTTGTACGACGAGCAGAGACAGTGGTCGCGATGGTCACGGTTATTATCTATGTAAATGCTGTATGCATAGTACCCAATTAATAAGTAGGGGAAGGCGGGGCAATATGGGAAAGCTAGCTTTAAACCCTTACAAAAGGGACAAACATAAAGAAATTCAAGTAGGTTTGATTATCATTTGTTTACTTAACCATTGAATTACAATAGCATGCAAAGAAACCTGCAAATTTGTTACATTTAGTTAGAAATATCTCGATTGGAAACATAAAGTACCAATTCCCCGTCTTGCCCCATATGCGGGGTAAGATGGGGAACTAGCATGAATTCATCTCTAAAGCTTAAAGAAGGACTGGAATAACGAAATCATGTGACGATAAGGTTTCGAAACATGGTTCTGCGAATTGTAGAATCAGGTATTACGTTTTATTTAGGCCTCTTACTTTCACATAGGACACAAGTGTGGACAGCCTCGTCATCATCACTTTCTATCCCAGCACAAGTGTCGTGGGCCCAGCGTCCGCAGCTGATACACCGTACCCAGCCTCCTTCAGAGAAGTCATACCAGTATAAACATTCTTCACTCTCTTCCTCGTTGTCATTCGACGTCAGTTTACTATCAAAAATGGCTCTGAGCACTATGGGACTTAACATCTATGGTCATCAGTCCCCTAGAACTTAAAACTACTTAAACCTAACTAACCTAAGGACATCACACAACAACCAGTCATCACGAGGCAGAGAACATCCCTGACCCCGCCGGAAATCGAACCCGTGAACCCAGGCGCGGGAAGCGAGAACGCTACCGCACGACCACGAGCTGCGTATTCAGTTTATTATCCGTTGAGCATGAAGGAGTGGTTAAGACGTCAGTAACGTTCGTCACTTTTTCGTTGTCATAATATCCTTTTGGTGGTATCCCAGGTTTATGAAACATCTTTGAGAAGAGTTTTCGTTTACATGCAGCACGTTTGGGAACTCCTTTTCGTTTAATTTCTTCAGATAGTTCACTCCTACACGGAGATTCGATTTAAACAACGAGTTTTCCACACCTGTTAGATGGTTTCCTTTTGTTTTTTTATCCACCTTTGGAATAGCTAACATCATTTCAGGGCTGGTAACCTGAAAGTTAGACGAAACAGAGGCGTGATCGTCAGTTGTTAATTGTGCAGGTGTTTTACGTCTTGACAACATCTCTGGTATTTGGTCTTCCGTTTCTGTAACTTTAGATGTCTGAGCTTGATGAATGTCTGTAGTTGAACAGGGATGGTAATCACTTTCTTGAAACACATTTCTGTTTACAGGCAAAATGCCTGTTTTCCGAAACCCGTTCACTGTTGTGGACATTGTAGCTGAATGAATGAAGGCTTTGCCGAATAAACTTGCGATCTGATGCAGCGTAACAACTTTTCCAGGGTGGGTGCGAAGCCACGATCTTACTTCATCTTCGTAAAACTTACTGAGAGGTTTCATAAATGCCACGTCCAATGGTTGAAGACGGTGTGAGCACTGTGGTGCAAACACAGCAAGACAACCCAATTTTCGCGGGCCACATCTATCAGTTCTAAATTCTTGGTGTGCGTTTTGTGGTCGTCCAATATGAGAAGTATTGGTCTTTCCTTTGACGCTCCAGTAAATGCCATAAACTTCTTAAACCAAGTCAAAAGTAGTTCTTTCGTCATCCAACCAGTTTCTTGGACTTCTGCCCAGGCACAAGGTCTTAAACGCTTGTTGCATTCGTTTTCGAGGATAAATTAACATAGGTGGTACGTAGCACGCCGACGCTGAAACACAGATTTCTGCAGCCACAGTCTGGCCTCTTTCTGCTGAAGTAACTGCTCCTACCTGTCTGCGCCCTTTCAAAGCGACCACCTTTGTGTGACCTTTTGGAATGACTGTTAAACCAGTCTCATCGCAACTGAAATTTCTGTCTCCCGTAAACTTGAATGTGTCTAATTGACTTTCTAACACATCGAAAAACCGATCTACAGCAACTCGATTAAACCCCATTGCTCGTGTGATTGATGTGGCCTCTGGTTTTAGTATTGTTAAGGTAGGATTAATGCAAGAAACCCATTTAACCAGTCTCTTCCAGCAGATTTGGCTGCAGTATTAAATGGATGGCTGATGGTGTTTCGCTCAGCTAGCTGAAAAGCAAGTTCACAAAGTTGTTTAAGTGTTAGGCCAAAATACTGTCCTTCCATCTGTGTTAAGTAGTCTTTAAGTTCTGCCTCTTGTTCTGGGGTAAACACGCTAGTGATTGGTCCTATCCTTTTCACAACTGTGTAGCCAGGATTAGCACGTTTCTTTGCCACATGTCGTTCAATCGTTGTCTGTGGCACGTTGAACTGTCGAGCTGCCCTGAAAGAACCCATATGACCTTCTATAACAGCATTTACAGCGCCTTCCATTGACTCCAGTGACCGATCTTGCCTAGACGTTTGTTGCCGATACTTGCGAACCATCTGAAATAAAACGCGTGGAACGTACTATTGGCTCTGAGCACTATGGGACTCAACTTCTGAGGTCATTAGTCCCCTAGAACTTAGAGCTAGTTAAACCTAACTAACCTAAGGACATCACACACAGCCATGCCCGAGGCAGGATTCGAACCTGCGACCGTAGCGTTCTCGCGGTTCCAGACTGCAGAGCCTAGAACCGCACGGCCACTTCTGCCGGCGGAACGTACTATTGAGTCAGATCATTCCTGGTAATCTATATTATACAGTAAACACCATATTTCCAATAGTCAGTCGTTAATGCATAGCAAGAATACTGACTTTGCACGTTTTGTGTATTTTTATTCACCATATAGCCTAAGGCATACTTTGTAATTAATTAGGAAACGTTGGAATAACGAATACCATTCTATTTACAATTGCACTCAAGGTATAATGTACGTGTTCAAAACCCACAGCGAGGTAAACACATGAGACGATAAGAAAGTAATGGTTGGACAAATAGTAGGGACAAGACGGGGAAGCTCCCCATCTTGTCCCACCCCGTCCTGCCCCCTACCATGCTGTCAGGTTATGTTACGCCTACATGAACACTATTTAGTGAACATTGACTACTGACACAGCAGTTTACTGTTAATAAGACGTACTATTCGGTGCTATATATACAGTATGGACAAATGTTCACGAAACACATGTTTTAGGACCTCGAAAGGTGTAAAACATTGCAAATCAGTATAACAATTGTACGTACCTTGCAAAGCTCACAGAAACCGCCGCGAAACTAAGGTTCAGCAATGTCAACACACTGGGACCTGTGTACTGATGATGTTGACGTAGCTATCCACAGATGGCAGCACTGTAGCTTATAGCCCTTCCCCGTCTTACCGCACCTCTCCGTCTTGCCCCGCCTTCCACTACTTTAAAACAAATAAAATGGTATTTGTGATAAGGTAATATAAAAGGAAGTCTCTTATTTGTGATTAGTAAGTTACCTTCGTAAAATATAGGTATGAATCTGGGCATCGATGATGCCTTTTTTGCCTGTGATAGTTAAAAGTCTCTTTTATGTTAAAATTTTCCACAGAAAGTACGTTTTAGCGCAAAATTGGTATCCAATGTCAGAAACCGGCTAGAAAACGTTTGTAACGGTGCCTCATTGATCCCTGTACGATTAGTTAGTGTTGACAAAAAGGCACGTCGACTTCAGAAATAATATATATGATCGTAGTCAAATTCGTAAATCAAAATTAACTCCAATTTTCGATCTCCATAAATGTAATCTTGTGAAATTGGATGAACCTTTTCGAAACGCCGCGTTTTTATATTTCGTATGACGCAGATATCATTACAGAGTGATTACGAACTTGATTGGATAATAATGGTGATGGAACTTGTTTTGGCCTTGCTGAATAATCTTTGTCGTGCGGAAGAGCCACTAAAACTGAGTAAAGAGTCACAGAGTGAGAGTTTAAAATATTTTCTGCCAATATGGGCCCAGTGTCTTACACATGGCACTTCGTACTGAAATCTGACGGCGCCTCTGCTCTACTTGGAGAGATGTGTATTGTTCCAAGCAGAGGTGGCTACCCACAAAGCACCTGTAGCACAGGCCAGGGACCCACGCTGTCAGAAACTCTGCAGCAACACTGTCCAGTTTTTTGGGGAAAGTTATCGGAAAGCAGTCATTAATTTCAATATATCAGTTTGCAGTTACGTGAGGAAAATTGCGTGGAATTTTTATAGCTCTGGGTGTGGTGTCACCGCCAGACACCACACTTGCTAGGTGGTAGCCTTTAAATCGGCCGCGGTCCGGTAGTATACGTCGGACCCTCGTGTCGCCACTGTCAGTGATTGCAGACCGAGCGCTGCCACACGGCAGGTCTAGAGAGACTTCCTAGCACTCGCCCCAGTTGTACAGCCGACTTTGCTAGCGATGGTTCACTGACAAATTACGCTCTCATTTGCCGAGACGATAGTTAGCATAGCCTTCAGCTACGTCATTTGCTACGACCTAGCAAGGCGCCATTATCATTTGCTATTTATCTTGTGATGCATGTACCGTCAGACCGATGTTTACCAATTATGGATTAAAGTTAAGTATTCCAGAAGCTGCGTACTTTTTTTACTAGACTCAACTCCTTTAACTGTTGCAGACCTCACGCCAGCCTGCGTGAGCTTAAACGCGTGCCTTTCGGCTATCTCATAGTGGCTTGGCTGTCTTGCCAAGTCACAACACTGGGAATAACACATTTTTGATTTGAAATTTTACGTACCTCCAACTTGACTACAATGCACAGAACGTTCGTACAACCATGTGAAACTGTCAGAAAAGTTTTTCTGTGGGATGTTATTCAACTCGTGGTTCACGTTGGCTTGTATGTCGGTTATGTCGTCAAAGCGTTGATCCTTCGTGAGAGTTTTTTGCTAGGTTCGTATTGATAACAATAAGTCTCGTCACACGATATTTTTTTTTCAGAAAACAGTTGTTCGCGTTTTACATTTCAATCCCATGGCGGCAGGCATCTACGCGTCGTTGTTTTTGTTCCGGAGTCAAGGATTGTGGGACAGATTTTGCACAGATTTTTCTCTTCTTCAAAACATCCCGGAAACGTCTTGAACATTTGATTTAGAAATATTGCCCTATTGCGAATCATGACAACAACGTAGAGACACAACCGCGGCTTGTGCGCTACTTAACACTGCCTGCTCACAACTGAGTGGTCGAATGCGCACTTCTTGTCTACAGTCGTTGTTCCGTCATCGTAGTTACTGTGCTGACATCGCTTATACACCACGAATGTGATTAGTCTCGGCATTTTTTGATTGGACTTGTTATCTTCCATCGTCTGAAGAATATATTCGTCGCTATGCTGCTTTGCAGAGAGGGTCAAGATTTTTATTTATTTGACCTGTTACACTGTAGTCTCCTACTCATTGCCGAGAAAAACTGTTTACTTTATATAGTGAACAAAGAACACCATTTTTTGTTGTTGATATCAACCCACGAAATACGGAAGGCCACTTAGTGAAACAGAAAACTCTAAAAAACTATTGCTAATAACATAGGTAGCTCGTGTTATTTTTGAGTTTCTGACTGACGTGCTTTCATTACTTTTGTGTTCAAACTTCATAACGTGTTTGTCTGCCATGTTTCAGCGCAGTTGTGTACAGCCTCCATTCACTTTCAGCTACTCCAGTGTGTTCAGCGTCTCCCGCAAAATGACACAGTACTGGCTTTCCAGCTTCCACCGTTAAGCTCAACGATCAGACTTACTCAACCTGAGTGTTGTGACGTTTTACTGTGTGGCATGGTCCTACAGAGGATACTGCGCAATTTTATTCTGTCCATAGGACTATACTGCATGAGCGTAGAATATGAAGCTTTTTATATTTTAACATTATCCGTAATAATCCATGATCAGTGTCGAGACAGCCCCGGCGAGCCAGTGCTTGCAGCCGTGGCCAACTCTGTTTTCTTGCCAGTAATTTAAACCATGGTATGAGAGGTTACATTATGAACACCTGTGTATCGATTTGAGCAGACCTGTGATTACAGTGTGAAAACGAAGTTCTGAGTAATCTGGTTACACGTTCCAAGCCACGCAAAAGGTAACTAAGGAAACTCCTGAAGGTGTGTTTCAGCGTGTTACGCTAGATATAAAGCAGTAAAAAGAACGCACTTTAACTCGGGAGCTCGTAGCCCGTGTTGGAAAATTTTGGTGACAGTTGCGATATCTCTTTGTGTAAAAAGGACTGTGGAATCTCAAATTCGGAAAGCTGAATTATACGCGCTCTGATATGCCGTTTAACGTGGTCAAGATGTTTAACGGCTGGAGCGGATATAGGGGCATGTAAATCGGGCCAGCAGGCACTGACATATCTAGACAAAAGATGGAAATGAATTAGGCAAACATTCCACATATCACACATACAAACATTTGCTGCACACACCACCGCATGCGAAACTACGTCACTTTACCTTTTTTTGAGTCATCAGTCTTCTAACTTGTGTTATGCTACTTTCCAAACTCTGCATCTCAGAGGAGCAACTACAGCCTTTGTCCTCTCTGGATGTATTCCAATCCCTGTCTTTCTATACAGTATTTACCCTCTACAGCTCCCTCTAGTACCACTGAAGTCATTCCCTGATGTCTTACACATGTACTATCATCTTGTCCCTTCTTATTGTCAGTGTTTTTCATGTGTTCCTTTCTTCACCAATTCTACGAGGAACATCTTCATTATTGTCGTACCAGTACACCTGAACATTCTTGTTTAGCACTACATCTCGAATGCTTCGATTCTCTTCTGCTCCGGTTTTCCCACTGTCCACGGTTCACTACGATACAATTCTGTGCTCTAAAAGTACATTCTCTGAAATTTCTTCCTCGAATTAACGTCTACTTTTAATACCAGTAGATTTCTCTTGGCGAGGAATGCCTTCTTTGCCTCTGCTAGTGTGCTTTTTATATCCTTCTTGCTTTGTCCATAAGGGTTATTTTGCTTCAAAGGTAGCACAATTCCTTCACTTTGCCTAGTTTGTGGTCCCCAATTTTGATGCTAATATTCATTACTTTCATCTTTCTTCGGGTCACTCTTATTCCATGTTCCACGTTCTTTGAAGTGTTTGCCTCATTCAACTGGTCCTGTAACACTTCTTCACTTCCACTAAGGATAGCAATGTCATCATTGAATCTCAACATTGCTCTCCTTTTCCCTTGAATTTTAATCCATACCTGAACATTTCTTTTATTTCTGTCACTGTTTCTTCGATGTATAACAGATTGAACAGTAGAGTCGAAAAACTACCTCCCTGTCTTGCATCCTTTCTAACTCGAGCGATTCGTTCTTGTTCGTCCGATCTTATTGTTCCCTTAAGGTTTTTGTGTCCATTGCATACTGAGAGAGGACAGGTCACTTATTTTCATATAGAAGGCTACTCTTTAATATTGTTATTACACCCTAGACATCATTTTTGTGAGACGACGTGACTAGGCGTTGATGGGAGTATGTACATTGTTAATGCTTGTAGGATGGTAGCTCTCCTTTGATATTGAGAACAAGCAGGCAGTATGGTTATTTGGACATTTAAGACTTGGAAACCTAGTACAGCTATTAGGGAGAGGAACACTCGAAGCACTTACCGGGAACAGAATGCTGGCCCCAAGAATTTCTTCCACCGGTGTTCAGACAATGCTTCTTTGGTGTAACAGTATTTTCGCCCTTCGACTGGCGGTACAGTTTGAGGCAAATTAAACTCCACGACTGCAAGAAATACACTCCATTCCTCGCCCGCAGTAGATGTTACGGATTCAAATGGCTACTCTTCAGGTTAAACGTGTCCTCAGGTGCCTTCATTAGGGGACGCGCTAGTATTACAAAGGATTCCGTAAAACAAAGAATCAGCGCTTACATAGACGATGTCTTGATTACGGAACTGACGTGTAGAGGACACAATGTGATCTTAAGTGAAATACTACAGACCTTAAAGGAATGCAACGTAACTGCTGAAGTCATCCACTGGGACCTCTCGAGCAAAATTTCTCGGCCATATCATCACTGCAGAGGGAAGTCACCAGACCTGGACAAGATCGAGGCAACAGCAGATTTCTTGCTGTCGCAAATTTCTACAAGAGATTCGTTCATATCAAGAAACTATCTACACCGCGATTATGCAAATTCACCAGGGAGAAGGCGCCTTGGGACTGGGACGATGTGGTGGAAGGTGAATTCCAGACCTCAAAACCACACTGGTTAATGTAGCGATTATGTTGCACCCCAAAGTGGCGGAGCCATACTGCTCGGCGACGGACAGCATTTTCTCTGGACTTGGCGTAGATATCAGCAAGGGGGAAACATGGTGCATAAGACCATCGCTTTCGGAAGCTGTGTCCTCAGTAACCGAGTTGGAAGCTTCGGCGAACGTGTTTGTCTTCGAAATTTTTCGGTTTTTCTTGTATGGGAGAAAAACAAGAGTCTTCACCAATCACGAAACTTGTTCTTACTCATGGCAAATCGCCACAATAAAAAACTTACGAGATGGGCTGTCATGCTACAGGAGCACTGTGGGGCGGCGAATAAGTTGTAAAAATAAATTGCTGTATAAATGCTTGCATGTTGAATCACTTTCAGGCTTTTAGAATGTTGTTAATGCTGTCTTTCGCCGTTCTCAACACTGGCTCTCTATTTACTTTTTAGCACCCAGAAAGTGATTTAACAAAACGTGAAGCCTGTAATTAGAGTTCCTAGTGCCCACTTCATCTGAGAATACCATTATAGCTGCAGCTTATAGCTCTGAGGAATTAGGAGATTGTCCGGGATTTCTAATCAAAAACGATTTTCCAAAATAGTTGAGTATATTCTGAAATTCACTGATAAAAAAACACAAGTATCCCTACAACCTAACTAACAGAGCAGTTCAGAGTCTAATGCGCTGATGCAACTATAAATGTCCGAATTAAATGTTAAAAAAATGCTCGCCATAATTTGATGAAAATATTTCATCAAACGCCATTCTAAATAATTGGTAGAATGTCTGTCCCGCGACGGCACGTGAAAATACAACAATACGCAAACTGAAACTAGATAATGAAAATCATCCCAGAATTAACCCTTCACTTGAAATGATTTCATGGTTCCACGTATCTCTAGTAACTTAATATGGCACCCGAGGCTGTTTGTAGCAGTGATACCGATGCGACGCGACTCCCGACCCAGATGGCGTGTTATTCAGCGTCTGGGGCCTTGCTTCCTCGCGCAGCATTCTTATATATAAAGCCGCGGTGCGGACGGCTAAGGGAACGCCTGATCAAATCGGCTCTCCCGACTAGCCGCTGGGCTAGTAATGCACCACTTCAAGTTACATAATAATTTATAGCTTCTTTTGCTGATGGCCGATGAAGCTCTTAATTTAAATGTGCATTCAGCACGCAGGCAAGTATTGATAATAAATTTTTGATGTCGCTAAGTTAAATATTTTGGGCGAGAGAATTAATTAAATTACACTGCACGCAGTAGATGAGCTCTGAACTGGCCCTTTTGAGATCCGCTATCGCTATAATTTTATAGGTATTCAAAAGAAACTTTTCACATCTTCATAGTCATAGCGGACCTCCAACCTATTTAAATCTAAACATCCTAGCCTTATTTATTAGCCTACTTAATCTATCTTGCTTCCTTCAGTTTTGAGACGAAAACCAGAAAATCATGAATTTCCACTAAAATCTTAATTTGTGAAATCCAAAGTACTGTTTTTATTAAATCCTTATGAAAGATGAATCTAAATATAAATTTTGAAGTCTCTAGCTCTTTTCTGTTGCGCCGATGATTTTTTCAGAAAAACGTCCAAATTTCGAAAATGGCTGAAGTTATCGAACTGATATTTAACACACATTAATTTAATATTATTCCTGACATGCTAGAAAAGTTTCAGGTCATTTGCTTGATTTTTAAGGTATTGCGCAACATTTATGACATCAGAGCTAGTTACAGCAGACTGGCTGGCACACAATGGAAACTGATGTGAATTTACTACAGCGTGAGTAGGCTGCTTCCCTACATCACCCTCTACTTAAATTTTTTTGTTTATGAATGTTAATGAATGAAAAAAATTAATTACAAAAAGGGAAGGAAGAGTACAGCTTAACTTCCTACAAAAAAACCAAAATTGAAATGTAAACATGTAGAAACATTAAAAGAAAACTGATTACCTACATTAATTATTTAAATTGTGGACATGTTCACTGCCTTTTAAACAATGTCATTACTCAAAATTTTTAAGCAAAATCAATGAAATATTTTGGCATACATATTACCTTAGACAAACAAACACATACAAATTGAAAAATTATGAAAATCTTAGATCCATTAAATACATTAAAAACATTTTTACATACACAAATTCAAAGAAAATAACATGATACATAAACAGATGATTATCTCTTAGCAGTCTTTTCTAAACCTGAAAGAAAAGTTCACAAATAATTTTTACACACGTGGTTTTAGCCGCTTTGGCTGGCGTCCTACACTTCCATTCACAAGGGTAGAGGAGGGGAAGTTGCTATGGTGTGCGTCCTTCACGTTCTCTCTAAATTACATGGGGGAAAGGGGATGGGTCACTGTGAGTTGTGTCCAAGTCACTCCACGCTTTCACGTAGCTACCAGGCTGCCATTATCTGGTTTGTCCTGTAGAACAAACAAAAAGAGTGCCTCAGACTCTGTTCACTTAACATCTAAGGGTGGGTCACAATGAAATGGGGATATATACATTTTATCCTTCAATATTTTGCTGGAAGAAAGTTAACAGAATTTTTTCAATTTTATTCTCGTGGTTACTTAATTGTCATAAAATCGGTAAACAAATGGCTCAAAACGCCGTTAGTCACGTACTAGAGAAAATTTATGCTCAAGGCATATAATCATAAATCATATTTAATCTGAATTTATTATTTCTGGGCCGGAACACTGAACCAATGCTCGGTATCCTGATACATTTGTATTTTATTTATTTAGCTGACTCATCTTCGATTACCTTATTCTTAGAGATAGTATGAGTATATTTGATTAGTGGTTGTTTTCTCAGCTTCTTTGTACATGTGAGTAACTTTTGGTAATAGTACAGTTCTGAGTGTTCAAAACACACTACGTTTAGTTAACTACTAAATCCACTTATTGGTCCTCTGCTGTTATCAGTCCCACATCTGCAATTAGGTACTTACTTACTTTGAAGTGTATTTTTTTTCATATTCATAGTGTATTGCAGCTGATTAGTTTGCTCACGTGGCAATCCATTTCCATTCGATCGGACGCTGAAACCTCAGGTAGTCTCTCTCAGACCTACCACTAAAGTGCATCAAGTAATTATGGACGAGCGTTATGCTAAATTCCTTAAACCTATAGGACACCATGGGCTGCTCTGTCTCATCTAACATAAGGGTACCTATGGTCGCATTCACGCCTCCAACTCATAACCTCAATGCGTGTAGGTGTATCCTGTCACACACTACACTAAAATAATGGCCAGCTCCAACCTTATAAATACTTCAGGGACGTGTCCTTCACGTCTCAACCACAAACACTGCTCAATTCTATTACACTGCCTTTCCTTGCTACATCAGGTGAGTTTAATCTTACAACTTATCTGCATATTTTTCCTAACACTAAGCAATCTCTTTTACTATTTCTTAGTTAGCTCTAATGCATACACTAGGTTTCACTACCACTTCAGTACGATTTTGCAATTATGCACGTACCAGGAGAGAAGAACACCATTGCGGGTCTGCTGTAACATTGACCCGTGGGATTGGAGGGAAGTAGCACAAACTCACTAGAAGAAGAACACAACAGCCTGTGTTATATTAAAAAGGTGCCGTTTGAGAATTGTGTCACCACGATCCTAAAGGACAAGGACCCAGCTCTACTTCCTCTAAAGAAGAGGTTAAAGTACAGGATGGAAACGAAGCTCATTCAATTCTACCTATTGCGAAAAGGAATCTTGTTCTTTCGTAGTGAAGAGGAAGGAGCGCCATGACATGTTTGAATTCCAGATGTGAACAAGTTCATCTGACACACTCACCTTAGCTATGCACATTTTCGAGCCAGGAAATACTACCTGAAATTACGCACACTGTGCCACGTTAAAGATATGGACAGATGAATCTGGAGGGTTTTGGCAGCGTGTAAAGCCTGTCAGAAATCAAAGTATGTTATGGTGACACCTCTGCATCCCATAATTCCATCTAAACTGAAACATCTTGCTGCTACCGACTTAATGGACCCTCTTGTGCTTAGAGGTAGGGGATTTAGTTACATCCGGGAAGTAGTGGAGCTGACATCTAAGTATGTCACCTTAACCCCCCTGAAGAAGACAAATGCACAGAGTGTGTGCAGAGCCTTCTGTAAAAATTTCCTACCAAGGAAGGTCCTGTAAATAGGGTTATCTCTCACAGTGGGTCCCCAGTTCTGGTCAGATAGGTGGAAAGCTATGTTAAGAAAATACAGAATTAAACCAATCTACACATCCATACGGCATCTCCATTCGGCAGAAAGGATAATGAAAAGCCTGGGAACCCGTATGTACTGCACGAAACAACACGAAACCTGGGATATTTTCCTTCGCGACTTTCAGGACGTGATGAACGAGTTTCCACGTGGAGTCACTAAGATAGCACCAATGACTGTTCTCAAGACTAGGCAACCTAGAGATCTAACGCGTGAAGTCATAGACTTCCCCTCGAGAACACGAGTGCAACGCAAGCAAATTATTATTGATCTGGCATTCAGGAGACTGCGTGAGGTGGGATCGAAATGAAAAGAAATCTGGGATAGAAAGGCAAGCGTAAGAAAATTCTGCATTGGTTAAAAAGTGTTGGTTAAAAGTTTCCATCTGTCTAATAACCAGAAACAGCTGTGCCACAAATTCTACCCTATCTATAGTGGACCTGTCCAGATATGCAGGATTACTCACATGAACGCACTGCAACTCGAAACTTTGAAATCAAGGAAATCTCTTGATATTCACCATATCTGTCATGTGAAACCATTCGTAGAATTGGTGTTTATAGTGATTCGTTTATATTAGAATCAATTTGTACATAGAACTTCAACGAACAAGCAAATTCTAGGTTATATTAGGGTATAGTCCAGATTATCTGTTTGCTGAATTGCCATTTATTAGCTTAGGGCATGACTCTTTCAAAAACGCTCGCAAAAGAGTTGCGTGGTTGTTAAATCAGCGTATCAACGCGTTCACTGCCTGTTTGAAAATCAAAGTCAGGATTGAACAGAAATTTTTCGTAAGTGATGGCTCCTCGTATAAACTGACATCTTTTTTGTGGCGTGGTAACCCGTGCACGTTGACTGAAATAAGCCCTAGGTCCAACCAGCATTTTAGCTATGCGATAAATGGCCATTAACTCTTTGGATCCCATGGTCCTTGCCCATCATCATGCTCCAAGGAGAACAAGAATGCATCTTGTAGGAGAACGCCTGCGGCGCGGGTGGCCCAGAAACCTGCCTAGCGAAGGGCCAGTCGTCAGCGCTGAATGAATGTCGGGACAGCTGGGGGTAGCCAGCTGCCTTCGAAGCATAACTAGAATTAAAGCGGAGGGAAAACTGCGCCACTGCAGCTGCCGTAAACCAGCATACCCGTGTGGCAATGAATGGAGGCGGCCCGCCCTACAAGGGCAGCCCGCCGTTAATGTCACGCCACTTGTTTAACAGCCTGGCAGACAGCATGGCGCCAAGCAACCATCCACTGTACGGTTGTGAATGGGATCCGCTGGGGTCGCAGGTTCGAATCCTGCCTCGGGCATGGATGTGTGTGATGTCCTTAGGTTAGTTAGGTTTAAGTAGTTCTAAGTTCTAGGGGACTGATGACCACAGATGATAAGTCCCATAGTGCTCAGAGCCATTTGAACCATTTGGATCCGCTGGGCAGGAAGCTCATCCCTGTTGTCATGCCACACTCTCGGAGGACCTACAGACAAGTCTGCGCCTGAACAAGTCCTGGAGGAATTCCCCATGAGGACACACCCCTATACAGATGGTGTGCAGAGTCAGATGGCCACTATCGGGATGAGCTGCTCCTGCAGTCGAGCACTATGGTGCAGACAGGCACTGGTGACTATGGAAGCATCACATAGTACCCGCTGACACATTGAGAGACAATAAATCAGCTCTAGGAAAAGGGTTGTTCACCAAATGTAACTCTGTCTCGCCAGATAATCCAGGGGAAGACTGCAGTCCTTCAGCTACTGGGTACGAGAGACAGGGGTGGAGATGTCACTTCCTGATTTGGAGACATTGGCCGCCGTCCATGAACACCACTGTCTCATTTCCTCCCACCAGATGACATGTCCATCACACCCAACAGTGCAACAGACTGCCTATTGCCGCTAGGTCGAGATGATGCCAACATCCCAGCTGCCTTCCTAAGTCTGCCATGGACAACATGGGGAACCATAGCCATCCACTGCTGCTCCTACATCAAGAGCTGAATGAAGGACAACCCACAATATGGCGCAGCTGCGCTGCACATTGACACTCCAGCCAGTCCAGAGACCATTTGCTTTTGTGTTTCGTGCCATGTTCTATCTGTGTCATACTTGTGGAGGGAGTGATAGGATTTTTCTTGACTGTTATTCTCATGCAATTCTGTATATTTTGTTATGAAACGGATTTCATTTTTGATACAGATATTCTAGTGAAGATAGTTTGTTAAGCATTTACGTAAATTCTGTTTCAAAAGCGTGATATACAAATGTCTTGTAGGTGGTAGAAACAATGTTCCGCTGTCCTATGAAATAAGCACAACCGATGACACATGTTACTTCCTTGTTTAGATTTTGAGGATGAGTACGTTTCTTAATTATGGTTATTGTCCGTTTATATACTATGAATGATTGAAACCTGGTGGATGAATGAGCAGAGTTAAATCATTGAGGTAGAGAACGATGTGAAATCCGCAGAATTGTAATGTGATTAGGGAGATTATTCATTTCTGACTTTAGAAGTTGTATGAATGAGTAAAAATATTGCTGCAAGACCTTTTTTAACCACTTAGTAATCGTTTAGCTGAAGGCTCTGTTGTAGCAATGACCCTAGGGTTCACATGAATTGTCCTACACTCAGCAGTGTTCATATGTTCTTCTTGCTGGCGTGCAGCTTGGTGAGACAGAGTGACCTCTGTGCTGGATCAGATCAAGTTAGAATTTCTTTTTTACATGCAGTCTTGGTTGATAAAGTCACCCCTAACACCTATACATCATTTTTGTGAGATGAAAGGAAGTTATCAACATGAGCAGGCATTGATATGACCATGTATATCGTTAATGCATGTGGGATCTTTATGATAGCTCTCCTTTGAATAGTAATTTTTGGATTTGAGAACAAGCAGGCAGTTTGGTTATTTAACAGTAAATCTTGCAGTGCACATTTGGGGTTGGAAGCCAAGTGGAGGAAGAGGAACATCTCAAACCATTTACTGGGGATAGAATGCTGGTACCAAGAATTTATCGCACCACCGTTCAGACAATGCTTTCGGCCGAAGAGGCCAAAAACGGCCTACCTGGGTGCACCTGTTACGCGTCTCTGGCCACATCAGGGACAGGGATGAAAGAGAGAAATACGACGTCCAGCCAAACCGTTTGCACAGTGTCGTAAACGCCCATTGTGTAAAGGGATGGCGGACATAAAAATCCATGAGTTTCCATGTTCGCCAGACACTAGGGATGGAGCCGTCAGGCCCTGTCGTCCCTCTGCCTGTCGAGTTTTTTTGGAAGATTCAGGCCTGCGGAAGAATTTTAGGACAGAATGCAACATTTATGGTGGCTCTGAAATGGTCTATGGTGAGACACAAAAGCATTTCTCTTAGTTTAGCTGAGGCCCCTCGTCGGACATGCTGTAATGTTTGGCCCATCCAGATAATGATCTCTGTGATAAATCTTTTGATCACTTTAGGCCTGAAAGGAAACTCAAAACACACTGCCTAAAGAAGCTGTAGGAAAAACAATTCAAAAGCGTAACATCTACTCACTGCGCAGTAGTTTATGAGTCTCGGATTGGCTGTTTTTCCAGAAGGGAAAAGAATATTATTAACTTCGGTTAGGATTGGCCTGAGGGTGGAGTAGACATGACAAAGGAAAGACGTGGCGCTTGTGGAGTCTTGTGATTGGCACAAAACGCTTGTGGGGGCAGTTGTGTGGGTGTTTCTTCGAGTTTACTGAGATTTGATGAAAGAGAAGAGTGGGGAAACGTAGCCTCCTGATTCAAACTCCGGTCTGGAGAGTAGATTCTCGTCTTGACTCTTGTTATGAATGGGTTGTTTTTGGAACTGGGGAGTCTTAGCTGTACTGGGGAGTCTTAGCTGTACTGACAGTTTAGACCTCAGACATCGTGGACAACACACTGTGCTGGGAATAACCTTATTTGTATCAGATCTGCTGACTTAAGATTTGATCTCCATGAGTACACTGCTGTATGAGTGAGTCAAATTGGTCCACGGTATGATTGGCAAGCGAGAGTGTCACACACTGGAATCTCGTGAGATTTCAGGGATCCATAAGAGAGTAATTGCGATCTGTGTAATAGATTCGGCAGCCCGTGACTTTGCATATATCGTGCATATGGTAACGAGTTACAGGCGCCGCACATCGCTACTCTACAGTCGCTTGCACCATGACTGTCACGTGAACAGTGCCACGCATGGAGAAAGCAGCGGAGTATTGCTGCTCCAGCTTGGTAGGGCAAACAGAGTCACAGTCTCGCCACCTGTTCTCAGTTGAACAAACGTAGTATCACTTCCGTGTAGAATAAATCCATCGAAGTCTGTTCAGCGATAGATAGTTTCAGATTGCGTTATCTACGTTTTGAGCCAGAGTAAACAGATTAAACAGATAAACCATCGTATTTGCCAACCAATAGCTACCCAGTGGAGCGCCAATTACTTGTTGCGCCTATTTGTGTTGCTAACAGTTCACGATTTTACTTGTCATCTCGCTTAACTTCTGTTGTTTCTCCTATTTTGTGATCAATAAATTTTTGCCATTTTTTAAAAAAAATATTAATCCCATATTCATGTATTAAGTGACTACAATAATGACAGTGCCACCATTTCATTAAATTATTTCAGCATTCAAGTTTTATTTAAGATTCTCTAATGCAGGCTAGCAACAATACTGAATTCCCTAACGACTTGCGAAATGGAATGTCCTATGCGTCTAGGACCAACTACCATTCCGCTTTCAAAGTCTTTTAATTCCCGTCGTGCCGCCATAATTAAATCGAAAACATTTTCACATGGACCACCTGATTATACATTACTGCTCTGACAATGTACTGCCCTTTTATAATTTGTGTGCGCGATACTATCGCTACCTGTATAAGTGCATATTGCTGTCCCATGAATTCTGTCCCTTCAGTGTACATTTTAATAAAAAAGAAAGAAACGAACAAAGTATTGCTAGACGCGTGAAAGATCTCTTGCGCGCGTCGTTTGGTGAAGATCGTGTGCTCAGCCGCCACTTTCGTCATGCTTGGCCTCCCAGGTCCCCAGACCTCAGCCCGTGCGATTATTGGCTTTGGGGTTACCTGAAGTCGCAAGTGTATCGTGATCGATCGACATCTCTAGGGATGCTGAAAGACAACATCCGACGCCAATGCCTCACAATAACTCCGGACATGCTTCACAGTGCTGTTCACAACATTATTCCTCGACTACAGCTATTGTTGAGGAATGATGGTGGACATATTGAGCGTTTCCTGTAAAGAACATCATCTTTGCTTTGTCTTACTTTGTTGTGCTAATTATTGCTATTCTGATCAGATGAAGTGCCATCTGTCGGACATTTTTTGAACGTTTGTATTTTTTTGGTTCTAATAAAACCCCACGCCATTCCAAGCATGTGTGTCAATTTGTCCCTCTCTATCTACATTAATCCGTGATTTCTTCAGTTTTCAAATTTATACTGACTTTTTGATCACCCAGTATTTTGTCACAATCTATTTCGTGTAAATATGTAGATTTCGATGTCATTTTGATCAGCGTTTGGGCACGCTGATACATGAAACTCTTTTTTATTAATATTGGGCGGTTAGTCCTAAAGTTGTACTGAATTATAATGCAATGCAAATCAATAGGACGGAGTAAAATGTAGGTGAAAGATAATAGCAGCACCAAATAGTAGGCAAGCTAAAAGAAGTAGTGGTGACAGTTCACTACAAGCTGCTCTAGCGTGTCGAGATTGGAAGCAATCATGTTTGTCAACTCGGGAGAGTTAGGAGCACTGGCAGCAGCACTTGAGTTTGTAAAGTTCCTGTGATTAACTTTCTGGGCAGCATGCGGACGCATAGTGTAGGAGTAGCAGCTTTGATTGTTTCACGGGTCTAGTTCTCGACGAGACTTAGTATTTTTTATCGAGTGAGACTATAGTTTTCATTGGAAGGGTATCGGCACAGATTGTGAAATGGATGGTTTGATCAGCTGTCCGTGAATTGCGAGAGACAAATTAAGTCTCCTTTATGTAAATTTGGGTTTTTGCTAATGCCACTACAACAGAGTTATGTTTTCCTTAATAAACTGCTAAATTTCAAATATTTTCGTTGTGTTGCCTAGTTTATTTGGCATAATCAACTACAGGCATATTCATTTATTTATGTTTCAGTTAACAAGTGAGAAAAGAACTTTTAAACTTAACGTATTTTAGAAACAGAAGCTGTTATGCAGCTGGGTGCTGTCCGTCTCTAGACTGCTAGTGAAGGGCCAGAAACAGTTCAGGTAAATCCTATCGCGAATTTATGCTCCCCTCCCAAAAAAAATTCATCAAAACAGCGTGGCAGATAGCAGCCAAAAACCTGGAAGGGTCGTTACCTCATTCTTCCAGTAACGAAAATGAAGAGTAAGAGCATCCTTGTGACTGGGTCATTTTCATTGTATATACGGCCTAAATGGGTAGTGTTCTGAAATTTTATTTCAGTTTTATGACGGAGAAGCTGAACGTACTTTTCGGGCTTGCGACGATGGTAGTCCAGGAAACGGAACTCCTGTAGGATCACTTTATCGTCCGTCCATCTGTTGAGACCTCTTTTTCTCAGGAACGGATAGAGGCATCCTGTTCAAATTTATTTAAAATTCTAAGGTCTTCTGTACCTTCGCGGTGTAAAAATTTAAGCTTCTAAGTCAATGCAGTCAATAAAATTGGACATTTACGTCGCATACTTTGATACTCGGAACTCACTCATCAATAGTTGTAGATGAACGAACTGTATACATAATTAAGTTTGTACTGAATCCTCAGATCGTAGGAACGATTCACACCTTTCCAGTTTCTAGTATAAATGTCTCTCGGTGAACGTCGTGGCTGATCGGGATGACTATTGGTTAAATGAACAGTTGGATTAATGAATACTGAAATCTGTCTGCGTAGCTGTGTTCTCATGTTTGTATATATTCTTGCTGTTTGTATAAAGTGTAAATGAGTCTGAGACACTTATTCAGCTCACCAGTGCCAGCATGAGTGCGTGCAACCACCTGAAAACCACTCTGAAAGACCAGATGTCTAATTCATACAGCACTCGCCTCCCCGATCTGACAGTCTTGACACGTCTCTGCATAACCATCTCAATCAATTAACTTTTCTCAAATAGGACGGGATACAAAACATAAACCAAATGAAATGATTGTATGGCATTGATGGCTGGGGAAATTCGACCACTGATTTGCAAGTCTTTTCAGTGACACTACCCTGGCCGCTTGCGTGTCGAATATGATGATGAGGACAACACAACACCCAGTCTCCGAGCGAAGAAAATCTTCGACCCGGCCGCTAATCGAGCCCAAGCCCGCCGCTTGGCAGTCACACGCGCTGGCCGCTCAGCCAAGGCGGCGGACACAAAACAAGTTTAACTATTTACTTGGCTAAACAGTGTTCCTGTGTGAACAGAGCTAATAAACGTGCGCTATGATGCGTGGTATTTATGCCACTACTAGTGTTATGTCGGTAAGACGTCAAAAAATCGAAGAGCGTAGCAACTATTGGTTCCACAGACAATTATCATGTGAGTGCGATTTATGTTTCAGTGAAAGTGTGTGTGTGTGTGTGTGTGCTATGTAACTTCAGAAGAAAGCCTTTCGGTCGAAAGCTTACTTGTTTAGCACTCATTTTGTTGTGCCTGTCTGCGAGTCAGCATCTCCACTATATGTCTTTATTAGACGTTACCTTTACGACCATATTGAAGTAAATAATACTTTTAAAAATGTGGCTACATGTTGTTGAATAGAGGACCCGCAGTTAGTAGGGGCCACGGACCCCGCCCGAAATTAAAGACCGAAACGATGCAGGATATTTGATCAGGCGAACAACGGTAACTGAGCACCGCATTTGTACATGAAAAAAATCCCCATCAGGTGCAGTAATTTCATATTAATTCCACGACCGATTTCGAAATTTAAGGCTTCACACCCGGAAGCCACCAAATAATTATTGAAATCTAAATGTATGACTGACTGGCCTGAAAGAAACACGTTTATGTTTCCATAATTATTTAATCTGAAACTACTGCCAACGGAAGCGCATATTTCATTCTATTAAAGGATACAGGAAATCAACAGCGACTAGTACTGTCCGTAATTGTACGCAGAAGTCCGTACCGTCATAAAATGAACTCAATGACGTGACTAGACTGAGGCTTCATTCATAAATCTGCCGATCAATAGCAGAGCGAGAGCGTTCGCAGTGCTACAGTCGATGTAATCCAAATGTTGTCAGTACAATCAGATAGCAGTTCGAAAGAATAAGGGACAAGTAAGCAAGAAGACTGGCGATACGACCATCTGTACTGTTCTGCGTTGTGGGCCCAAGAACGCGGTCAGTAGTTGTAACCGCTCCTGTAACACCGATGAGTCATTTACCTCGCCATCCACTTCACACGCTGACTATAACGCATCATCTTTTACTTTCAAATCTGTTTAAATGGCTGGAAATAAGAAGAAAAACGAACACTGCCAACCCCGTTTCTTATTTATGAACTGAAAATTACGCATTACTGCGATATTTTTGTGTGTGAAAGATAAAGCTATCATCTCGTCAGGGCCCAAACTGTACTGGTATCTAAAACGTCTCAGAGTTGGTGAAGTTTAACCGCTGTTTAGGTACACACCAGCTATGATGCGACAAGAGTGAGACATAAAATAAATAACTGCGTGAGTTAATTTAATTTTAACGTAAATTCGATTATAATGAAGGATTTGTTGATTATTGTATTTTATAATTTCTTGTGCTAGTATACGGGAAGCACAAGTGAATATGATAAGTATAGGACAATCAGGAATCGGTGGTGATGCATGAACTAGGATGAGATATGCGGTAGATGTTCGTAACGAGCAAAATAGATCAACAAGTCCAACCAACGAAATTAATCAGCAATATCTGAAATATGAAGAAGTAGCTACGTAATTTTATGTACAACTATATATCCACTGTCGGGAACAGATAGAAGAACATTGAATTATTTAACAAAGTAAAAGTGTGCGAATGAAAAAGAGTTAGCTGCAACAACGTTTGTCCTTTCTGACATTTTCTGTTTGGCTCTCAGAGAATACTGAGGTAATATGTATTTGTTTTAAAGCCATTGTTCGGATCGGAAAGGTGCGTAATTTGTGAGTGACTTCATTGGCGTGCTGTGTGATTTTAAAAGAAGAAATTAAATGGTTCCTTATTTAAAACGATTTGTGACAGCGCTTAAATTTGCTGATGTACTAAATTAACAAGGTTTCCGTTATTTCTTGAGTAAACACGAGTAAAAGCGTACTTCTCTTTTCAGCAGTAAATGTGCTTTTCCTATAGTAGAATAAAACCTTACCTTGTTTGCTGCAATGTGTGTGACTTTTCCTGTAACTGGAAAGTGTCACAGTAGTTGAAAGCAGGGGGAAGGCGTGTCGCTGTAAGACCAGGCTTTGTCAAAGATAAAAAAAAAACACTTGAAAGGAAAGATAGTGTGGTATGTGGTATTTGTACGCCGCGCGGGATTAGCCGAGCGGTCTTGGCGCTGCAGTCACGGACTGTGAGGCTGGTCCCGGCGGAGGTTCGAGTCCTCCCTCGGGCATGGGTGTGTGTGTTTGTCCTTAGGATAATTTAGGTTAAGTAATGTGTAAGCTTAGGGACTGATAACCTTAGCAGTTAAGTCCCATAAGATATCACACACATTTGACATTTTTTGGTATTTGTACACAATTAAACGTAAAAGCTCGCTGAGTCCAGTAGGCGTTGCATCAGGTTGAAATCACGCGGTTAAGTTTTGCGAATACGACTGTCAACATTTCAAAGAGCAATAACAGATTAAGAATCAAGAGATACAAAGTAGCTCCATAATTAGTGTCCACAACATTACACACCTCAGTGTAGCGAAATTGTAAACAGCCAATTAGTTGCAAACTGGAAGGTTTATTAAAACCCCTTTACCGTGGTTCCAACGATTATAAAAACTTCCTCTTCAGAAGGAAATACTCACAGCATTTTGTGGCAGAGGTACGTTAAAAAACTATTTTAACGTTTATCTGCCACAATATTCAGAAGAAAATATTACGTGTTGTGGCAGCGGTATGCTAAAATATATGTTTTAATATACCTCTGCCACAACATGTAATCCATTTGTCAGTATTTACTTATGAAGAAGACGTTTCTATAAAAGTTGAAACCCCATAAAGGGGTTTTAATACACCTTCCAGTTTGCAACTACTGGCTGTTGACTATTTCTACACGCCGGCCGCGGTGGTCTCGCGGTTCTAGGCGCGCAGTCCGGAACCGCGCGACTGCTACGGTTGCAGGTTCGAATCCTGCCTCGGGCTTGGATGTGTGTGATGTCCTTGGGTTAGTTAGGTTTAAGTAGTTCTAAGTTCTAGGGGACTGATGACCACAGCTGTTAAGTCCCATAGTGCTCAGAGCCATTTGAACCATTTTTGACTATTTCTACAAGAAGATTTCATTCTACGGTTGCTGCTCTAGCCATTTACAAAATTTTAAAATATTCAATATTACTCTAAAAGATTACAGATATTACCTACAGAAAGTTGAAAATGCGAAAAAAAGTTCAACATGATATTCAGAGATGGTTGCATTTTCATTTTTAAAGAGAACTTTTTTACCTGGTGCTGAATTCACATATTTGATTTCTCTGTTAGAAAATCAAGCATGCCTGAACGGTTCGCGAAGAGCTGCAGTTTTCAAAACAGGCAATGTAATAATAGTTTTATCCTTCCATGGATGAGTTTGACAAGGCTGTTGGTCATGCCATGGTGTTGTAGTTTAGGGAAAAGCTTAGTTCATTCATTAAGGCATTTACGTACTTGACGATCTAGTATGACTAGGATGGGACAAATAGTCTGCCGGCAGAGGCCTTATGGCACAAATCATCACAACATTTGTCTGAAGTACTTCGGGGGAATAACGGACAACCTAGATCGAGATCTCCGTACGGAGACTGAAAGATCCACCCTCAAGAATAGAAGGGAACACTGTATAAAACATCGCTACCACATTTGATTTACCCCTAGTGTATAGTGATGTTTTGAAAATAAGTTGTTTAATAACGTAAGAAAATAGTGCTGTACAGGTCATTCATTTCCTGACACAGGAATCTTACGTAACGAAAGTCTATGGCTTCCACTATTTGTGGGACAGCGCGACAAGCATAGAATTTAATATTAACTATATGAGGATGGTATCTGTTCTTTCGGACATGTCCGAAAGAACAGATACCATCTTCATATACAGGGTGGTCCATTGATAGCGACCGGGCCAAATACGAGTATCTCACGAAATAAGCATCAAACGAAGAAACTACAAAGAACGAAACTCGTCTAGCTTGAAGGGGGAAACCAGATGGCGCTATGGTTGGCCAGCTAGATGGCGCTGCCATAGGTCAAACGGGTATCAACACCGTTTGTTTTTAAATAGGAACCCCCATTTTTATTACATATTCGTGTAGTACGTAAAGAAATATGAATGTTTTAGTTGGAACACTTTTTTCGCTTTGTGATAGATGGCGCTGTAACAGCCACAAACGTGTAAGTACGTGGTATCACGTAACATTCCGCCAGTGCGGACGGTAATTGCTTCGTGATACATTACCCGTGTTAAAATGGGCCGTTTACCAATTGCGGAAAAGATCGATATCGTGTTGATGTATGGCTATTGTGATCAAAATGCCCTACGGGCGTGTGCTATGTATGCTGCTAAGTATCCTGGACGACATCATCCAAGTGTCCGGACCGTTCGCAGGATAGTTACGTTATTTAAGGAAACAGGAAGTGTTCAGCCACATGTGAAAAATCAACCACGATCTGCAAACAAATGATGATGCAAAAGTAAGTGTTTCAGCTGCTGTAGCTGCTTATCCGCACATCAGTAGCAGACAAAGTGCGCGAGAATCGGGAATCTCAAAAACGTCAGTGTTGAGAATGCTACATCAACATCGATTGCACCCGTACCATATTTCTATGCACCAGGAATTGCATGGTGACGACTTTGAACGTCGTGTGCAGTACTGCCACTGAGCACAAGAGAAATTACGGGGCGATAGCAGATTTTTGCACGCGTTCTATTTATCGACGAAGGGTCATTCACCAACAGCGGTAACGTAAACCGGCATAATATGCACTATTGGGCAACGAAAAATGCACGATGGCTGCGACAAGTGGAACTTCGGCGACCTTGGCGGGTTAATGTATGATGCGGTATTATGGGAGGAACGATAATTGGCTCCCATTTTATCGATGGCAATCTAAGTGGTGCAGTGTATGCTGATTTCCTACATAATGTTCTACCGATGTTACTGCAAGATTTTTCACTGCATGACAGGATGGCGTTGTACTTCGAACATGATGGATGTCCGGCACACAGCTCGCGCGCGGTTGAAGCGTTATTGAATAGCATATTTCATGACAGGTAGATTGGTCGTCGAGGCACCATACCGTGGCCCGTATGTTCACCAGATCTGACGTCTCCGGATTTCTTTCTGTGGAGAAAGTTGAAGGATATTTGCTATCGTCGTCCACCGACAACGCCTGACAACATGCGTCAGCGCATTGTCAATGCATGTGTGAACATTACGAAAGGCAAACTACACGCTGTTGAGAGGAATGTCGTTACACGTATTGCCAAATGCATTGAGGTTGACGTACATCATTTTGAGCATTTATTGCATTAATGTGGTATTTACACGTAATCATGCTGTAACAGCATGCGTTCTGAGAAATGATAAGTTCACAAAGGTACATGTATCACATTGGAACAACCGTAATAAAATGTTCAAACGTACCTACGTTTAGTATTTTAATTTAAAAATACCTACCTGTTACCAACTGTTCGTCTAAAATTGTGAGCCATATGTTTGCGACTATTACAGCGCCATCTATCACAAAGCAAAAAAAAAGTCGTCCAACTAAAACATTCATATTTCTTTACGTACTACACGAATATGTAATAAAAATGGGGGCTCCTACTTAAAAAAAAAACGCAGTTGATATCCGTTTGACATATGGCAGCGCCATCTAGCGCGCCATCTGTTTTCCCCCTTCAAGTTGGACAAGTTTCGTTCTTTGTAGTTTTTTCGTTTGACGCTTATTTCGTGCGATATTTGGCCCGGTCACGATCAATGGACCACCGTGTATGTATAGTTAAGGCTCACCGACCATTTGACCATCTTCTTCTGTGCGGATGCACAAACAATGCCCGAACTCTTACGGAAATCCGCGGAGAATGAGTATGATTGGCTGGGGCACTATGAATATAGTACGGCACAATAAGTTGCTAATTTGGGTCTGACGGGAGGCGTGCCAGAGATAATTCCCTGCGGTCGCACTATCCTCTGTGTCCTCGGTGGCTCAGATGGATGCCGGCACGGTGGCTCAGCGTGTTCTGTCAGAGGGTTAGCTACCCTTTCCAATAAAAAACTGAGTGTACGGATTAACGAAAACCCTGAACGGGTGTCATAGGACGTCCGCCCGAACGAATTCAGCGAACAGTATAGAACAAAATGAGACGAAAAAAAAGATTGATAGAGCGTCTGTCATGTAAGCAGGAGATACCTGGTTCGAGTCCCGGTCGGGGCACACATTTTCAACCGTCCCCGTTGACTTACATCAACGCCTGTATGCAGATACGGGTATTCATTTCATTGTAATTCCATTCTAACATTGACTGTATTACAGAGTTACAGTACGAACTAAAATTAAGTTACCGGCATACAAGTGCCACAATCTTAATGACATGGTATTGATTTTTTTCTATTTCTTTACGATACGAATCATACATGGATGCGACGAAATTACTATCTAAGTTTAGCGGCTGCTGGATGACGACTAGTTTCATATCTAGCACTCATATAAGTTGTTGTTGTTGTTGTTGTTGTGGTCTTCAGACCAGAGACTGGTTTGATGCAACCCTCCATGTTACTCTATCCTACGCAAGCTTCTTCATCTTCAAGTACCTACTGCAACCTACATCCTTCTGTACCTACTTAGTGTATTCATCTCTTGGTCTCCCTCTACGATTTTTACTATCCTCTCAGCTCTCCAATAATATATTGGTGATCTCTTGATGCCTCAGAACATGTCCTACCAACCGATCCCATCTTCTAGTCAAGTTGTGCCACAAATCCCTCTTCTCCCCAATTCTGTTCAGTACCTCCTCATTAGTTACGTGATCTACCCATATAATCTTCAGCATTCTTTTGAAGCATCACATTTCGAAAGCTTCTATTCTCTTCTTGAATAAAATATGTCTTATCATTATATAATCTATCTGAAACCTTCCAATATCTCCAGACCTCTTCCATGTATACAACCTTCTTCCGTGATTCTTGAACCAAGTGTTTGCTATGATTATGTTCTGTGCAAAATTCTACCAGGGGGCTTCCTCTTTCATTTCTTACCCCCCATTACATTTCCACCTACTACGTTACCTTCTCCTCGTTTTCCTACTATCGAATTGCAGTTCCCCGTACTATTAAATTTTCGTCTCCCTTCACTATCTGAATAATTTCTTTTATCTCATCATACAGCTCTTCAATCTCTTCGTCATCTACGGAGCTAGGTGGGATATATATAC
Source organism: Schistocerca piceifrons (assembly GCF_021461385.2). Lineage (NCBI taxonomy): Eukaryota > Metazoa > Arthropoda > Insecta > Orthoptera > Acrididae > Schistocerca > Schistocerca piceifrons. The sequence continues at coordinate 719,721,690 of NC_060138.1, forward strand.
TTGTACTACTGTGATAGCAGTAGGCTTCGTGTCCACCTTGGCCACAATAATTCGTTCACTATGCTGTTTGTAGTAGCTTACCCACACTCCAATTTTTTTTTTCATCATTAAACCTACTCCTGCATTACCCCTGTTTGATTTTGTATTTATAACCGTGTATTCATCTGAGCAGAAGTCTTGTTCCTCCTGCCACCGAGCTTCACTAATTCCCACTGCATCTAACTTTAATCTATCCGTTTCCCTTTTTAAATTTTCTAACCTACCTGCCCGATTAAGGGATCTGACTTTCCACACTCCGATCCACAGAACGTCAATTTTGTTTCTCCTGATAACGACGCCCTTGTGAGCAGTCCCCTTCCGAATTGGGGACTATTTTACCTCCGGAATATTTTAAGCAAGAGGATGCCATCAACATTTAACCATACAGTGAAGCTGAATGCCCTGGGGAAATATTACTGCTGTAGTTTCCCCTTGCTTTCGGCCGTTCGGAGTACCAGCACAGCCAGGCCGTTTTGCTTAATGTTGCAAGGCCAGATCAGTCAATCATCCAGACTTTGACCCTGCAACTACTGAAAAGGGTGCTGTCCCTCTTCAGGAACTACACGTTTGTCTGGCCTCTCAACAGATACACCTCCGTTTTGGTTGCACCTACGGTGCGGCTATCTGTACCGCTGAGGCACGCAAGCCTCCCCACCAACGGCAAAGTCCATGGTTCACACTGGGGGAGTCGTATAAGTACTCGTGGCGAAATATGAAGGAAGGATTTCGCAGTTATATCGAGGAGGACTTTTAGAAATAATTTAATGTTAAATATACCGTTTTATTATAGTGACAAACCTTTGTGATTATAACGCGAGTGTAACTCCACGTCAGTTTCGTATCCAGTACTCTGCGACAACGATAATGCGAAATTATTTTTATTGTTATCTACCATGAATAAAACTGTGTCATTTAATCTGTTTCTCCGATAGATATTGCACTCATAATTACTAAAATTAAATAACAGTTACTGTCGTACTGTCGCGAAAGTTGGCCCAATAAGGCAACTGAATATTCAGAAATGAGATTTCTTCACTAACAAGGGAACCTCCCCATCGCACCCCCCTCAGATTTAGTTATACGTTGGCACAGTGGATAGACCTTGAAAAACTGAACACAGATCAATCGAGAAAACAGGAAGAAGTTGTGTGGAACTATGAAAAAAATAAGCAAAATATACAAACTGAGTAGTCCATGTGTAACATAGGCAACATCAAGGGTAGTCTGAGCCCAGGAGCGCCGTGGTCTCGTGGTTAGCGTGAGCACTTGTGGAACGAGAGGTCCTCGGTTCAAGTCTGCCCTCGAGTGAAGAGTTTAATTTTTTGTTTTCACACAATTATCAAAGTTGAGGCACTCACACATAATCAACTTCGCTCTCCAAAATTCCAGGACACGTTCAGATTTGCTTGGACATATGCAGGATTTGACGGTCTACACACGGAAAAATTTTAAAACTTTAAAAACATATGTTTTGATAGAGCACAGGCAAAACTGTGCGACTGTGAAACTGTTGCATTCATTTGTTGCAGTTTATGTGACAAACTCTTATGTTTTCATCACTTTTTTGGGAGTGATTATCACATCCACAAGAAAACCTAAATCGGGCAAAGTAGAAGAATCTTTTTACCCATTCGCCAAGTGTACAAGTTAGGTGGGTCGACAACATATTCCTGTCATGCGAAGCATATGCCGTCACCAGTGTCGTATAGAATATATGAGACGTGTTTTCCTGTGGAGGAATCAGTTGACCTATGACCTTGCGATCAAATGTTTTCGGTTCCCATTGGAGAGTCACGTCCTTTCGTCTACTAATCGCACGTTTTTGCGGTGCGGTCGCAAAACATAGACATTAAACTTATTTCACTGAACAGAGATGTCAATGAATGAACGGACAGATCATAACCTTGCGAAAATAAAGAAATTAAAATTTTCACTTAAGGGAAGACTTGAACAAAGGACCTCTCGTTCCGGAGGTGCTCACGCTAACCACGGGACCACGGTGCTCCTGAGCTCACACTGTCCTAGATGTTGCCTATCTTGCACATGGACTACTCAGTTTGTATATTTTGCTTATTTTTTTAATAGTTCCACACAACTTCTTCCTGTTTTCTCGATTGATCTGTGTTCAGTTTTTCAAGGCCTATCCACTGTGCCAACTTATAACTAAATCTGAGGGGGGTGCGATGGGGAGGTTCCCTTGTAAGTAGCGGGATTCTCGTACCGACATCAAAACACCAATTTTGACATTAGATAGAAATTAAATGTAGAGCCACTTATAGTTGTCGTGATCTTCCGCCTGAAGCCGGAAGCAGCTTTCCGTGCTAGTCACCCTGAGAAAGTCTCTCCGTTTCTGCATATCTACAACATACGTCCACGTGAACCTCCTTGCTGTATTCATCCCTTACTCTCCTTTTACAGTTCTTATTCCACAAATTTCCTTCTTTTACCAAACTGACAAGTCCTTGATGCCTCAGGATGTGTCATGTCAATTGATCCCCCTTTCTTTAGCCAAGCTGTGTTACAAATTTATGTTTTATCCAAATCTATTTAACACGTCCTCATCTATTAATTCATTTACCCATCTCATATTCAGTATTATTATCCTGTATATCTTTCCTGTCTGAACCGCTTATTGCCCACGTTTCGTTTCAGTAAGAGCTATACTTGAAATAAATCAATTCAGGACTCACTAACGGTTAAATTAATATCAGATGTTAAATAATTCCTCTTGTTCAGTAATGTTATTCTTGCTATTGGCAGTCTGCATTTTATATCCTCTCTCCTCCGGCCATCATCAGATATTTTACTACCCAAATACTGTAGCTAAATTTATCCACTGCTTTTAATGTTTCATTTACGAATCTAATTCCCTCAGCATCACCTGATTTAATTCGATTACTCTCCATAACTCTTGTTCTTTTTTTGTTGTTCTTCCTCTAATGGCTTTTCAAGACACTATCCATTCCATTTAACTATTCCTCCAAATCCTTTGCAGTCTCTGACTGAATGACAATGTCATCGGCAAATCTTAAAGTTTTTATTTCTTCTTCCCCAACTTTAATTCCCTTTCCAAATTTCTCCTTGGTTTCTTTTACTGCTTGTTCAATGTACATGTTAAATGACATTTGGGATTGGCTACAACCTTGTCTCACTCCCTTCTCAGTTACGGCTTCTCTTTAGTGTCCTTCAACGCTTTAACTGCCGTCTGGTCTCTGTGCAAGTTGAAAACAACGTTTCACTGTATTTTATCCCAGCTACCTTCATAATTTCGATGTGTAGTCCAGACAACATTCTCAAAATCTTTCTCTAAATCTATATATGTAGTAAGTGCTGAATCTACAAATGATATAAATCTCATTTCTTCGACCTATCTTCTAATACATTGAGCAATATAAAATTGAACCCACAATGAGACCACGACCCGATACTATTTAACAAACACACTCACACAACCAGCGTCACTAGCAGACCAATACATATTATTAATGATTGTTGCTGCCAAGGAGGTTGGAATCTATGGAGATGCCCTGGGTAAATATCTGGATGGTTGCTTTGAAAGAGGCAGGGCCTGTTTCCTTCCCCATTCTTTCCATATCGGTGCCCCTGCTCTGTACTGACCTCGGTTTTGACGGGACCTTAAAAATTAATATTTCTTTTTTCCATCATTCTTCTACTGTATCCCTTTCCCACCCTTCTTTCAAACATTACTCACAGATGTTATTAAAAAATTCAGAGTAAAGTGGAGGAATTACGTTTACCATGTGGAATCACTGAAATTGCTTTGCATCAAATCAACACATCTAATGTTCAACATAGACGACGACGATAACGACGACTACGACGATGATGATGACGATGACCATGATGATGACAAATAACAAAAAATCCATGAGTGTTGTCTACAGTCTCTGTGGTATCATTGTCAAAGGACAAGTACCATGCTTATTATTACGGTTAAGTCTTTTGTATGCAACAATAACAGAATTGAAAATGGAGAAAACACAGCAAATACGGCGCATTTACAGCTTGTAGCACATTACTGCATTACAAGTTGTGAGCTTGCTTTCTTGGTCCCTCAGCTCGCGCTTAGAAATATTTTTTATTAGGAAAGCCCTTGTGATCTTTCCCGCCACCTTGGATCCAGTGGCAGAGCAGGGCAGGGGAAGGAATTGTATGTATCATGTTAGTTTCTTTATAATTTTGCGTGTCCTGTATTTCTGTCGGAAACGAACTAAACAAACATTTATACAAAGAGAATGGACTATTTCATTAGAAATTGCTCTCCGATTGTCCATGGTTTATAAACCTATGTGTAGACTGTGTACGATTCTGATCACTTTTCGTGTTGGGGAACTGACCTCTTTGCTTTCTACGTCATACTCAAGATGAACATTAAAAATCAAAAGAATGTGCTATGACTGTGACTCTCCTCCAGCCTCTAAAGCTACCAACAGTGTCCCTAAGCGCTGATTCGTACGTGTTGTAGACAGATCCCTGGAATTTTCTGTTTGTTAATAGCAGAACGTTAAATAAGTAATCGATGCATGTTTTTAGTGTGCAACTGGAACAAGCAAAGCAGGTTATGAGATGAGCGTTTGAAGTTAGATACTTCACGGAGTAGTTATAAAAGTTCTGTTAGAAATTTAGGTATATTACAACACCAGACTTTGTGTCAATGTCCAAGATTCAATTATAGACCTCCTCGCAGTCTCAATATACTGCTTGACTCCTCGATGAAGGTATGTTCTCGAAAGTTCAACAAAAGCTCGTACCGAGCTACTGAGCGTCTCTCTTGCAGAGTCTTCCATTGGAGTTATCTATAATCTCCGTAACGCTTTCGCGATTACTAAATGATCCTGTAACGAAGCGCGCTCCTCACCGTTGGATCTTCTCTATCTCTTCTATCAACCCTATCTGGTACGGATCCCACACCGGTTAGCAGTATTCAAGCAGTGGGCGAACAAGTGTACTGTAACCTACTTCCTTTGTTTTCATATTGCATGTCCTTAGGATTCTTACAATGAATCTCAGTCTGGCATCTGCTCTACCGATGATCAGCTTTATATGGTCATTCCATTTTAAATCACTCCTAATGCCTACTCCCAGATAATTTATGAGATTAACTGCTTCCAGTTGCTGACCTGCTCTGTTGTAGCTAAATGATAAAGGATCTTTCTTTCTATGTATTTGCTGCACATTACACTTGTCTACATTGAGATTCAATTGCCATTCCCTGCACCATGCGTCAATTCGTTGCAGATCTTCCTGCATTTCAGTACAATTTCCCATTGTTACAACCTCTCGATATACTACAGCATCATCTGCAAAAAGCCTCAGTGAACTTCCGATGTTATCCACAAGATCATTTATGTATATTGTGAATAGCAACGGTCCTATGACGCTCCCTGTGCGGCACATCTGAAATCACTCTTACTTCGGAAGACTTCTCTCCATTGAGAATGACATGCTGCGTTCTGTTATCTAGGAACTCTTCAAACTAATCACACAATTGGTGTGACAGTCCATATGCTCTTACTCTGTTCATTAAACGACTGTGGGGAACTGTATCAAACGCCTTGCGGAAGTCAAGAAATACGGCATCTACCTGGGAACCTGTGTCTATGGCCCTCTGAGTCTCGTGGACAAATAGCGCGAGCTGTGTTTCACACGATCGTCTTTTTCGGAACCCATGCTGATTCCTACATAGTAGATTTCTAGTCTCCAGAATAGTCATTGTACTCGAACATAATACGTGTCCCAAAATTCTACAACTGATCGACGTTAGAGATATACACTCCTGGAAATTGAAATAAGAACACCGTGAATTCATTGTCCCAGGAAGGGGAAACTTTATTGACACATTCCTGGGGTCAGATACATCACATGATCACACTGACAGAACCACAGGCACATAGACACAGGCAACAGAGCATGCACAATGTCGGCACTAGTACAGTGTATATCCACCTTTCGCAGCAATGCAGGCTGCTATTCTCCCATGGAGACGATCGTAGAGATGCTGGATGTAGTCCTGTGGAACGGCTTGCCATGCCATTTCCACCTGGCGCCTCAGTTGGACCAGCGTTCGTGCTGGACGTGCAGACCGCGTGAGACGACGCTTCATCCAGTCCCAAACATGCTCAATGGGGGACAGATCCGGAGATCTTGCTGGCCAGGGTAGTTGACTTACACCTTCTAGAGCACGTTGGGTGGCACGGGATACATGCGGACGTGCATTGTCCTGTTGGAACAGCAAGTTCCCTTGCCGGTCTAGGAATGGTAGAACGATGGGTTCGATGACGGTTTGGATGTACGGTGCACTATTCAGTGTCCCCTCGACGATCACCAGTGGTGTACGGCCAGTGTAGGAGATCGCTCCCCACACCATGATGCCGGGTGTTGGCCCTGTGTGCCTCGGTCGTATGCAGTCCTGATTGTGGCGCTCACCTGCACGGCGCCAAACACGCATACGACCATCATTGGCACCAAGGCAGAAGCGACTCTCATCGCTGAAGACGACACGTCGCCATTCGTCCCTCCATTCACGCCTGTCGCGACACCACTGGAGGCGGGCTGCACGATGTTGGGGCGTGAGCGGAAGACGGCCTAACGGTGTGCGGGACCGTAGCCCAGCTTCATGGAGACGGTTGCGAATGGTCCTCGCCGATACCCCAGGAGCAACAGTGTCCCTAATTTGCTGGGAAGTGGCAGTGCGTTCCCCTACGGCACTGCGTAGGATCCTACGGTCTTGGCGTGCATCCGTGCGTCGCTGCGGTCCGGTCCCAGGTCGACGGGCACGTGCACCTTCCGCCGACCACTGGCGACAACATCGATGTACTGTGGAGACCTCACGCCCCACGTGTTGAGCAATTCGGCGGTACGTCCACCCGGCCTCCCGCATGCCCACTATACGCCCTCGCTCAAAGTCCGTCAACTGCACATACGGTTCACGTCCACGCTGTCGCGGCATGCTACCAGTGTTAAAGACTGCGATGGAGCTCCGTATGCCACGGCAAACTGGCTGACACTGACGGCGGCGGTGCACAAATGCTGCGCAGCTAGCGCCATTCGACGGCCAACACCGCGGTTCCTGGTGTGTCCGCTGTGCCGTGCGTGTGATCATTGCTTGTACAGCCCTCTCGCAGTGTCCGGAGCAAGTATGGTGGGTCTGGCACACCGGTGTCAATGTGTTCTTTTTTCCATTTCCAGGAGTGTATGTCTATAGTTGTGCACATCTGTCCTCAACGAAGACAACGCCAGTCAAGTAAACGCAGCAGGCGGCTCTTCTTGTGTTTCAAGGAAGGTCAATTTGAAATGAATAATTCCACACGATGAGGAAGATACTACATTCTTAATTACCGTTATACGTTGAATCTATGATTAGCAACTTCAGTCAGCCATAGAACTCGCAGATCTAAGAGTCAATTTGTGCTATTTGAATTCCACGGATAACGTTAAACATCTGATGAGAATACGTATACCTTTGCGCACGGTACATGTCATCAAGGATAACACCATATCTGTGATTCTCATTTGGGAAAAAACCGGAAACGGTGTCTTCATATCGCTGTGGAAACCAGAAAATATCACCTAGCTCAGAAGAAAGAAACAAACCTCTTTCCATTAAATGTATCGTCTATCCATAGAGGGTACCACTTTACGTCGTGTTTTATTAAAAGCCATAGTCTGACGAAAAGAACTCAGTCGAGTTTGGTGGACTTCGGTCCCATCTTATTCATATGTCATTCGCACATAACGACGTAGGATGTTCTCGATTTCCGTTCTCTACTGAACAATAGTCTAACGTGCTCCAGTGATTGCATTGGCGCTTTTCGACCTCGGTTTGAATAGATAATTTATTTAGTCGCGAATTCGAGTAACAACGCTTCGTTGCAGTAGTCAAGGATGATGGAGGACGAAATGTTAATTTTTATGTGCTATTCATAAAACTTTTTGCGCCCTAGTAACTCAACAAAATTTTATATCAACACAACAGGAAAATACTTTCGATCTGTACTGTCCTTTAGAGAAATGTTCAACTAAGAGCTGTAGTGCAGAAATAGAGGCAACAAGGAAACAACAATGTCGATGGTGTTTTACCGCTATCAATGATGCGAAAGCAGCCAAGTAGGAATAACCGACGAAACGGGCGCTAGAAGACGCAGGACTGCTGTGGTCAATACCAATTAGCCCTCCACTGACGTGTTCCAAATCATTGTGTCAACTGCAGGTACCGGTAACGAAGTTGATGTATAAGGCGGTGCCACAAGGTGACTGGGAGCTTGAGCCTTTCCGACCGTAGCTCTGAGAAACGCTGCAGTTTTGTAGGATATTCCCACCACTGACTGGAAAATACATTCGATGTCTATTCGACACTACTCCGTTCACATTAAGGACAGGGACAATAATGTACTGAGGTATTATCGATTATACGTAATTCCTGTCCTGTATTTCTTACTTCCATAAGTTTAGTTCGTTAAGTATTTCAAAGTTAGCCATACATACATTAATTTCTTCTTGTTTCTGTAATGTTTTATTCGTATTCATCATTTGGAATTGCGGCTCCTTGTGATTACCGTGTTTGCAGTTAAAATTGTAGGCTGTGAGGTCCGCCAGTTACGCAAAACACCATTTTCTCCAAGTATCCAAACATGTTTCAGTACCACTGTGCCATCATCAGTGGGTTTCCGTTTTATTCAGTCTGTAATGTGAACATTTTTACTAAATGATTACAAAATTATGTGGATATTTAGTTCAAACAATAGTTCGTTTCTTTTTGTTAATACAAGGTACACTTGGTGTGCATGATTTTTCGGGACCACTTGTGTATTATTTATTACATTGACAAGCTACCTATAATAAATAACATACAAGTGGTCCTGAAAAATCATGCACACCAAGTGTAAAGGTATTAACAAAAAGAAACGAACTATTGTTTGAACTAAATATTCACATAATTTTATAATCATTTAGTAAAAATGTTCACATTAAAGTTTGAATAAAACGGACTCCCACTGATGATGGTGCAATGGTGCTGAAACACGTTTGGGTACTTGGAAAAAACGGTGTTTTGCGTAACTGGCGGACCTCAAATCCTACTATTTTATTCGTTTTGGGTTTCTTTTTACGCGCGTTACAGTTGCAATTTTATTCCGTCAGTGTACAAAAGCGTATGTCTCAGCAACGTTTGGCGCGTTTTAAAAATAACTTAACTTACCGGTGCGATGATTTGTTGCGGAGGATGAGACGCGGGTTCACCGTTGGACGTAAGTAAAGAGGCAGTGCTCGAAGCAGTAAGCGGAAGCCGGTATTCGCGGTCCAAATATGTGAAGTTCATTGGAACGCCCAAAAATGTTTGAGAAATGTTGACCGAGGGTTCTAAAAAGCTTTTCATATCGTTAGTTTGTAAACCGTAAAACAAAATATGGCAGGGACTATAAAAGCGTTAATAAAAAAAATCTGAGAATCGATATAAAGAAGAAAAATTTCTTCATGTGACTGTAGATGCACACAAAGATTTTCAACATTTCGTAGAAGTAAAGAATTTGGGCTGTACCATTGTGCCGGCCGGAGTGGCCGTGCGGTTCTAGGCGCTACAGTCTGGAGCCGAGCGACCGCTACGGTCGCAGGTTCGAATCCTGCCTCGGGCATGGATGTGTGTGATGTCCGTAGGTTAGTTAGGTTTAAGTAGTTCTAAGTTCTAGGGGACTGATGACCTCAGAAGTTAAGTCTCATAGTGCTCAGAGCCATTTGTACCATTGTGGATTATTTCGCCTCCAGGGAATATGGTAAATGCTGCTGACGACTGTTAGGAGAGACACACTGTTTATAGCGTGTCAGGACGACGCGGAAAACAGTGCAGTCGTTGTCGTAACGCTGAAAAGGAGCGATTTATCTGACATCGAAAGGGACGTGATCTTTGGCTTCGGGCGAAGGGTTGAAGCATTTCCGAAACGGCTATGTTTGTAAAGTGATCGCGTGCCGCCGTGGTTAAAGCAAGCGGTGCATTGGAAAATGGCGCTATCCAAAACCGGCGGCGAGGCAACTGTGGTGTTCCACGTGCCATAGATGACAGTCGTGAACGACGGCTGCGAAGATTTGTATGGGCTGTAGTCGTGCAACTGTTGAGCAACTGACCGTCCAGATGAACCAATGGTGTACCAACAGCGTCTCGTCATCGACCGTTGCCGCGTATGGACCTTAGCAGCGTGTGTCTTTTTCGTTTATCCATGCCGATTGCTGTTCATAGGCGATGAAGGCTGAAATGTGCGCACCAATGAGGTGACAGGTGGCGTTTTCAAACGAATCAGTTTTTTGCTGCATCCGGCAGATGGCCGTGGGCGTGTACGGCGTTAAACATCTGAAAGCGAACACTCTGCAATAATCGTCGGGGGCTCCAGGCGGAAGGAGGGAGCGTTATGTTCCAGGAACGTTTTCGTGGCATTCCCGGGTGATCCCGTCATTCTGAAAGGCACAGCGGGTGAATGTATCCTTGGGGACCACGTCTGTCGCTACAAGCAGTCTGTTTCTTACTCGGCACGATGAGATCTATCAACAAGACAATGCAAAGTGACACACACCTCGCTGTGTATGCGCGTGGCTCCAGTAGCACCAGGGTGAGCTTCCTGTACTCCGCTAGCCACCGAACGTCCAGCATGTAAACCCAATCGGGAACTCTGGGTTCACCTCGATTTGACTGTTGGCGCTACGGATACTCAACCGGAAAACAGCGCAGCTGGACAGACACTGGAGTGAGCATGGCGCCACATCCATGTCGGTACCTCATTCAATATTTCCTGCACGTCTGCGCTGCAGAAATTGGTTATTCAGGCTTTTGACTTGTGATGGACAATGTATTTCGTGATGCGGGTTACAAAAGTTTGATGCCTATGTACCGCATGTTTAAAATGTGACTACACCTATTCAAGCTGTTTTAGTTTATTTCTAGACCATGCCCTCGTAGACATATTAAAAAATTAGGTTTATCTTCTGAAGAAGGCTCCATTACTTGGGCTGAAACATAGGTAAAGGTTGGTTTCATTACCGCAATCGAGGCTTTTCATTTTGCCACGAACCTTGTTATTCTTTGTATTGGTTCGCCTGAGTGTGCCACGTATTCGTTATCTTGCTATTCATGTGAACTGAGTGCGCGACTCAAATGCACTCTGGTGGATGAGCATTCAACTACTGATCCGTGTTCTGAAAATATGAAGTACTCTTTCCGTGCATGCTATAGATTTCAGGCGTTGATAAAGGCGTGTGATGCACAGCTGACTTGTTTGTGACATAACAGGCTTCGCAGTCTCACTTCTCGTTAGAATGTTATGTAAGAAAGCGAGTCAGGATTGACCTACCTTCTGCGTATCAAATCTATGGTTCAAATGACTCTGAGCACTATGGGGCTTAACTGCTAAGGTCATCAGTCGCCTAGAACTTAGAACTACTTAAACCTAACTAACCTAAGGACATCACACACATCCATGCCCGAGGCAGAATTCGAACCTGCGACCGTAGCGGTCGCGCGGTTCCAGACTGTAGCGCCTAGAACCGCTCGGCCACTCCAGCCGGCTCAAATCTATGTTTACACAAAAGACAGCCTCATTGCAAAACTAGGTGCTATAAGCGGAAGGCAATCACCAGTCTTTACATATCATTGCACTCATGAGCAGTATAACGGTAAGAATGAAAATTGCTCCCGTCTTAACACAGAAATTGGTGAATATGTCCTGGCTAGAGTTAGGGATGTAAAAGAAAGAAACTAGTTTCTTGACTCACCTAGCAGCATCAGAGACATGTAAATCAAAAGTCTTGACACATCCGCGTTTTTAATCCATTCCCAGAAATTTTATCCCCGCACCCAGGAAAACCTTTTTTTAGCTACTATACGTATGCTCTTCAGCCATATGATATTAACGCTTATACTGTTTACTATGGGAGACGAATCTTCTGGATTTTTGACACAGGTCTGGGGCATCAGCCTATAAATCGAAGGACGCAGGTGTGTCAACACCTTGCAGCTAACGGAGCTCACTGCAATGGGGAAGATATATTCACTTCTTTGTGTTGTTGTTGTTGTTGTGGTCTTCAGTCCTGAGACTGGTTTGATGCAGCTCTCCATGATACTCTATCCTGTGCAAGCTTCATCTCCCAGTACTTACTGCAACCTACATCCTTCTGAATCTGCTTAGTGTATTCATCTCTTGGTCTCCCTCTACGATTTTTACCCTCCACGCTGCCCTCCAATGCTAACTTTGTGATCCCTTGATGCCTCAAAACATGTCCTACCAACCGATCCCTTCTTCTAGTGAAGTTGTGCCACAAACTTCTCTTCTCCCCAATCCTACTCAATACCTCCTCATTAGTTACGTGATCTACCCACCTTATCTTCAGCATTCTTCTGTACCACCACATTTCGAAAGCTTCTATTCTCTTCTTGTCCAAACTAGTTATCGTTCATGTTTCACTTCCATACATGGCTACGCTCCATACAAATACTTTCAGAAACGACTTCCTGACACTTAAATCTATACTCGATGTTAACAAATTTCTCTTCTTCAGAAACGATTTCCTTGCCATTGCCAGTCTACATTTTATATCCTCTCTACTTCGACCATCATCAGTTATTTTACTCCCTAAATAGCAAAACTCCTTTACTACTTTAAGTGTCTCATTTCCTAATTTAATTCCCTCAGGATCACCCGATGTAATTTGACTACATTCCATTATCCTCGTTTTGCTTTTGTTGATGTTCATCTTATATCCTCCTTTCAAGACACTGTCCATTCCATTCAACTGCTCTTCCAAGTCCTTTGCTGTCTCTGACAGAATTACAATGTCATCGGCGAACCTCAAAGTTTTTACTTCTTCTCCATGAATTTTAATACCTACTCCGAATTTTTCTTTTGTTTCCTTTACTGCTTGCTCAATATACAGATTGAATAACATCGGGGACAGGCTACAACCCTGTCTCACTCCTTTCCCAACCACTGCTTCCCTTTAATGCCCCTCAACTCTTATAACTGCCATCTGGTTTCTGTACAAATTGTAAACAGCCTTTCACTCCCTGTATTTTACCCCTGCCACCTTCAGAATTTGAAAGAGAATATTCCAGTTAACATTGTCAAAAGATTTCTCTAAGTCTACAAATGCTAGAAACGTAGGTTTGCCTTTTCTTAATCTTTCTTCTAAGATAAGTCGTAAGGTTAGTATTGCCTCACGTGTTCCAACATTTCTACGGAATCCAAACTGATCTTCCCCGAGGTCCGCTTCTACCAGTTTTTCCATTCGTCTGTAAAGAATTCGCGTTAGTATTTTGCAGCTGTGACTTATTAAACTGATAGTTCGGTAATTTTCACATCTGTCAACACCTGCTTTCTTTGGGATTGGAATTATTATATTCTTCTTGAAGTCTGAGGGTATTTCGCCTGTCTCATACATCTTGCTCACCAGATGGTAGAGTTTTGTCATGACTGGCTCTCCCAAGGCCATCAGTAGTTCTAATGGAATGTTGTCTACTCCCGGGGCCTTGTTTCAACTCAGGTCTTTCAGTGCTCTGTCAAACCCTTCACGCAGTATCGTATCTCCCATTTCATCTTCATCTACATCCTCTTCCATTTCCATAATATTGTCCTCAAGTACATCGCCCTTGTATAAACCCTCTATATACTCCTTCCACCTTTCTGCCTTCCCTTCTTTGCTTAGAACTGGGTTCCAATCTGAGCTCTTGATATTCATACAAGTGGTTCTCTTCTCTCCAAAGGTCTCTTTAATTTTCCTGTATGCAGTATCTATGTTACCCCTAGTGAGACAAGCCTCTAGATCCTTACATTTGTCCTCTAACCATCCCTGCTTAGCCATTTTGCACTTCCTGTCGATCTCATTTTTGAGACGTTTGTATTCCTTTTTGCCTGCTTCATTTACTGCATTTTTATATTTTCTTCTTTCATCAATTAAATTCAATATTTTTTCTGTTACCCAAGGATTTCTATTAGCCCTCGTTACCTACTTGATCATCTGCTGCCTTCACTACTTCATCCCTCAGAGCTACCCATTCTTCTTCTACTGTATTTCCTTCCCCCATTCCTGTCAATTGTTCCCTTATGCTCTCCCTGAAACTCTCTACAACCTCTGGTTCTTTCAGTTTATCCAGGTCCCATCTCCTTAAATTCCCACCTTTTTGCAGTTTCTTCAGTTTCAATCTGCAGTTCATAACCAATAGATTGTGGTCAGAATCCACATCTGCCCCTGGAAATGTCTCACAATTTAAAACCTGGTTCCTAAATCTCTGTCTTACCATTATATAATCTATCTGATACCTTTTAGTATCTCCAGGATTCTTCCAGGTATACAACCTTCTTTTATGATTCTTGAACCAGGTGTTACCTATGATTAAGTTATGCTCTGTGCAAAATTCTACAAGGCGGGTTCCTCTTTAATTTCTTCCCCCCAATCCATATTCACCTACTGTGTTTCCTTCTCTCCCTTTTCCTACTGACGAATTCCAGTCACCCATGACTATTAAATTTTCGTCTCCCTTCACTACCTGAATAATTTCTTTTATCTCGTCATACATTTCATCTATTTCTTCATCATCTGCAGAGCTAGTTGGCATATAAACTTGAACTACTGTAGTAGGCATGGGCTTTGTGTCTATCTTCGCCACAATAATGCGTTCACTATGCTGTTTGTAGTAGCTAACCCGCACTCCTATTTTTTTCTTCATTATGAAGCCTACTCCGGCATTACCCCTATTTGATTTTGTATTTATAACCCTGTAATCACCTGACCAAAAGTGTTGTTCCTCCTGCCACCGAACTTCGCTAATTCCCACTATATCTAACTTTAATCTATCCATTTCCCTTTTTAAATTTTCTAACCTACCTGCCCGATTAAGGTATCTGACATTCCACGCTCCGATCCGTAGAACGCCAGTTTTCTTTCTCCTGATAACGACGTCCTCTTGAGTAGTCCCCGCCCGGAGATCCGAATGGAGGACTATTTTACCTCCGGAATATTTTACAAAACAGGACGCCATCATCATTTAATCATACAGTAAAGCTGCATGCCCTCGGGAAAAATTACGGCTGTAGTTTCCCCTTGCTTTCAGCCGTTCGCAGTACCAGCACAGCAAGGCCGTTTTGGTTAGTGTTAGAAGGCCAGATCAGTCAATCATCCAGACTGTTGCCCCTGCAACTACTGAAAAGTCTGCTGCCCCTCTTCAGGAACCACATGTTTGTCTGGCCTCTCAACAGATACCCCTCCGTTGTGGTTGCACCTACGGTACGGCCATCTGTATCGCTGAGGCACGCAAGCATCCCCACCAACGGCAAGGTCCATGGTTCATGGGGGGCTTTTTTTGTGTTATGGTAGGAATATTTTTCATTCTGGTTCCCAATATTTACTCTGCCATAATTTTGACATTAGACCGCCGTAGACTTGCAACTGATGTAGAACTCTTTTGACATGGGCGACGACTGATACGGTGTAGGTTCTTGCCATGTTGCTTATATCGTGACAACGGATAAATATTTCACAAAACAACAGGACGAACATGTATTTCTCAACAGTCTTACGAAATTATATAGTTCATTTTACACGTTTTTACGCATTCAGTTCATGTAAGAACGAATTTTACGTACTACTTTTAGTTCGTCTTTAACCCATAATAATTCGACAAGGGATAAAGATTAGTGGACGAAGAAATTTCGTTTTTACTTTATCCATTTATCTAACTTCATGTTAAGTCTGAACCGATTCGTGTAAGTTTGAAGTCTAAAAGTGGCGCACTTCAAAAACGTCCCAGAAAAACGCGTTTTTTGCACGTATAATCCAAATGAAACAAAATTGTTTCAAACGTTTAAAACTTATCTTCGATCGAGGTTCGATACACCGGCGGACCAAATTTGAACCATCCGTCTCACTCAGTCCGGAGTTATTTAACGGTGACTGTTCTTGCACGCAAAATCCATACGGCATACGGTGGTGTCATCAACTGAGCATTAATTTCAGCCGGTGGCGGGGGGGGGGGGGGGGGGGGGGGGGAGCGGGGGAGAAGGGTGGCAGCAATGATAGTATCCAGTAAGTTCTCTGTACGACTACTGTTTTGACAGCTTCTACATTTACCAATATGAGTATTTACGTAAAAGACCGGCAGATGTATGGAAACAGTGGTGTGCAGGCACAGTAAAGACTAAAGGAATTGTGTGAAGCACAATCTTATGACTTAGGACTGTAGAAATGTAAAAGAATGTCTGCCTCAACTGACCCCATATAAGGACTTCCCTATTAATGCTTGTTAAGGGCACAGAATGGTTTACATCTGTCAAGTTCCTATCACTAGAATGCAGCAGATTCCTCGCCGTCGGCTCGGCGTGAGTGCATTCCGGTAATTTATTCGGAGGCCGTCACACATATTCAAGGTAGATGAATGTTAGGAGCGCCACGCCGACATCTGGACGCCGGCCAGCCGTCTACTGCATTTGGAAAAACACAGGAGACCGCTCGCCTTAGCTACGGCCGGGGGTACGGAGCAGATGGTCAACACACTGTCGCTCAGAAATGTATATCCTAAGAGGCAAAACAGGACAGGGAACAATATTTTTTACTGGGGATATGCTATACCTTAAAAAAAGGGCAGGTGGTACTGGGTGCAGTGCCAAGAAGAACTTATTAAAATTAATTGCTCCGTTTAGGTTGTAGGAGAAAGCACTTCATAACGTAAGGAACTGTTTCATAGCTATGGAGCTCTGCAACTCGTACTGATCTCAGAAACTTTACGTAACTAAAAGTTATCTGCAAAAATCTTCAACAGTACACTGTAAGTATCGATATGTGACATGAACAATGTCAGAAAGCCTATTAATGACATATTGGTACTAAAAAGGGTATGAAACCCTATACATGTTTGGCATTAATAAATTGTAACTTAAAGGGTTCCTTTACAGCCAATGTCGACTTTTAAGCAAAAGCAATAACGTTCCTGACAGAATAACTGGTTTTCTTGGTTCATAAATCCATTTACACCAAAAAGATTCTAAACATGCAGCAAGCGCACCAGGACCGCAAGAAGCTAAAAATAACGCGTCATTTCCTTAAACTTGTCGTAAGTTTTCGTCTCAGCGAGCCGCTATAGTGCTGTTTACAGGGTCGTACTACAAGTAAGTATATACCTCAGTTTCTAATACGAAAACTTCATTACCCACATCGTAAGTATTTTTCTTCCACTGGTACATGAAACTCCCTTTCAGTCTGATGTTCGAAATTTCACTTCCTCATCAGCCCTTTCCGATTTCGGTATCCCAGTTGCCCAGAATGCCCACTTCAAAGAAATCGCTTTCTGTTCAGTAGAGATTACGATCCGTTGAGCTTATGGCAACGAAGCATTATATTACGATGTTCATTATATTATGATATTCATGTCTCTGCATTCAAATACGTCCGATCGCGTCAAACCCATTTTACATTCTCTTTCTCTTTGCTATTCAGACCTGAGGTTGGTTTGGAGCAGTGCGCCACGCTCCTCTTCTGCCTGTCTTCCTCTTCACATCAGCATATGTATGCCATTCCAAATAATTTGTGATCTGCTGCAGTATGATACCCTTGATCGTCTCGCCAACTTCCCTCAATAGCTCCCTCAGTTATTGTTCTTATGATTTGGTTGTATCTTAATATGTGTCCTATGACTTTGTCTCTTCTTGTTTGGAAGTGACTCCACAGAGATACAGTTTCCTGTACTCTCTTCAGCACCTCTACAATGTAACTCTGTCTCTCCAGCTGATCTTCGTCACCTTTCTGTGGTACCAAATGTCGAGGACTTCTAGCCATTTTGTTTTGCTATTGTCCAAGTTTCACACACGTATAGGGCACACTCCGAACACCTGCGGTCTCGTAAACTGACATATGGCCGGGAGAGCGGGTGATGACCACATGCCCCTCCATATCCGCATCCATTGCCGCTTGTGAGCTGAGGATGACACGGCGGCCGGTCGGTATCGTTGAGCCTTCATGACCTGTTCGGGCGGACTTAAGTTTAGTTTTTTTCCAAACAGCTGCTTTCATGATCTGTTTTCTTATTTCCACACCGATGTTCTTGTCGATGAGTAGGGTATTCCTCAAATTAAATTCAATTTTGGCGTGTTGTATTTTGCTCAAATGGTTCAAATGGCTCTGAGCACTATGGGACTTAACATCGGAGGTCATCAGTTCCCCAGAACTTAGAACTACTTAAACCTAACTGACTTAAGGACATCACACACATCCATGCCCGAGGCAGGATTCGAACCTGCGACCGTAGCAATCGCGCGGTTCCGGACTGAAGCGCTTAGAACCGCTCAGCCTCCGCGGCCAGCCTGTATTTTGCTCTAATTTCTTTCCAGCCTCTACCATCGCTCGTGATCCCGATTCCAAAGTGGGTAAACTCCTCTGTCACTTCTTGCTCCTCTTATCCAATTTTTATTCTTAAAGGTTCACATTCGTCTTGAGTACTGCATACCATCTATTTAGTCTTTCACTTCTTTATTCTCTCACAATACTGGATACAGAAAATTCTTTCCATTGTACTGAGAACGTTCTCTAGATCTTGCATTTACGTGAACACAGCAATGTCATCTGCGTAACGCAGCATGTGTATCGTCTTCCCATCAACTTTGATCCCCACCTCGGTAGTTTCGCGAACTTGGTCTATAGCTTCCTGCATGTAAGTATTGAATACCAGAGGCGAGAGAGCATATCCTTGTCTCGCGCTTTTTCTAATTTTTGTGTCTTGTTCCTGATGAAAATTCCTAATCAGAGCCACTTCTTCCTTAGAGAAGGCGAGTATCACCCACATGTCTTAGTTTGTAGTTTAGACCTGCCTTCTCCAGCGCTCTGAACGTCTCTTGGCAGATAATATTGTCAAACGCTTTTTAAAAGTCTAGAAAGTTGGCTTATTGTTCTGTATTTGCTTTTCGATAAGAAGCATCAGTGACAGAACCGCCCGTCTTATCCCTAATCCCCTCCTGAATCGAAACTGATCTCGCTCAGCATATCCTTCACCTTCTCCTAAGTTCTCCTCAGAATAATCTTTATGAGCATGATATTAGGCTGAAGTTTCGGCACAGTTCACATTTCGTGGCCTATGTCTTCTTCGGTCTAGGAACCATGATGCATTTCTGGAAGTCCGTTCATATCTGTCACATGTTACGGATGGACGTCATTTTTTTCAGCGGCGGCTTTTCATGATGTCACCACCATGCTTAATTAGTTCTGCAGGAATGTGTTGCTTTGTTCTCCGGTAGATTCTGAGGAGCTTTCTCAAATTCTTGCTGCAGAATGTCGTCTCCTTTGTCATATTCGTCTGGTTCCTCTTCTTGTCGTATTACACCCCCAATAAAAGTTTCTTTCTTACAACTCTTCAATGTATTCTTTACATTTCTTTACATCTCTTCACCAAACAGCAGTTCTCTCTCTTTGTCTTCTACTGTACCCGAGGTTGTTGTTTTTGGTTCGTTGAATTTATTGGCTGTTTCGTCGGCTATGTAAGTTCTTCCACTTCGCATATTTCTTTCCACTACTTTGGACATTTCCCCACATAAACTCTCTTTTACTGTCCTAGCTTCTCTATTGCTTAAATTCCTTAGTATTATGTATTCAGCTTTCTCTTATTCGTCAGTTGCGTTTTTGCATCTTCTTCTGTTTCCGATAAGCTGCATAACATCTGCTTAATCGATTATCTCTTTCTTTTAGTATGGTTTCTCCCAACTACCTTTTCTGTTGCTTTATACACTCCTGGAAATGGAAAAAAGAACACATTGACACCGGTGTGTCAGACCCACCATACTTGCTCCGGACACTGCGAGAGGGCTGTACAAGCAATGATCACACGCACGGCACAGCGGACACACCAGGAACCGCGGTGTTGGCCGTCGAATGGCGCTAGCTGCGCAGCATTTGTGCACCGCCGCCGTCAGTGTCAGCCAGTTTGCCGTGGCATACGGAGCTCCATCGCAGTCTTTAACACTGGTAGCATGCCGCGACAGCGTGGACGTGAACCGTATGTGCAGTTGACGGACTTTGAGCGAGGGCGTATAGTGGGCATGCGGGAGGCCGGGTGGACGTACCGCCGAATTGCTCAACACGTGGGGCGTGAGGTCTCCACAGTACATCGATGTTGTCGCCAGTGGTCGGCGGAAGGTGCACGTGCCCGTCGACCTGGGACCGGACCGCAGCGACGCACGGATGCACGCCAAGACCGTAGGATCCTACGCAGTGCCGTAGGGGACCGCACCTCCACTTCCCAGCAAATTAGGGACACTGTTGCTCCTGGGGTATCGGCGAGGACCATTCGCAACCGTCTCCATGAAGCTGGGCTACGGTCCCGCACACCGTTAGGCCGTCTTCCGCTCACGCCCCAACATCGTGCAGCCCGCCTCCAGTGGTGTCGCGACAGGCGTGAATGGAGGGACGAATGGAGACGTGTCGTCTTCAGCGATGAGAGTCGCTTCTGCCTTGGTGCCAATGATGGTCGTATGCGTGTTTGGCGCCGTGCAGGTGAGCGCCACAATCAGGACTGCATACGACCGAGGCACACAGGGCCAACACCCGGCATCATGGTGTGGGGAGCGATCTCCTACACTGGCCGTACACCACTGGTGATCGTCGAGGGGACACTGAATAGTGCACGGTACATCCAAACCGTCATCGAACCCATCGTTCTACCATTCCTAGACCGGCAAGGGAACTTGCTGTTCCAACAGGACAATGCACGTCCGCATGTATCCCGTGCCACCCAACGTGCTCTAGAAGGTGTAAGTCAACTACCCTGGCCAGCAAGATCTCCGGATCTGTCCCCCATTGAGCATGTTTGGGACTGGATGAAGCGTCGTCTCACGCGGTCTGCACGTCCAGCACGAACGCTGGTCCAACTGAGGCGCCAGGCGGAAATGGCTGTGATGAACTATTTGTCCACGTGGCGCATCTGCCCAGTAAGCAGGAGATCTTGTGTTCGATTCCCGGTCTTTCACACGCTTT